>NW_026909009.1:0-300000 GCF_033115175.1 Lepus europaeus | reverse complement strand
GCAGCCCTGCTGACCTCACAGCCAGGCCTCTTCCTGCTGCAGCTCTGCCTCCTCAGAGATCCTTTGCTGGGGCTCGGCCTTGAGTTTGCTTCTGTGGTGAGCCTGGCCTGGGATGGCAGAGGCTGGGGGCAACAGCAAAGCCCTGGTTTACAACAGCAATCAGATAGGAGGGACTTCACACAGGTGGTGGAAACAGAATTCAAATAGGAGCTTGAGTGCAAAAACAATTTGGAAATCCATGCATTGTTTTCCAGAAAACACATTTTCTGTGAAATTGTGAAGACCTCTGTGTGCATGAGTTCCAAGCTGTTTTTTATTTTATTTATTTGGAAGGAAGGTGACAGGGTGGGGGGTGTGAAGAGAGAGATCCTTCATTTGCTGGTTCACTCCCCAGGGCTGTGTCAAGCCGAAGCCAGGAGCCAGGCGCTCCATCCGGGTCTCCCATGTTGGAAGCAGAAGCTCAAGTACTTGAGCCATCAGCTGCTGCCTCTCCCTTAGCAGGGAGCTGGACCAGAAGCGGAGCAGCCAGGACACAAATTGGCAGTTGGCATATGGGCATCTCAAGTAGCCGCCTAACCTGCTGAGCCACAAACCTGCCCTTCTGGTGGTCTAATGGGGACACAGGTGATGAACACACACACATAGACACATCTGTTCCCACAGGCGGGGTGAGGGCTGCCGGGACACACATGGCGCCATCAAGGGCATGGGGACGCTGTTTGATAACGGAGGGTTGGGAAAACCTCTGGGAAACCGGACAAGCATGTGCAGTGCCTGAGCCTGGACTGCAAGTGACAGGTGGAGGGAGCTGCGAGGTGGCTATGGGGTCTGGAGTACATGAGGCAGAGGGGTGGGGTGGGGCCAACAGCTTAGGCCTGGCCACACGTTAGGGTCCCCTGGACCCCAACCCTGGGGGGCACTGGTTGGCCAGAGCTCCCCAGGTGACACAGCAAGGATGGGCCCCTCCTGCCTAAGACCCCCGCAAGCCACGGTGAGGACTCGAGTTTTTGTGTAAGTGCAATGAGAAGTCCTTAGGGCAGGCAGGGGAGTGGTGTGATCCAGTTTACCTTTCTAGGGGGTCCTCTGCCAGCCAGGCTGCGGCAGACGGAAGGGGCATGAAAGTGGAGGCAGGGAGGCCCCAGGAGACCCCGCCCCCGCTGACCGGGCAGTGGCAGCTGGCAAGGGAACCGGGCTTGGCTCTGGTGGTCAGCAGTCGGAAAGCAAAGTGTCACCAGGGGCTGCATTCCTTCTGGAAGCTTCCAGGGTGGGGGTGGGGATCTGTTAACTTACCTTTCCCAACTGCTAGGGGCTGACTGTACTCCGGGCCTTGGGTCCTCTCCTCCATCTACAAAGCCCCTCCATGCACCCCCTGGCTCTGTTACCCCGTTTTCTGCTTCCCTCTGACCCTCGCCCTCCTGCCTGGGAAAATCCAAGCTGATCTCCTCCGCTCTCTATCATTAACTTAATCAGATCTCTCTCTCTCTCTCTCTCTCTCTCTCTCTCTCTCTCTTTCAAGATTTTTTAATTTATTTGAGAGGCAGAGTTACAGAAAGTGAGAGGAAGAGACAGAGTCTTCCGTCCGCTGGTTCATGCCCCAGATGGCCACAATGGCCAGAGCTGAACTGATCCAAAGCCAGGACCTAGGAGCTTCCTCTGGGTCTCCTGCACGGGTGCAGGGGCCTAAGGACATGGGCCATCTTCTACTGCTTTCCCAGGCCATAGCAGAGAACTGGATTGGAAGAGGAGCAGCCAGGACTAGAACTGGCGCCAATATGGGATGCCAGTGCTGAAGGCGGAGGATTAACCTACTGTGCCATGGCACCAGCCCCCTGCGGAGTTCTTTTCACCATGGAAGGCCAAGGATCGCATCTGGGGGAAGCACAGCTTGCCACGGTCAGGGTTATGACTGCAGGGGTGGGTCTGTGATGTGGAGATGTGGGGGAGCTCCCTCAATCCCTAGGGGCCCTCAGGCATCTCCCTGTGTGGGCACAGAGACACCCTGGCCCTCCTCTCCATGCTCAGACACTGTGCCGACTCCTAAGGAGAAGGCCAGCGTGCAGCCTCCAGCCCTGGCCCTAAGGGTCCTCCAGGTGCTGCATGCCCCTCCCTGGGACCCCATGGCAGCTTGGCCTCCATCTGGTCAATCAGATCACCCCCTCCCACCTCAATAGTGTTTTCAGAATGTGCCCATTTCCTGCGGCTGCTGTCCCCAGCGACCCCGAGCTCGTGTTGTCAATCACCCTACAGTTCTGCAGGCCATGGGTCTGGTGCAATCTCCAAGCCAAAGTGCTGGCAGGCAGCGCTGGAGGCGGGGTCTTTGCCTCCTGGCTCTGGGAAGCACCCAGCCCCCTGGAGTGCTCGGCCTGCTGTCCTTGTTTCCCTGCTGGCTGTGCACGGGGTGGGGGAGGGGTGCTCTCCGGGCTCCCTGGTGCCCTCACCTTCCTCCATCCTCCAAGCCAGCCCCAGTGGGCGAAGCCCTCGTCCTGCTGTGGCTGTGTCTCCCACTGTCGGGTCAGTCCAGGGGATGTTCTCTGTAGTTCCTGATTTCGTGGGGCCCACTTGGGTATTCTGGAATGATCTTTCCATCTGCAACCCCGGTCACGTCTGCAAGGTCCCTTCTGCCGTGTAGAGTAACACATCCATATCCATAGGTTCCTAGGAGTACAGCGTGGACATTTTTGGAGGGCATTAGAGTGCCATAATAACTATCATGCACTAAGGCTTACTATGCCCCAGAAGGATCCGCCACGGAAGGTGCCCATTTTATAGGTGTCGAAACTGAGGCACAGAGAAGGCAGGTGATGTGAAGGGTTGATTTGCGTTTACCCCCCCCCCCCCCATTTATATGCTGGAATCTTAGCCCTCAGTGCCTCCAGATGTGGCTTATTTGGACATGGGGTCTTTGCACAAGCGATTGAGTTAAAACCAAGTCATTCCGGGGGCCACCGTTGTGCTGCAGAGGGTTAAGCCGCTGCCTACGACACCTGCATCCCGTATCCGAGAGCCAGTTTGTCCCTGCTGCTCCGCTTCCAATCCAGCTCCCTGCTAAAGCACCAGGGAACGCAGCAGATCATGGCCCAAGTGCTTGGGTCCCTGCCCATCATGGGAGAGCCTAGTGAGCCAATCCAACCCGCAGGCTAGAGCTGCCAAAGCTGGATTCCAATCCTCCTTGGCTCATGGCCGGTTTCCCTCTCTGCCTGGTCTCCAGCTCTCTCCTTTGTGGGTTCTTCGTCTCTGCCCCTCCCTCCAGCTCTCTCAGCCCCCTTCTCCCCCCTGCAGCCTGAGGACCCCTCCCCTGCTCCTCCACCTATGCGCCCCCTTCCCCTCCAGCCCCTGCTCCTCCCAGGGCACCCCCCGCACTGACCGAGGCCCAGCCACACGGGGGTTCTAGGATGCCCAAACTGCCCTCGATGGCTTCCCAGTCTGAGAGAGGAGGCCCGAGCTGCAGGAGGAGCGAAGCTGGGCGCTGCCCACCACCCCAAGGCATAGCTGAGGAGCGGGCACTTGGGAGGGCCCTTCCCAGCCCCATCTAGCTTCTCAGATTCCCCAACTCAAGCCGTCACCACTGCGGGCAGCCATGCTTTCTTTTCCCAGCTCTTTCTGGCCGTGCCCCTTCTGGGCGTTCTGACTGGCCCCGCAAACCGGATATGTGACCCGAGCTTCTCCCTCCTGGGACTCTGAGGCAGATCAGGCACTGCAGGGCGGAGTCAGCACAGGGCCTGGCTGGGTACCCAGGCGTGAAGTTGGGCTGCGAGGGGCGCTGCCCCAGCCCCAGATGTCTCTGCTCCTCGGCCCTGCCTATGAGCGCTTCCAGGCCTGCTCAGACCTCGAGTGCCGCCCCACCCTTCAGTTGCCCCAGTGCCCACACGGCCCCTGTGGCTCCTCGGGCAGGGGCTGCTCATGGCTGCTGCAGGGCCTTTGCACCTGACCTGCCTCCTGCCTGGGAGGTTCTGCCCTTGGATCTTCACATGGCCGCCTTGTCCTCACGGAGGACACCTCGTCCGCTGGGGCACTCCATCATGCAGGCTGTGTTGTTTCATTCGGGGTGCACATCACCATCTGCTGTTTATCTGTTTGCTTGTTTACTGTCTAGCTGCCACGTTGGAACGAGAACTTCATGTCTGATTTACTACAGATTCCCCAGAGCCTCCAGCCTGTAAGTGGTGCTGAATGAATGTTTGTTGATTGAATGCAAGAAGGAAGTCAAGGGGTTAGGTAGCATGGAGTTCAGCTGATGTCATTCTCTCATGCAAGACCCCGACTGTTTCTTTTTTTTAAAGAGTGACTTTACTTACCTGAAAGGCGTAGTTACAGGAAGTGGGGGTGAGATCTCCCTTCTGCTGGTTCATGCCCCAGTTGGCCTCAACAGCCAGGGTTAGGCCAGGAGGAAGCCAGGGGACCATCTAGGTCTCCCACATGGGTGGCAGAGGCCCAAAGCACTTGGACCGTGTTCTGCTGCCCTCCCAGGTGCATTAGTCTGGAGCTGGCTGGGAAGGGGAGCAGCCAGGGGTCAAACGGGCATCGCAGGCAGCAACTTAACCTAACCCACTGCACTGGTAACACAGGCCCCAGGACCCTTACTGTTGTCTCAGGCTAAAGGAGGCTGAGTGGGGTGGGGACCGGGCTTCCAGGCTGCAGCAGGTGGTGGCCAGAGCAGGGCCCCTCTGCTTCTGCCTGAGCTGCCCTCGGGTCTCCTTCCAGCAGCCCAGTGCCTGTTCTTGGTCCCGAGGGCCCAGGAGCCTGTGTGTGGCTCTCACAGTCCTGCAGGGAGTGGGGGGCTGTGGCTGGACGAGGCCCCTTGTCTGAAGCCAATTCTCACATTGGATAAGCCGATTGAGGAGACTGTTTCATGGGAGGGTGGTGACTTGCCTTCCGTCTTCCTCTCTCTCTCTCTGGTTTGTTTTTTAAAAGCGCCATTGTATTTATTAGATCTGCCATCACAGGCTGTCCCTTGACGTGCTTCGTGCTGTGAAGAGACAGCGCCTGCCACCAAGCCTCACTCGGCGGCTGACAACATCCTTGCCTGGCGCACACACGCTCACGCGTGCACACAGGCTGTTGTCGAGCACACAGGGGCAGCCCTGGGGGCAAAAGTCCCTGTCTTTTTGCGGAAGACGGATGGGAAATTCTGCTTCCTTGCCAAGAGAAGAGGCTGCGCAGACACGGGCAATCCAGAGTCCCAGGCCCCGGCCTGGTCGAGCACCTGGGGCACCAGCAACTTGGCCTTGAAGCCCTGGAGTTATGCAAACTTCTTTTCCATGCTGGCCAGCCAGTGGAGGGGGTGGAGAGTGGCAGGAAGCCCACAGAGAAAGGAGGTGTGCGGGGAAAGCAAACGCAAAATGCCTGACTAGTTCACTCCATGAGTAATCAACCCTGAACAATTGAGGAACTGACTTGTCACTGCGAGAGTCTCAGTGTGGAGCAGCCGCTGCTGGAAGGCAGGGCCCAGACAGAAGGGCTTGGCAGGGTTTGGAGAGAGGACCCTGGATCTGCAGAACCGAGGCTGGGCTGAGGGCCTGGGAGGCTTGGGGATGTTTTTATGACATTTTCAACCACAAGGGCCAAGGCATCCCCTGGCTAGGGAAGGTGGCGGCCAGGGGAGGCGAGGCGGCCGGAGGGGAGCAATATTTCTCTCCCAACAGTAAACAAGTGCTGAATAAACCCCAGAAATGACACCCAGAGAGCGTCTGTGGGAGGCTCCGGAGCTGCTTGTCTTCAAAGAGTTATTGGTTTTGTTCAGGCTTCATCTGATGCTTGCTTAAAAAAAATTAGGTTTTGTTTCCCCTCTCACCGCAGTCTGGAGGGAAGAATCAGCACCCAGCAGTTGTCTCGTGCCATCATTTAGCCGCCAGTGAACAAACTGACAGCGACCGGGCTCAGTAAACAGATGGTGGAGTGGCGAGACCCAGCCAACTCCACGCTGCCTCCTGGGGGGGGGGGGGGCTGTCCGCTGGGGGGCGCTGTCTCATCCCCAGGCCGCAGGGACCCCAGGCTGTGTCTTCGTGGTGGTCTAGTTTGTGAGTGCATCGTACGCACAGATGTGCAAGAGCAGCGGTCAGGAGCTTGCCTTGCCGGGGTGAGGGTGGGCAGCGCCGTGAGGAAGCTGTTCGGGAAGCCCATATCCCCTAGCTAGGTGCCTCGGTTCGAGTCCCAGCTCTGCTCCCAGCTCCAGCTTCCTGCTAAGGCAGCAAGTGATGGCTCCAGTACTTGGGTCCCTGCCACCCACGTGAGAGATCCTGATGGAGTTCCAGGCTCCTGGCTTCAGCCTGGCCCAGGCCCCTGCTGTTGAGAGCATTTGGGGGAGTGGATGAGAGATTCCTCTCTCTCTGTCTCTCTCCTCTGCCTTTCAAATACATGAAATAAATAAATAGAGAAAGAGAGGGAAGAGAAGAGAGAGAGAGAGAGAGCTGACTCTGCCCCTGGCATGCACGAGCTGGAAGCCCTGGGGCGGGGTCTCCGTTCCTCCGACCTCTGTTTCTGCAGCTGTAAGGTGGGGAAATTCTCGTTGCAGCTATGGCTGCTTTGTGTGACAGTAGCCACTCATTGCTCTGGTTTCCCAGGCTGCTTTGCCCTTGGATTGGCCACTGGACCAGACTGACCAGTTGGGTACAAGAGGAAGAGATAGATGTCACTTCTGGGCTGGGGTGAGTGAGTCTGCAGCATCGCTTTCCTATCTGAGGGACTTTAAGCAATTCTTGGGAAATTGAATGTAAAGATAAGTTTATTATGGTGCAGAAAAAAAAATTGAAATCCATGCATAGAGGGATCTCCAAAAAGTCCATGGGAAATGAGTATTATGAAAAAGCTCTGTGGGTTTCAACATCTTTGCACCAAAATAAATGTCTCTTGGAATTCCATTTCCCACCAACTTTTTGAGGAACCCGTGTGTGGCACAGCTAATGCTACGGAAAGGGCCTGGGTCCCTGAGACACTGAATGGAGGAGAGGCAGGCTGACGAGGCAGCTGACAAAGAAGCCTCCATGACGTGGAGCTGTTTCTCCCAGCAGCCAGTGCGAGCTACCCAAACACATACGGCAGTACTGCCTGCAGAGTTACTGTGGAACATGAAATGAGAAAGGCGGGGCTTCTACAGAAAATGCTTGCTAATGTCAGCTAGGCGGATGAATGTGTTGACTTGTGCAGTCCGCGTCGTGGGCCAGCCATGATGGTTAGCAGTGCTTGTGAAAGCCTACTTGGGGCTGCGCACTGCACCCAGTGCATACTGTAGTCAGATAGAAAGGACTCAATCATTCGCTCCACCAGTGTTTGTTAGACCCTGGTGTGCAGCAGGCATCGTGGTGCATGGTGGGGACGTGCCCAGCATTAGGGTGCCACAGGTTTAGTTACCCAGTCCAGCTCCCCGCTGATGCTCCAGGGAAAGCAGCAGAGGATGGCCCAAGTGCTTGGGGCTCTGTCACCCATGAGGAGACCATGATGGAGTTCTGGGCTCCTGGCTTTGGTCTGGCCCAGGCCTGACTGTTGTGGGTGTTTGGGGAGGGAACTGGCAGACAGAAGATCTTTCTTTGCCCGTCTGTCCGTCTCTCATCTCTATCTCCGCCTTTCAAATAAAAATGAAAATAAATAAGGCCTGGGGTTGTGGCACATTGGGGTAAGCTGCTGCTTGTGATGCCGGCAAGCTGTACTGGGCCCTAGCTACTCTCCTTTCGATCCAGTTGCCTGCCGTGTGCCTGGGAAGCAGGACATAGAGGCCCTAGTACCTGAGTTCTCGCAACCCACTCAGGAGACCAGGATGGAGCTCGTGGCTCCCAGCTTTGGCCTGGCTCAGCCCTGGCTGTTTGCAGCCATTTGGGGAGTGACCGAGCAGATGAAAGATCTCTCTGTCTGTTTCTCTGTCTGTGTCACTCTACCTTCCAAATAAGTAAACACATCTTATAAGATATACAACTGAAGATAGGAAAGAAGGGTTTAGAAAGTCAGTTCTTAACTCTTAAATTGTTTGCAAACTACTGAGAGATATATGAGGGAATTTTAAAAAGTTCATGGGACAAAAACTGGAATTAAAAATGTTTATTTTGGTGCAAAAAAGGTTTTGAAGCCTGTGCATAGTTTTTCCATAACACACATTTTCCATGAACTTTTTGAAGACCCCACGGGTACGGAGACACATAATTCAAATGCCGAGTGACAAGGGTCATGAAGCGGGGTCTTCAGCATCACGGAATCTGCCTGGGAGAATCAGGGAGGACTTCATGGAGGAGGGGGCTGTAGAGGTCAGCCTCGAAGGTTTGGGTAGGAATTGGGCACAGGGATGGATCCGTCTGATGGGAGGCGAGAGGTGCTTCAGTAGCTGGAGCCATGGGCAGCTGTAATGGGTGGAGTGACGTCCCTCTTGTCCACCGTGTCCATATCATAAACACCAGGAGTTGGCACCGTGTTGCTTGCCCGGGGTTGAGAGGGATGCTTTTCAGAGGTGACCACATGGAGGGGTTGAGATGGAGAGGCCGTCCCAGCTGATCCAAATGGGCTCCGTCCTTGTCTCATGGAGAGCTTTCCCAGCTGTCATCAGAGCAAGAGGCGCATCTGTGAAGAAGAGAGATGGGCAGGGGTGGCTTCCAGAGGGGAGGCAGGAAGGCAAAGAATGGGGGTGGCCTGGGGCGGCCAGAAAGGGCAAGGAGGTGGCACGTGCCCTGGAGCGGCCATGTGGGAACAGGGTGGTGCTGAATCCTTGGTGCTGGCCAGTGAGGCGGTAGAGTTTGAAGATGCAAACTTTGTATTGGCAAAGCCATCACGTTGGTGACAAGTTGTTACAGTGGCAGTGGACAGCGGATACAGTGTCTGGTGGGGGAATGTCAGGAGCCCACCCTGGACAGGAGGGGCCCTGGGGGCATTCAGTCCACCACAGCCGAGGGCCTTGGGTTTCAGTAGGGGGCCCCGTCTTTTGTGTAGAGTTAGCATTCGGTATAACTATTCATATTCTGGGTTAATATTCTGAGAGAGAGAGCTGTCTTGTTCATTTTAATGAAGGTGAATCTTCCAAAAATTGAATGTACATTTCTGATTTAATTAATGGAAATTTAGGTTATTTCCAACCCTTTGCTATTAAAATCAGGCTGTGACGAATGATCTTGACCTTGTGTCATTATGCGCACGTGGCAGATGAATTCCAAGAAACGAAACTGCGGTGTCACAGAGAACAGGCACCTGTAGGAGTCTGTGTGTTAAGGCAGGAGCATCCCAGTGGGAAGGCAGGCGACTGGAGGCTCCCGGATGGAAGGTGGCACATCTCAGCTCTGCAGATGTTCCTGCCACTGATGGAGGCAGGGAGGCTGGTGAGAGGCTGGGGCCGTGGAGCTGGAGAGAGAGGTGAGTGTGTGTGCATGCGTGTGCGTGTGTGCATGCGTGTGTGTATGTGTGAGAGAAGGAGTGCGAGAGGGAAAGGGGCAAGGAGAGGCAGGAAGGTGTGCAGGACTGGCCGGCATGGGTGAGTGTAAGCTGATTTTCTGGTGTTGCCTTTATTCTAATCAGCACGAGAGCTGCTTCTTCAGTGGTGCTGGGTTAGAGCACCCATGGGGCTGGGTCCCACGTCTAGGTTCACCTGCCAGGCCTGAGTTCTACTCTCCATTCTGTTCCGTCTGGTCCTTTTGGCTCTGGCTGGGTTAGCTAAGGGACTTTGCTGCTTTCTGGAAGGAGGAAGAGATTGTGCTGTCACTGTCTCTAAGTGGGCGTGTCCAGTATTAGATTTCTTCTAAGGAACACGCTGTGACTGGCGTCTGCCCATCTGAGTTGTGCTGCTTGTGTGGTTTTTACATGAAGATGTTACAACCACGAAGCCTCCAATGGCTTAATTTTGGTAGTGTGTTGATGTAGGCTCCATGGTGTTTTTACACCATGAATTGTTTCTATTCTTTACTGAATTTGATCAGGATTCGGCTCCACAGACACATAAACCCCTTAGTCTTATGATAGTGGGTCATGGTTTAACGGTTGGTGGATGACTTGAGGGTGGACAGCTGATCTAATCATGGTGCCTGGGAAATGTTTAGGTGATTGGGGCTTACCCTGGGAGAAGGCAGTTCCCCCAAGAGGCTTGGTTATCGAAACCCTGTGTCTCTCTGCTTCCTGGCTTGCTGTTGGGTCCCTGTCTGCACAGACACCAGCTGAATGGGTCTGTCCGATCTTGTACTGTGAACCTCCAAAAACATAAGCTGAAATAAACCTTCTTCCTTCCTAAGGAGCACCTTGCAGGCATTTTAGTTCAAGTAATGGAAAGCTGACTCACGCCCCCTGGAGCCACCAGGATGTCAGTGTCAGCTGGTTTTTTAAGGGATGGCTCCTGCCTTCCTTATTCTCCTGTCAACAGCCACCTGTGCCTTGGGACCTGAATGGGGGCTCACTGGCTGTGCATTTTCCTGGAAGGCTCCCCGGGAGTGAGTCTCCCCCGAGAGGATCCCCTGTGCCTGTTTCGTCCCTTCCTCTCCCCGAGGACAGGCTGGGGACCAGTGCTGCTTGGGCTGCCTGGTGGTGCCTGTGCTTGGAGAGGCTACAGGAGGATCCTGAATAGAAAATAATACAATTTGAAGTGAGGAACTTTGGCTGCCAACTCCAGGGCAGCCGGCCAGAAGATTCTCTCTCTCTCTCTTCCTGTGTCTGTTTGGGATACTTGTAACTCTAAAAATATCCATGGCTGCTGTGTACACTCGGGCAGGCTGAGCACTGCACGACTCCAGGGAACGTCACTGGTAGAAACCTTGATGTGAGTTGTGCACCCGTGTGGAGTGGGGACCCTGCAAGCTCTTGGCTTGGAATGGAGCCCAGAAGCGGAGAACTCACCCAGCCCTAGCCTCGCCCAGACTTCGGCCATTTTTATGTCACCTTCAGAAATTAATTCCTGTTCTGCTAGGATTGTTTGGTTGTTGTTGCTCCCCATTGACTCATGTTTGCCTTACGTAAGGACGTTTGAGAGGGAAGCTTCATATCGCGATTTGAAGTGGAAAACCAGAACAAGTTGCCATCGAGTAAAGAAACATAGACACATGCATCTTGTGTGTGCGTGCATGTGCACGTGTGCACGTGTGTATGTAAAGCAGAGATGATCCTACCGAAGTCTAGCTGGCTATGTCGGCCTTTTCTCACCCCTGTTACAATGGGTGCGATGGTAGGGGCAGGCTGGCGCAGAGCTGCAGGTTCTCCTGGAAGTGACCTGCAGGGTTGGGAGGGACAGAACAGTGACTGGCACCCCAGGAAGGCAGTGAGCGTAACTGAACGCCAACAATCCCCCAGGATGATTCCCCCCTCTCCCAACAAGGCACCTGAGGAAACCCTGGCCCATCCCCATGCTCCGCATGGTGGTCCACGCCTTTCCTAGCCTTGCTCCCTTGGGAAGTTGAATGCCACCGAGAGGAGCTTTTCTGAGGCTGGGCTGTTCTTCGATTGCTTGGACAGGTCTGTCGGGTTTGGTGCTGCCTCCTGGGTCCAAGCAGAATCAATGGCTTCCTTTCTATAAACTCTGAAATAAAGCATGAGGGCCCTGGAGCTAGAGGGCCTGCCTCCATCACATACTATGTCTGTGCTCTCTAGTAAAATCCTTAACCTCCTCGCACCTCAGTTTCTCCTTTCGTGCAATGGGAATAATAATAGTAGGTCCTGCACCTGCTGTGAGAATTAGACCAGCGAATGCACATGGAACTCGGGAACAGCACTGGGTCCATGGTACGCTCTTGGTCTCGGCCACTATTAGCGTTTTTGTAGCCAGGAATTGTGGGGCCCTTACCCTAGATCACGAGACTCAGGACTTGGCTGCCAGCTTCAGCTTGATGCCTGACGGGTGAGCTCTGAACACGCAGGCCTCCCTGCTGTTTGGCTTCTCCACCAGAAATGAGGGCGGTGCCTAATGATCGCCACTCCCTCCACCACCTGTAGCAGAGCTGGGGCGGGGGTCCCCCAGGAAAAGAGCAGGGAGGCATTGCTGGCCGTCATCTCACAGCGTCGCCGGAGTAGATCTGAGAAGGACTAGACAAGGGCCCCCTCTGTCCTCTCTCCTTGTAATTGCAGAAAGTGCTTTCGCAGAGTGAGGCTGGACGGCTCGGGAGGGATCCCTGAGAGTGACAGAAAGGGGTGGAGAGGCGGGTGCTGGCCAAGACGCTGCCTCGGAGCCTCCCATGTTGGTGTCCAGCTTCTGAGTCCAGCTCCCTGCCCGTGTGCACCCTGGGAGGCAGCAGATGACGGCCCAAGCACTTGGGTCACTGCCACCCGCGAGGGAGACTCTGATGGAGCTGCAGGTCCCTGGCTTTAGCCTGGCCCAGCCCTGGCTGTTGTGACCATCTGGGGAGCAAATCAGCAGATGCAAGACCTCTCTCTGTCTCCCTCTCTCTCTCAGCCTTTCAAATAAATAAATAAATAAATGGTTTTTTAAAAAAGAGCAGAAATAAGACTGAGATATTGGAGAAAGAGATTTGCCTTGCTGTAACCAAACCCAACATATGGGTGGCATAAAAAAAATCACAATATCCTTTATTTATTATGCCTCCTTAAAAGACGATGATAATAATAGTCAATGCATACTGAGTCTTTACCATTTATTAAGTGTGAAGGGAACCCCAAAATCTTCATGGAAAATGGCATTAAAGGAGCAGATCATTTTGAAATCAGTGCATACAAGGGATCATGAGAAAGTTCACTGAAAATGCATATTATAAATAAAATTGTGTGTAGATTTCAATGCTTTTTTTTTTTTTTTTTTGCACCAAAAAAGAGAAGAGAAACGAGCCCTACTGTCATCTGAGCCAGCAACAGTCCCCTTGGCTTAACTTCCCGGCGTGAGCCAACTGGAAGGGAGACACGGCCACACTCCCTCCAAGGCTTGGGACGGCGCCCGCGAGTACTCGCCATACATTTGCCACCTGGAGTTTCAGGCGCCTCAGGAAGCATCCAGGAGTCTTCCTTCCATAGTCAACAGGGACCTGATGGACAACTCCACCCTGGAAGTGCAACTCAAAACAGCGTTGCAAGCCGAAGCCCTCCTGCTAGAACCAGCGACGCCACAGGCAACGAAATGCCACGGAAGACAGAACTCACTTTGAGAAGCGGGGTTAAATTCCAACACGATGAGGGTGTCCGCGCCGTGCGGGGGACGTCCACCTGCCTCCCGGTCCTCAGGAGCATCCTTGTCCCCAGTGGACAGAGGGCAGTCACCTCCAGGACAGCCCTCGGGCTCAGGCTCGGGCTCAGAGGTGACGTCTTCTTCGATAGAGTCATAGTCGTCACTGGGACAATCCCCCTGTCTCCTCTGTGCGTTTGCACTGAGTTCCAGGCTTCTTCTCAGCTCCTGCCAAAAGCCAGGAAGAGAGATGCACAGTGAGATAAGGCACTTGGCGGGCCGTTCTTCTGAAAGTCATTTGAACCAAAGATCTGTTTCCAGCGCACTCACCTTCCACAAGGTCAAAACCAAGAGCAGAGGAAAGCCAGCGACTCTCTGGCCAGAGCAGTGCTCACAGTACCAATGGTGGTGTTTGTATACCTGAGATGCTGTGTGTGTGTGTGTGTGTGTGAGAGAGAGAGAGAGAGAGAGAGAAAGAGGGATGACCCTTAGGCTTGGTAAAACAGACTGTCGGGGAGGGCTTTTGCATTTGGTACTCAGCTTATATCATTGCTTGAGACACCTCTATCCCCTATTGGAGTGCCTGGTTCGAGTCTCGGCTCCTCTGCTTCTGCTCCAGCTTCCTGGTACTGCACACCCTGGGAGGCAGCAGGTGATGGCTCAAGTACTTGGATCCCTGCCGCCCACACAGGAGACCCAGATGGAGTTCCAAGCTCCTGGATTTGGCCTGGCCCAGCCACAGGTGTGGTGAGCATCTGGGGGAGTGAACCAGTAGATGGAAGACCTCGCTGTGTCTTTCAAATAAAAGTGAAAATAACTAGATAAATGCATACTTAGAAACACAAACATACATACAAACATAAACTCATACAAAACAGATTGTGGAGACCTATCCTCAGATTCTCTAACTCAGTGGGGCCTGAGAATTTACATTTCTAAGAAGCCAATGATGCTCAGGCTGCTGGTCCCAGAAGCCAGCTCTGCAAATGAAATCCCAAGGGCCTCCAAACGACCCTGAAAGTGCAGCCGGTGAGACGCCGGCAGGGAGCTGCTGGTGGCTGTCCTGCCTCTAGCAGGGTGTGGCACAGCATCTAAATGTGAAATGTCAGAACATTTCCCACTTGACTGTAACTGCCTGCGGATTTTTTTTTTTTTTAACGATGCTTTTGTCTTCTTGGGATTATAGGCCAAGCGTTAATATTTTTACTTTAGAACTTAACTATTAACTGCTGGATAAAACAAATGTTTATGTTTCTTTTTTCTTCCTGAGACTGTAGGTCAGGCATTAAGAACTATACTTAGAGTGACCAGAAAAATGTAGCATCCAAACCAGGACATTTCTCTGAAAGGGGAAAAAAAGGCTTGGTTAAATTTGTGATGAGATGAAAGAGGATAAACTGAACAGCCAGGGAGAGCCAGTACGTGGAGTCAACCTAGCTCTACTAGCCCTATAGCCCTTGTCGTATCTATCATACTTCTGGAGAAATGAGAATCAATCGGTGAAGGCTTGATGATTGACCAATAAACCTTTATATTTATGGTAGGCTGAATAATGGCTCCTCAAAGATACTTAGATTCTAATCTCTAGAACTTGTCAGTCAGAGAAGGCTTAGGAGGAAGTGAACTCCATATAGAAAACCTGAAATATGTCAGGGAAATCATCCTAAAATGACTGCTTGATAGAAAGACAGACATTGGGGCCGGCACTGTGGTATAGTGGGGTAAAGCTGCTGCCTGCTGTGCCAGCCTCCCATATTGGTGCCGCTTTGAGTCCCGGCTGCTCCACTTCTGATCCAGCTCTCTGCTATGGCCTGGAAAGCAGTAGAAGATGGCCCAAGTGCTTGGACCCCTACACTCATGTGGGTGACCTAGATGAAGCTCCTGGCTCCTGGCTTCAGCTCTGCCCATCCCTGGCTGTTGTGGCCATCTGGGGAGTGAACCAGTGGATGGGAGACCTCCCTCCCTCTCCCCCCCCACCCCTCTCTCTGCCTCTGCTTCTCTGTAACTCTACCTTTCAAACTAATTAGATAATTAATTGAAATACAGACATCAAAGGTGCCGCTGTTGAGGGCTCAGGTCCGGGGAACCGGAAACTGGGGGAGAGGGAACCCTGCTAGGCGGCAGCAAAGCCCTCACGGAACTGTGCCTGCAGTTACAGGCTAAGCACACTGGTAAGTGATGAGCCTGGAAATGGACTCAGCAGGTTTCCACGGAAGGTGTTGAAGTTGCTTCTACCAGCTGAGAGTAGGAGGCAAGAGCAGAGAGACTGGAGGAAGAGCTGCTAAGGGAAGAGGAACTAGGATTTGACGATTTGGGCGACTCTCAGCTGGTCCAGGCTGCAAAAAGATGTGATGATTAGGAGCTTCGCTGTCAGAAAGTGTTCTCTGGCAGAAAATCAAGTGGGTGGTGCACTACCTGTGGCTAGAACCCCAGGAGGGACCAAAGTTCAGAGTGTCCAAGTGCATAGTGGGCTCTTTGTCCAAGAGATAGACAGGGCCCACCGATCTCCTTAGACATCTAAGCAGATGCAAGGAACAGAGGCTGGGTCAGTCCCAAGTGATCCAGGGCGGAGCCTCTTGTCTAAGAGGGTGAACCTGAGGGCCAGATACAGGAGTCACACAGGGCCACTGAGAACGCTGGTTTGGACTGAACCGGGAGAAAGAAAGCACGGAATTAAAGAAGCTGGTCAGACTAGAAGCTTAAAAAAAATGGATTTACTCCAGAGCCTCAAAAAGGAACACAGAGATGTCAACACCTGATTTTAGATCAGCAAAATCCACTTGAGTTCTCGGTCATGGTAAGTGTTTTTGTAGCAGCAGGAAGAACTAATACACCTGTTTACCTTTTACAGTTCTCTCCCTCCCACCCCCCAGAGCAAGTAGCAGTGAGCAGCTAAGACACTGATGGCACATAACGGGTGCTTAGTAGATATTTGCTGAACGACCGAGCAACTGTCAGCGACAGAGTGGTGGCTGCAAGCACGGGTGAAATGCACCCACACGCCCTGGAGGCGGCATCAGTGCAGTGACTCTTGCAAAGTGACTTCATGTCTCTGAGATGCATTTGGACGTGCTTAAACACGGGCAATTGACTCTCTGCCTCACAGGATTGTCTTATTAATGGGGTATGCATTTGGCACAGCAGTTAAGATGCTGTTTGGGGCACCTGCAACACATACCACCGTCCTTGGGTTTGAATCCCGGCTCCACATCCAACTCCAGCTTCCTGCTAACGTGTCCCTTGGGGGCAGCAGATGATGGTTCCAATACTTGGGAGACCTGGATGGAGTTCTGGGTTCCTGGCTTCAGCCTGGCCCAGTCCTGGCTGTTGAGGGCATTTGGGGAGTAAACCAGCAAATGGAAAATCTTTGTCTCTCTCTTTGCCTTTCAAATACATAGAAGCAAATTTTTAAAAAAGTTGTTTTTAAAATTTTATTAAGGCAATGGCTTGATCCAGAGATGACTGCAACTCTCCCTGGAGGAGACAGCAATGACTAAAAACCTTTTGGGTGGCAACTGCCGTGGCAGTGCTCTCAGTACCCAGCAGGTGAAGCCAGGGACGCCACTAGGCATCCTGGAATGCACAGAGCAGCTTTGCACAACAAGGGGGAATCTGCTCCAAACATCAAGTGCGCTGAAGCCAAGCCACCCAGGATGACAAGGAGCACATACCCAGCATTTGATACTTACAAGGTAACACAAGGGATGGACAGTTGGCACAGTGGTTAAGATGTTGCTTGGGACACCGGCATCCCATACTGGAGTGCCTGGTACAAGTCCTGGCTCTCGTTCCAACTCCAGCTTCCTGTTTGTGGTGCACTCTGGCAAGCAGCAGGTAACGGATCAGGTATGTGGGTCCCTGCCACCCACGAGGGAGACCCAGATTGAGTTCCGGGCTCCTGGCTTCAGCCTGGTCTAGCCTAGCCCTGGTGGTTGTGTGCATTTGAGGAGTGAACCATTAGATGGAAGATTTCTCTCTCTCTCCCTCTCTGTCACTCTGCCTTTCAAATAAAACCACATGCAGCCATTTAAACTCTGATGCCTCTGTGAGCAGCTGCTGGATAAGAGTGGACACCTGACAGGTGGGAAGTGTGTAGGTCACTTGGCGATGTGCCCTTGGAGGGGGCTTCTCACAAGAGCTTGATGACCAGAGTTCAAGTCTGGCCTAGGTTCTCGTCCTGTCCTTGGGGGTTCACCACATGATCACGCCCCCACACCAGCCGAGTGACCAGCCTCCATGGGTGCTGGACTCTCGGGCTTCCCGATCTTTCCTGAACTGCTGCCTCCGGCCCGTAAGCTGAAACACACCTTTTGTTTCCCAAGAAGCTCCTCTCGGCTATTTTAGTTAAAGCCACGAGGAGCAGAGGTGTTCCGGCTACAGGAGATGGCCCGAGAAACCTTCATGAGAACCAGACTCAGGTCAGGGCTCCCACCTTCCAAGTCCAACTGTAGTGAGTAGGTGCAGGGAGGGGTCCACATGGTGACTGTTCCTCCCCAGGGAAAGCCAGCTCAACCTCGCTTTCAGTGATTACAGAACTGGCAGTCCTGTAGAGGAGACCACAGCTTGGTCCTCCGTAAACATACGACCGGTGCCTGTCTCATCCTTGCAATAAGCCCGACAGACCGGGAGAAAAATCCCCGCCACAACTTGAGTTCTGGTGAGACAGGACAACCCTGTGGCTCCTGTTCTTAGCCCAGCCCCGTTCTCAAAGAGAGTCAGCTGCAGTCCTGCTGGGCTGTGGCGGTGGGGCAGACGAGCCTGCGTGAAGAAGCCACAGAGGGCCAGTCTCTGTCTCTGCATCTCCATACTCTTCTCTGAGTCACGTGGGTGGGGGAAATCAGAAGACGGGTGCCAGCCTGCAGGGGCTTCCGGCCTCGGCCTAGGAAACCCCAGGTGTTCCCAGAGCCCAGAACAGTCCCCACTGATGTCTAAGGCCTTGGAGAGCCCCTGACCACAGCCAGTTCCAGTTCCAGGACTGGAGGGGGCAGTATCCAGACTCTTACACCTGAGCTGGCCTCCTCATTACCTTCACAATGTTGCAACCCCACATTTCAGCGACTGAATTTTTTGGGGTCCCCAAAACTTGAGGAACAGAGGCCATGAGCCTTTAAGCCGGTCCAGCTTCTCACAGTAAGTAAGTGGCAGAGCCCTGATGCCTGAGGCCCTCGCTGCATACTGTCACGGCTCCACCGATGGCAGCGCCACGTGGCAGCCACCCCTTGTGAATGTACTCATGCACGCACGTGTGCTAAGGGCTGAGGTAACAGTGTGGGGGATGGGACGGCAAGACCCTCTGCCCTGTTCAGAGCACTCGGGGCGGTGGGGGAGATTGGCAGAAGGTGCAGAAAGAAAAATGAATGGGGCATCCAGACGTGGCCAGGACTGGGAGGGCAGGCCCCAGCCTGGATGGTGGGACAGAGTGACTGGGCTGCCAGAGCCGCAGCGGAAGATGCTCAGGAAGGCGGGGCATCGGTGGGTGGGGAGGAAGAGCATGCCAGGCAGGAACAGCAGAGCAGGGGCCGGGAGGCAGAAGTGGCTGGAGGGCACACGTGCCCCATGACAAAGGCGGGCAGGAGGGAGAGCCTGTGTGGGACAGGGCTCTGCTGGCCTTGTGGAGCAGTCTGGATTGTGTTCTGTGCACCATGAGAGGCCACGGAGGGACCAGGCAGAGCCAACATTCTCTGATCTCTGTTGTTTCAGAGACTGCGCTGGCCCTGGAATGCGCAGTGCACTGTGGGAGGTGGGCGGGGTGGAAAGTGTACTGGGCTGAGGCCGTGCTGGCAGCAGAGGTGGGGACAGGGGTGGCCTGAAGATGTACTCTGAAGGTGATGGCTAGCTAGAAATGAACAGGGGAGGGCAGGCATCTGGGCTAGCGGGAAGGATGCCTGTATCCCACACTGGAGCACCCGAGCTGGACGCCAGCCCCCTGCTTATGCAGAGCCTGGGAAGCAGTGGTGGCTGGTGTGAGTAGTCGCCACCCACGTGGGAAACCTGGATGGAGCGCCCAGACTGGCCATTGTGGACATTTGGGGGAGTTAACCAGTGAATGGGAGCTTCCTTTCTGTGTATCAAATAAATTTTTTTTAAAAAATCATTTTAAAAAAAAGGAATTAACAATATGGACATCTTTGGACCCAGCCATCTTAGGAATTTATGCTTTATTCTTAAGTGTGCAAAGATCAGTCAGGCATCCTTTATAGGAGAGAATGATTCAAATGTTGATCAATAAATGGATTAAATAACAAATAGCATGGGCATTCACAGATCCCCAGGAAACCCCTACAAAGAATGAGGTAGAACTTTCGTACTGCCTCGGGTCAATATCAAGAAACATGTTTAAGGGAAAGGAAGCATGTCAGAAAACACACATATGTGCGTGTAGGTGCATGCAAACAGTCTGAGAAAACAGACACCAGCCAGTGACAGGGTTCTTTTAGAGGTTCACGTTATGGGGACCATCATTTTCTGCCTTACTTTTTTTTTAAGATTTACTTAATTATTTGAAAGGCAGAGTTAGAGAGAGAAAGGGGTTCTGTCTGCTGTCTCACTCTCCAAATGGCCACAATGGCCAGAGCTGTGCCGATCTGAAGCCAGGAGCCAGGAGCTTCTTCCGGGTCTCTCACGCCGGTGCAGGGGCCCAAGAACTTGGGCCATCTTCTACTGCTTTCCCAGGCCACAGCAGAGAGATGGTTTGGAATTGGAGCAGCCAGGACTTGAACTGGCACACATATGGCTTTACCCACTGTGCAACAGTGCTGGCTCCTTTACTTTTTTTTTTTTTTTTGATAGGTTCCCCAAACCTAAAATCCAAAATCTCCAAAATTCTAAATTCAATACATGTCGGCTCAAAGTGAGACCCTGGAGCATTTCAGTTCACGGATGTTCAACTGACAGAATCCATGCAAACGTTCCACCATCTGGAAACCCTCCTGCTCGCAATCTTGTTCCACAAGGGCCACTCAACCTGAACTAGCATGGACACAATTTGGTAATTAGAGAAGTGGGATGCATTTACATATATGTTTAAATTCTTTCACTCCTACACATACATTCTCCATAGGAGAGGTGGGGAATGGAGGTGTGGAGGACCCTGGGCAGCCAGGGGTCTGCAAAATGCCGCCTCACTGCCCTTGGAACACATCCGGTTCCAAAAGAGTCACTGTAATGGCAGTGAGCAGCCACACTCGATGGTGGGAGACAACAGGGCAGCCACCAACTCCTGAACAGCATATCCAGCTAACACGTTCAAGTTCAAAAGCAGCAGGGCACCGATCTCAAAGAGGAAGAAACCCTGGAAACATAGCTCCCATGAGTCCCTCCTGAAAAAAGTTCCAAGCGGGAAAGGCCAGACAAGGAGAGATCAAAATTATGATACAAGTCCGTGGTTGATACTGCTTGAAACACCCGCCGCGTCCCAGGTGGGAGTGTCTGCTCGGAGTCCCTGCTGCTTCCTGCTCACGCGCACCCTGGAAGGCCGCAGATGATGGCTCAAGTCCTTGGGCACCCGGCACCCACAGGAGGGACTCATATGGAATTCCTGCCTCCTGGTTTTGGCCTGGCCCAGACCTGACTGTTTTGGGCTTTTGGAGAGTAAACCAGGGAATCAAAGAGTGTTCCCTCTCTCCCTCTCTGTCTCCCATCTTACAAATAAAATCAATTTTTCTTTTTGAAAAAATTTTTACAAATTTTAAGAAAATTTGTATAAAGTAAAATACACACACACACACACACACATATAGCCATGGAGAAGTTGTAGTAAAAGTGACCACTAACACCATTCTGAGACTGAACAAATTCTAGGTATGGATGCACATTAGGTTACTTATTTAAAATATTTATTTGAAAGGCAGAATGACAGAGACAGGAAGTTAGAGAGATTTTCTATCTGCTGGTTCACTCTACAAATGGCCACATCAGCCAAGGCTGGGCCAGGCCAAAGCCAAGAGCCAGGAACTCTATCTGGGTCTCCCACGTGGGTAGCAGGGACCCAAGTATTTGGGTCATCTTCCGTTGCTCTCCTAGGTGCATTAACTGTGAGCTGAGTCAGAAGTGGACCAGTTGGGTCTTGAATCAGCACCCAGAAATGGGATGCCAGTGACAACTTAACTTCCTGTGCTACAATGTTGGCTCCAAGTTATGCATGTTATGAACCTAAACCCTCGGTTTAGGCAGGAAAACCAGGAGAGCATAATAAGTACACATGCCTTCTGGACTTCTTTGCCATCAAGTCAGTCAAATCCAAATAGAGTTGAAAAAAGATGACGACTCCAGCCTCTTACTATTATTTCACAGTGTACTAAACTAATAGATTTTTAAAAAAAATTTCTTGTAATAGATTTGAATGTCCATAATCTCTCCTGTTTCAGATTTGGTTTCTTTTTTTTTTTTTCAATTAAATGTATGCAAAAAAATTCACATGAACTTGATGCCATGTGTCTTTAGGAAATACATAGAAGAGAGAAGGCTTGGTTTTGTAGGGCTGGTACCTCCTTCACAAAGGGGAAGAATGAGCCAACTGCAGGAACCCAGGCTCCCGGGAGGCTCACGTGATGTAAAGGCACCTGCTCTGGAGGCAAACGGCAGACGAACTCAGCAGCAACACCCTCTCGAGAAGGCCGCTCAAAACCTGTCCATCTGCGGAGATGAGGACCTTGGGCTAGTCGCTTTGAAAGCCAATCTGCTCACACTTCAAAGGGACACGGTGCTGTGAGATGTAGCAGGTGCTTTGAAGTTGTCATCCAGAACTTTCTCTGTGAAAACTTCCTTTATGGCTGTGCTTTAAAACCCCGTTATGTTCAATTTCGGTGTTCAGTGTTTAAAACGTGAAGTTCAAGCCCTCACAACAGAAAAGCCCTCTGCATGGTGGCCGGCTGCAAACAGAGCAGAAGACAAGGACTGGGTGCCGATCTGCCCCTTTGCTGAGAGCCAGGGAGGCTGTGGAGGGACGGCCGACACAGGCAGAGATTGGAAGATGCTGCTGGAGGAAGCAGCAGGTGGCTGGTGATCAGGGGATTAGTCCCTGGAATGCCCCATCTTCCCTGTGCTAGGCTAGACAAAGAGCAGAGCCGGGCGCCCATCAAACAGGACATTTTTGCGATATGATAACAACCACGATAACATCAATAGCAACAGAGACAGCTGCCAGCAGCCGGGCCTTTGAAACCTATCAGCCACTGAGCTAACCTCTGCAGGAACGTTATCTCAAGTCAGCACCCCACACTACCGCATGGTGAGGTCTCCTGAGAGCACTGAAGTGGAAGTCCAACGTCACTCGGCTCACAATGGGAGGGCCGGGGTTTGGATAAATGAACGGCTGACTCCAGAGTCTGGGCCCTGAGCCTCGTGACCATGTTTCTTCCCTGCCTGGTACCAACTTGTAATCAGCAGTCTCCGGAGCGGGATGAAAGTCAGGTGCACGGGGCCGCGGACTGGCATGGAGCTGATGAAACTGCCCATCCATACTCAAAGCTGCCTCGAGGCCGCTGAATGTGTCAAAGCGTGTGGTAAGCATCAGTGGATAGAACACTGGACCTCTACTTACACTTAGGAAGGACAGCAGGTCAGGTTCAAGTTCTGGCCCTGACGCTAGCTACCCTCACCCGCAGGTGAAGTGCTGAGCCTCAGGCCCCCACCTCTAGCATGGGAAAATTGCCTGACCACGTTCTTGTTTGCAACCCCTGTGTATTTTAAATTCACTGTCTCGGGGCTGTGTGGTATAGCAGGGTAAGACGCCACCTACGATGCCAGCATCCCATATGGATGCCAGCTTGAGTCCTGACTGCTCCACTTCTGATCCAGCTCCCTGCTAATGCGCCTGGGAAAGCAGTAGTAGATGGCCCAACTGCTTGGGCCACATGGGAGACCTGGAAGAAGCTCCTGGCTGCTGGCTTCGGATCAGCTGTTGCAGCCATTTGGGGAGTGAACCAACAGTTGGAAGACCTCTCTCTCTCTCTCTCTCTCTGACTCTACCTCTCTTTGTAATTCTGTCTTTCAAATAAATAAAATTAATCTATAATAAATAAATGGATAAAATCATAGTCTCCTACATCAATTTTGATGGAACTATGGCTAAGAAAATTTGAGTTACACATAGGCTTCAAACACCTGTGCAAATGCTTTTAGCTTTTTGATATCTTTTACTGTCTAATTTCTTTTTCTAATTTTCTTCTTCTTCTTCTTTTTCTTTTTTCTTTCTTTATTTTTTTTTCCTGAAAGGCAGAGTTACAGAGAGGCAGAGGCAGAGAAAGAGAGAGGTCTTCCATCCGCTGGTTCATTCCCCAAATGGCCGCAACGGCCGGAGCTGGGTCTATCCGAAGCCAGGAGCCAGGAGCTTCTTCCAGGTCTCCCATGCAGGTGCAGGGCCCAAGGACTTGGGCCATCTCCCACTGCTTTCCCAGGCCATAGCAGAGAGCTGGATCAGAAGTGGAGCAGCCAGGACTCAAACCGGTACCCATATGGGATGCCAGCACTGGAGGCAGCAGCTTTACCCACCAGCTAATTTTCTTTCGAAGCAAAATTACTCTGGAGTTCAGTCTCTAAAGTGCATCACTGAAGAAAAAAAAAATTCAATCCCTGTCTTCGAGAAAGCAGTGCCGTAAGAGAAAAGAGCAGGACGAAGGAGGCAGAGGCACAGGGATCTGCTGTGTGTTTCCTGGCTGCCAGGCTCCTGGGCAGGCCCCTCAGGACCACCCTGTCTTATGGCCTGAGCCTGCCCAGAGCAGGTGCGCTGCAGGAAGGATCACGCAGCAGGAAGTTAGACAGGGAAGGCAAGACAGAGACCCAACAGCAAGGAAGGCCACTGGCTCACGACAAATTCTGAGGAATCCCTGAAAGACAGATGGGGTCACATCCATGAAGAACCAAATGCAGAGGAGCTCCAGACCAGGACACGGGCAGGACAATTTGCAATCGAGTGCGGGTGTGTGCGTGGCGGGGCGGGGTACTGAGCCCAGAGTCGAGGTCAAGGGAGAGGAAGCACGTGAAGAGGCGTCCAATGGCGGCGGCAGCGGCGGCAGGGTGGAGGGGAGCCCCTGGCGGCAGGGTGGAGGGGAGCCCCTAAAGGACTTGACCCTCCCTGGCTGTGTTAGGTAAGAGGCAGCAGAGCTGCTCACCCACAGGCTAAAACCAATAAACAAACTGATACTGAGATATTCATGTGGATCAAAGGTACACCCTATCAGATTGGAAATATATGAAGCACAAATGGAGAACTATAAGGGAACATGGGTGGCCGGCGCCGTGGCTCAACAGGCTAATCCTCTGCCTTGTGGCGCCGGCACACCGGGTTCTAGTCTCGGTCAGGGCACTGGATTCTATCCCAGTTGCCCCTCTTCCAGGCCAGCTCTCTGCTGTGGCCCGGGAAGGCAGTGGAGGATGGCCCAAGTGCTTGGGCCCTGCACCCACATGGGAGACCAGGAGAAGCACCTGGCTCCTGGCTTTGGATCAGCGCGATGCACCAGCCGTAGTGGCCATTGGAGGGTGAACCAACGGCAAAAAGGAAGACCTTTCTCTCTGTCTCTCTCACTATCCACTCTGCCTGTCAAAAAAAAAAAAAAAAAAAAAAAAAGGGAACATGGGTAAGATCACAAGAGTCGATCAGGTCACATACACAAAAATAGCTAAGGATCTACTGCAGTAGTTTGCTAAGGAGGATAAGAACTTGCAGGAGCCTGATTAAAAATGTAGATTAAGATGAGTACTCTATGCCCCCTCCGGATCCACTTCTGTATGTAGGGTATGAGAATTTACATTTTTAATAAGCAGCCCCAGCGATTCTGATATGGGTGGTCTGGAACTGTATTTTAAGAATCTCTAAGCTAGATAACAATAACTAAGGGCTTGATTTAGCAGATGTGCTGAGAACTTTGTGCCCAAAAGAGAATGATTATTCTTTTAAAATATCATAGAGGATTCATAAAAATGATCTGGTTGACCACAAACAAAACCTTAAGAAAGGGACCAGCGCTGTGGTGCAGTACATTAATCCTCCACCTGCAGTGCCAGCATCCCACGTGGGCACCAGTTCGGGTCCCGGCTGCTCCTCTTCCGATCCAACTCTCTGCTATGGCCTGGGAGAGCAGTAGAGGATGGTCTGAGAGCTTGGGCCCCTGCACCCGTGTGGGAGACCCGGAAGAAGCACCTGACTCCTGGCTTCAGAATGGCATAGCTCTGGCCGTTGCAGCCATTTGGGGAGTGAACCAGTGGATGGAAGACCTTTCTCTCTGTCTCTGTCTCTATCTGTAACTCTACCTCTCAAATAAATAAATTAGTTTAAAAAAAAAAAAAGCCTTAGTAAACTCCAGGAAGATACAAACAGGCCATTCTCTGATTACAATGTAGTAAAAATGAGAAATTAACACAAAAGGATAGTAAAAAATCAAACAAAAACTATTTACTGGGCCGGCGCCATGGCTCAGTAGGCTAATCCTCCGCCTTGTGGCGCCGGCACACCGGGTTCTAGTCCCGGTCGGGGTGCCGGATTCTGTCCCGGTTGCCCCTCTTCCAGGCCAGCTCTCTGCTGTGGCCAAGGAGTGCAGTGGAGGATGGCCCAAGTCCTTGGGCCCTGCACCCCATGGGAGACCAGGAGAAGCACCTGGCTCCTGCCTTTGGAACAGCGCGGTGCGCCGGCCATAGCGCGCCTACCGCGGCGGCCATTGGAGGGTGAACCAACGGCAAAAAGGAAGACCTTTCTCTCTGTCTCCCTGTACTGTCCACTCTGCCTGTCTAAAATAAATTTAAAAAAAAAAAGAATGAACATTATTCGAAAATCTGAAAATAACAAATGCTATAAATATAAATATCATTATTTAAAAAAAAAAACTATTTACTTATAATGTTTAGAAAAATTTCCCTAAACATGGATAAGAAAAACAAACCCTGAAGTCACAAACCAATTAGAAATAAAAGACAATGAAAGCACTACACAGTAAAATTTGTGAGGCAAGGACAAAGCTATACAAAGAGGAAAATGTATAACCTTAAAATTCATACGCTAGGAGACTGAAAATAAATATAATTTATGAACCAGGATTACAGGGGTGAGGGTGGAAAATCCTAAAATTAAAGCAGAAATTAAACCCGTATTTTACTCAGTTTTCCTCTGAGCCGTGTGAATATTGTTTAACAAGAAAGCATTTACATATTGAGTGTTATTTTAAAAAGGCTACAAAATGATGTGAAAATGCCTAAGAACTCTAAGTAGACTACACATGCAGGCCATAAAGAAGATGCTCCATTCTCACATCAGTTCAGAGGTCATTACGTCATAGAGTTTGTTAGGCAGTTTCACATTATTTTGTAGCCTTTTTTATAACATCTAATACAAAAGTATTAATAATATTCAAGGGACTGGTGTTGTGGCATAGCAGGTAAAGCTGCTGCCTGTGACACCAGCATCCCATATGGGCGCCGGTTCTAGTCCCGGCTGCTCCACTTCTGATCCAGCTCTCTGCTATGGCCTGGGAAAGCAGTAGAAGATGGCTCAAGTACTTGGGCCCCTGCACCCACATGGGAGACCCGGAAGAAGCTCCTGGCTGCTGGCTTCAGATCAGTGCAGCTCCGGCCGTTGCAGCCATCTGGGGAGTGAACCAGCGGATGGAAGACCTCTCTCTCTCTCTCTCTCTCTCTCCCCCTCTCTCAAAATAAACAAATCTTTAAAAAAAAAAAAAAACAAAAAACAGTCAAACAACTCAGAAGAAAGCTGAGCAAAATACAGAAAGCTCTCTCCACCCTCTGGTCCACCAGATCCGGCCTTCTGTTTTTCCACACTTCATGACTTATCATCCGTTTATTCATGTGTCTATTGCTCTATCTCATGTCATTTCTGCTTTTACCTTACCCTCTCCTCCACCCTCAGCCTTGCAACTTGGCTCCTGAAGTCAAATGTTTAATGAAGACCAGAACGCGCTTAATCCTGCGGGGCTTGTATTTCTACATGGTGACAGCTGGCTACCACTGTCCTGCACAGCCCTCTCCACTGCCCACCAGACCGTGCCCTGGGCCAGGTTTGTTACTTGTTACACACCTAACTGCTTTTTTTTTTTTTTTAAAGATTTTATTTATGTATTTGAGAGGTAGTTACAGAGAGAGAGGGAGAGAGGGAAAGACAGAGAGAAAGGTCTTCCATCTGCTAGTTCACTCCATTGCTAGTTCACTCCCCAGATGGCCACAATGGCCAGAGCTGAGCCGATCCGAAGCCAGGAGCCAGGAGCTTCTTCCAGGTCTCCCACGTGGGTGCAGGGGCCCAAGGACTCGGGACATCTTCCACTGTTTTCCCAAACCATAGCAGAGAGCTGGATCGGAAGTGGAGCATCCGGGACTTGTATCAGCACCCGTATAGGATGCCGGCACTGCAGGCGGTGGCTTTACCCACTACGCCACAGCGCCGGCCCATCACTCGTGTGATTTAAAAGTCTTTTAGGGCAGACATTCCATCTAGCAGTTCCAACCCCCACATCCCACATGGGAGGGCCTGGGTTTGTTGCCTGGTTCTGCTCCCCATTCCAGCTTCCAGCTAACAATACACACCCTGGGAGGCAGCAGCTAAGGACCGAGTACTTGGGTCCCTGGTCACCCACGTAGGAGACTCGGAATGAGTTCCCAGCAGCCAGCTTCAGCCTGGCACGGCCCTGGTTGTTGCCAGCATTTGGGGAATGCACCAGCAGATGGGAGATTTCTGTCTGTCTCCCTCTGTCTCTCAAGTAAATGAAAGAAAATGCCTAAAACGGTTCTTTGAAATTATCATCATGTGCCCCAAATTCCAATATTTCAGAATCCAAAACGTATCTCTCAACTGACTCCTCTACCAGAAGGCAGCACAAAAATCTTTGTCGTTTTACAGGTCCTGATTCATGGTTTGGCAAATACTGTCACTATAATTATAACATAGTGATGTGATGATTGAACTCGGCTTGTGTGGGCTGGCCAGGATGTCTAACCAACAACTCCCTCCCTCCCTCCCTCATTGATTCAATCAATCAACTATTCAATTCATTTGCTTAACAAAGATTTGCATACTCCCTCTATGCCAGGCACTTTTCTAGGGACCAGAAACACGGCAGCTCATCTCTGTTCTCTATAAAGCTTAGATCTGGATCGGGGAGGAATGTTTCAGGCCCTAAATGTATACCTTACAAATGACCTACAGAAATAGACCACAGGGTGCCGGCATGGGCATGGTGGTACAGTGAGTGAAGCCACCTCTTGCAGTGTTGGCATCCTATGTGGGCACTGGTTCGAGTCTGGCTGCTCTACTTCTGATCCAACTTTCTGCTATAGCCTAGGCAAGCAGTGGAAGATGGCACAAGTGCTTGGGTCCCTGCACTCATGTGGGGGACCTGGAAGAAGCTCCTGGCTTCTGGCTTTAGCCTGGCCCAGCCTGACTGTTGCAGCCATTTGGGGAATGAACCAGCATATGGAGGATTCTTTCTCTCTCTTTCTGCTCCTGCCTCTCCTGACTTTGAAATAAATAATCTTTTAAAGAAAATAGCTCTTGGGTGGGTAAGGACTCCATGAACTATGATGTATCCTCTACTCCTATGGCTATTATCATACAGGAATAGGGTTTTCCTTTAAACTTGACCCAGAATTTATGACTTCAGACCTGGCAGGCATAGGAAACATAACCTAACCTCCCAAAACCTCCAGAGGACTGTGTGACTTGGCCAAGGTCTCCAGGCTTGCTGAGTCTAGGCCACTTGCTGTCTACTCCCCCAGGTAGGAACTGCAAGTCCAATGCCTTCCGAAGATGTAAGGTGATATAAAACATCCAGGGGAGTGGCGGCGTGGAGACCAGGGACAACTTGAGACGCGTGCTCAGAATAAGTTTCCTAATTCGCAATAAAGCAGCACCAGCAATGAGCTCAGCTCCCCGCCAGGATGGTTTACCTCACAGGTCTGGGGGCTGAGGCTGGCCCTGTTAGTCCAGGTCCAGGTCTGAGCCCTGCCCTGTGGCCATACCCCCTCCCACTGAGCACTCATTTCTGTATTTCGGCATATCTTTTCCAAGCCCTAAGAATTTTTTAAAAATTTTAAAAAGGCTTTCCTACATGCCTCTATTTTCTCCGGATTATTTTCCCTCAAGTTTGAGCCATATTTTGAATATGACCAAAGTTAAAAAAGAAAAAAAAATTAACTGACACATTAATGCCTTCACATGACACAACATTAATTTTTTTTAATTTATCTAAGTTTACCTTTTTTAATAGTAAAGACATAGATTAATTTTATATGAAAATGTCTCAGGAATATCTCAGGACTTTCTTGCCTTCTAGAATGTACAGTAAGGGTGGGTGTTTGCATTGTGGCTAGGATGCTGCCTGGTTCGTGTCCCACCTCCCCTGCTTCAGACCAGCTCCCTGCTAATGTGGACCCTGGGAAGCAGCAGACGATGGCTCAAGTACTTGGGTCCCTGCCACTTACAAAAGAGAATCAGATGGAGCTACAAGCTCCTAGCTTTGGCCTGGTTCATCCCTGGCTGTGGTAGGCATTTGGGGGAATGAACCAGTGGATAGAAGAACTCTATTTTTGTCTCACTCTTTCCATCTCTTTAACTTTCAAATAAAATTTAAATAAATAAGTAACTTTTAAAAAGATGTATTTATTTATTTGAAAGGCAGAGTTACAGATAGGGAGAGAGGGAGAGTCAGAGAGAGAAGTCTTTTCCATCTACTGGTTCATTCCCCAAATGGCTGCAATGGGCAGAGCTGGGCTGATTTGAAGCCAGGAGCCAAGAGCTTCTTCTGGGTCACCCACGCTGGGGCAGGGCCCAAGCACTTGGACCATCTTCTACTGATTTCCCAGGCCACAGCAGAGTGCTGGATCAGAAGAAGATCAGCCAGGACTCGAACCGGCACCCATTTGGGATGCTAGCACCACAGATGGAGGCTTAACCTACTACACCACAGCACTAACCCAATAAGTAAATTTTAAAAGTTCTGTAGTTCCCCCATACATGGGCGATGTGTTCTAGGACCCCCAGTGGATCTCTTTAAACCACCAAACTCTATATATACTATATTTCTCCTTATATATACATACCCAAGATAAAGCATAATTTATAAATTAGGCACAAATAAGAGATTAATACAGCAACTAACAATCAAATAGAACAACTATAACCATATGCTGTAATAACAGTTCTATGAATGCGCTTTCTCTTGCATGTGCTATACCTCAATGGTCAATCTGATAACTGAGACAGCCCCCAAGGAGTAACAGATGGGCAGCACAGACAGCGTGGATGCGTGGACAAAGAGATGATCCCCACCCACCCACCAGGCGGGACAGAAGGGGACAGTGTGAGTTCTTGTCCTGCTACTCAGAACAGCATGCAACTGAAAAATGATGAATTGTTTATTTCTGGAATGTTCCATGTATTATTTTCACACCTCAGCTGACCTCAGATAACTGGAACCACGGAAAGTGAAACCACAGATAAGAGGGAAATTGCTGTAGCTTGAAGTCATTTAGTCTTTTCTTGATACTAATGGTCAGTGATTTGTGTAGAAGTTGACCTATAGTGAGATGTTGTCAACAGCAATTTTTTTTTTCTTGTCTATGTTTTTCTGTGACTTCATCTCCCACCTGAATTTCTAGAAGTGTAGGATATGGTTCCAAAGAGCAGGGCAGACCCTGCCCCTAACCCTCCCCTGCGAACCTCTGTGGATCTGTGTTGTTTTCACACTTTTTAGTCATCCTAATTTGGCATGACGCAGAAGAGTTGTTAACTTTGATTTTTAAACATCTTTCTTCTGTAGTTCCCCAAATCCAAGCCACAGAGTTCAAAGTACTCGGAAAATGTTCCTTCCATGTGAGGTGTGCTCTAATCTTCGGCTGCTGGATCAAAATCCCTGGCAGCTCTTTTGTCAAAAAACGTGTTACCTTTTAGACACCAATTCTGTTAGCTCAAAAACCAGCCTAAAATATGCAACATTAAAATTTTTATTTATTTTTATTTCATTTGAAGGCAGAGAGAGAGAGAGAGAGAGAGAGAGAGAGAGAGAGGCAGACACATAGAGATCTTCCATCCACTTGGGTTTACTCCCCAAGTGCCTATAAAAGCTGGGGTTGGGCCAGGCCACAGCCAGGAGCCAGGACCTCAATGTAGGTCTCCCCTGGGGGGTGGCAGGGATCACCATCCGGTGCCTCCCAGGTGCACACCAGCAGGAAGGTGGAACTGGATGTGGGGGCAGGACTGGAACCACAACTCTCTGGTAAGGGCTGTGGGGGTACCACGCAGTGTCTTAAGCACTGTGCCAAACGCCAGGCCCTAAGATCTCGTCTTTAGCAAACATCCCAAGTGGTGCCTGTGCGTGTCAGATCTTGAGGACTGCCGCTCTCCTTTCCTTCTAACCGTGGTTCTCGAACACTGCTGCAAAGCCAGACTCGTGGGAGGGACAGGACAGAGTCCCAATCAGAACCTCCAAGGGACAGGCCCGGCACGGTCATGTTTTCCGTGATTGTTTTTTTCCTCTAGATTTGGAGCTGCTTGTGCATTTCACGCACAGTTTGTAAGGAGCAATCCGGAGAGGTCCCATCTATCCTCGGCCCAGTTTCTTGTCAGGGTAATGTCTTGTAACAACAGTAGTACATCATCACAACTGGGAAACTGGCATTGATACACATTCCTAGTAGGTGGTTAAACTACGTCTCTCCTCTCACTTGCCTTGTGCCTTTGCTTCTACTGATATACCTCATTTTTTTTGACAGGCAGAGTGGATAGTGAGAGAGAGAGAGACAGAGAGAAAGGTCTTCCTTTGCCGTTGGTTCACCCTCCAATGGCTGCCGCAGCCAGCACACCGCTCTGATCCAAAGCCAGGAGCCAGGTTCTTTTCCTGGTCTCCCATGGGGTGCAGGGCCCAAGCACTTGGGCCATCCTCCACTGCACTCTCAGGCCATAGCAGAGAGCTGGCCTGGAAGAGGGGCAACCGGGACAGAATCCGGCACCCCGACCGGGACTAGAACCCGGTGTGCCGGCACCGCAAGGCGGAGGATTAGCCTGTTGAGCCATGGCGCCGGCCATATACCTCATTTCTTTAATGTGCTAGTGTTGTATTTAATTTTACTTATTTATTTGAGAGACAGAGAGAGAGAGATAGCCAGAAAGAGAAATCCCAAACAGTCCAGGGGCTGAAGCCAGAAGCCAAGAATTCAGTCCCATGTGGGTGGCCGGAACTCAGTCACCTGAGCCACCCTGGTGCCTCCCAAGGTCTGCATTAGCAGGAAGTTGAGTCCAGAGCAGAGCTGCGCCTCTTGGTGTTACAATACGGGATGCAGGCAGGCAACCTCACCTATGTCCTAACTGCTCTGCAAAATGCCTAACCTGCTTTTTTTTCCCTTTCTATTTTGAAACCATGTAAAAGCACAGAAAATTGATCATGATCGTATAATTAACACCCAGATACCCCTAGCCTGCGTTCTCCAATTACCATGTTGCCACATTCGTCCCCTGCTTTCCCCTCTTCCGTGTTATATACATAACCTTCATTCTGACCCATTGACGCATGGCTGCTGACCACACAACCCCTCATGCCTGCACTCTTCAGTGTCCCAAGCACAGGACATTCACTCGTCACAAGGCTACCGTTAGGCTTCGCCGACAGCCTGGGGGTCCCCTAGAAGCCCATGAGTTGAAGGCTTGGTCCCTAAAGCCTTAGGTAAATGGTCAACGGATTAAGGGGGGAGACTGGATACAATTCTGGAGTCCAAAGGTGGGTCTTCTAGGAGGTCCTTTGGGTGTGGCCTTGGGAGAGGCCTGGCTATCAGCTGACTTCAGCCTAGCTTCTCTTTCTCTTCCTCACTCCCCACAGGCTCCCCCCTCCATACGTGTCCCACCACTATCAGGTGCCACACTAATGAGGCCCTGAGATCTTGGACTGTGAATGGCCCAAACCACAAGCTGAAGTGAGCTTTCTTCCTTCCCGAGTAGCTCCTCTCACGTCTCTAGGTTGTAGTAACAAAAGCTGAGTAATATAGCCATGGTACCATGAATGCATGCAGGAAATGTAATGTTGATGCAGTATCATTTTTAAGGCCTTGTGAATTTCGGGAAACCACCGTTCAATGGAGCAATTCCTCTGACCACGTTGCAGGAGGGTGAACTCGCTGTACCTACCTTTCATCGGGTGCGGCCCCAAGCCTTTCTCAGGTCTCAGGCCATTGGTGTCTGCAAAGACCCCAGGCCAGTTGGTTTGTAAGCTGTCCTTCAACTTGGGTCTGTCTGGTTGTTTCCTCATCGGGTTTCATTTTTGAAAAACATTTCTCATCTACGTTATCAGCTATGGCTTCACTGGGGAGCTATTTGGCTAAGGAGAGGTTCCCTCTGTTATGGTTTAAAACACTGTGAAGCCAGCGCCGCAGCTCAATAGGTTAATCCTCCGCCTTGCGGCGCCGGCATACCGGGTTCTAGTCCCGGTCGGGGTGCCGGATTCTGTCACGGTTGCCCCTCTTCTAGGCCAGCTCTCTGCTGTGGCCCAGGAGTGCAGAGGAGGATGGTCCAAGTGCTTGGGCCCTGCACCCCATGGGAGACCAGGAGAAAACACCTGGCTCCTGCCATTGGATCAGCGCGGTGCGCCGGCCGCAGTGCGCTGGCCGCGGCAGCCTTTGGAGGGTGAACCAACGGCAAAAGAAGACCTTTCTCTCTGTCTTTCTCTCTCACTATCCACTCTGCCTGTCAAAAAAAATAAATAAATAAAATAAAACACTGTGAAGCCTAACTGATGGATGGCTACCTCTGAGCACCTCACCCCCAGGCAGAAGATCGATAATATTCACAACAGACTGTGGCACAACCTCAAGCAAATGCAGGCCTGGGTCGTTCCCAGCCTGTCACTGCTCATTCCAAGGAACAGGGAATCATGGTGCCCGGGGTTTCTCTGAGGCCTGAGTGAACAACATCACTTCTCCCTTCTTTGATTTTCTCAAACTGTAACATGGGAATGAAGATACCTAGCATTTTTTTTCTAAAAAAAATTTTTTTTATTTATCTATTTGAAAGCCAGAGTTACAGAGAGAGAGAGAGAAAGAGAAAGAGAAAACCTCCATCCGCTGGTTTACTTCCTAAATGGCTACAACAGCCAAGGCAGAGGCAGGTCAAAGCCAGGAGCCAGGAGTTTCTTCTAGGTCTCCCATGTGGGTACAGGAACCCAAGTACCTGGGCCATCCTCCAATGCTGTCTCAGGCACATTAGCAGGGAGCTGGATCAGAAGTGGAGCAGCCAGGACATAACCGGCACCCATATGGGATGCCAGCGTCGCAGGCCAGCGGCTTAACCTGCTACGCCACGATGCTTGTCCTGATAGTTAGCATTTAACTCACAGGTCTGATGTAGTGATGGATGGTACATCCTCAATGTGGTGCTTAGCACTCAGTACACGTTCATGTACTGTGAGCTCTTGCTCTCATTTTTAAAACCATCATGAAGAAAAGGCAACTGACAGGAGAAATTATTTGTAAACTATACAACTGATAAAGGATTAATAATCAGAGTATATAAAGAGATCAAGAAACTCAAAAACAATAAAGCAAACAACTCAGTTAAGAAATGGGGAAAGGACTTGAATAGGCATTTTTCAAAAGAGGAAATCCAAATGCCCAACAGACACATGAAAAAAAGGTTCAGGATCACAAACTATCAGGGAAATGCAAATCAAAACCACAATGAGGCTTCACCTCACCCCAGTCAGAATGACTTTCATACAGAAATCAACAAACAACAAATGCTGGTGAGGATGTCAGGAAAAAGGTACCCTAATCCACTGTTGGTGGGAATATAAACTGGTATAGCCACAATGGAAGACAGTATGGAGATAACTCAGAAATCTGTATATCAACCTACCATATGACCCAGCCATCCCACTCCTGGGAATTTACCCAAGGAAAATGAAATCAGCATATGAAAGAGTGATCTGTACCCCCATGTTAATTTCAGCTGAATTTGCAATAGCTAAGACATGGAATCAACCCGAATGCCTATCAATTGAAGATCAGATAAAGAAATTATGGGATATGTACACCATGGAATACTACACAATGGTTAAAAAAAAAAAGAAATCCTGTCATTTGCAACAAAATGAATGCAACTGGAAAACATCATACTTAGTGAAATAAGCCAGTGCTAAAAGGACAAATTCCATCTGTTCTCCCTGATCTGTGATAACTAATGGAGCACCTAAAAGGTAATCTATAGAAATGAAATTGACACTTTGAGATACAATGACTTTGTATAGCCTTTGTCTCAACTGTTAATGAACAGTTTTTTTCATACTATTTGTCGAACTTTCTACTTAGTAAAGAGTTAACCGTATGTGCATAAAGTTAATTGAAAATAGATCTTAGTGAGGCCAGCACTGTGGCATAAGCAGGTAAAGCTGCTGCCTGCAGCACCAGCATCCCACATGGGCACCAGTTTGAGTCCTGGCTGCTCCACTTCCAATCCAGCTCCCTGCTAATATGTCCGAGAAAGCAGCAGAGGATGGCCCAAGTCCTTGGACCCCTGCACTCACATGGGAGACTGGGAAGAAGCTCCTGGCTCCTGGCTTCTGCTAGCCCAGCCCTGCCCTGCTCCTTGAGGCCATTTGGAGAGTGAACCAATGGATGGAAGATTCTTTGTCTCACCTCTCTCTCTCTCTCTCTCTGTAACTCTGCCTTTCAAATAAATAAATAAATCTTTTAAAAAAGAAAACAAATCTTAGTAAAAAATAAGAATGGGAATAGTAGAGGGATGAGGAAGAAAGGTGGGAGTGTTGGTTGGGAGGGTGGGTATGGTTGGAAGGATCACCATGTTCCTAAAGTTGTATTTATGAAATGCATGAAGCTTGTATTCTTTAAATCAAAGGTTTCTGGGGGGAAAAAACATTGCCAAAAAAAAAAAAAAATCATGTGTTTTAAGTCTTCTGGTGGGCAGGCCAGAGTTTTTTCTGTTACAGCCAAATCCTTTTGTTAATCTGTGTGGTTGTCACAGAAGCTCTCGTGGGGCCCATCTTCTGCCCCAGCAGCTTGGCTATGGGAAAGGTGCTGGCAACTTCCTGCTTAGGATGCTGGGACTCCACCTTACCATTACACCCTGAGAAGTTAAAAGGATTCTTTCTCTGTCTGTACTGCTGGGAGGGTTAGGCCCTTGTAGGTTCAGAAGGGAGAAATTAAAGTCACAGGGTGTGGTGCCATAGAGACAAGCTCAGAGACCTAGGCATGGTAGAAGCAGCCTACAGTCCTGAAGATATGAGGGAGGCATCATTCTTCTTTTGGGGTCCCAGCCTCCCCTCTCTGTCTCCTCACCCTCTGCTCTCACTCCCAAAGGTGAACTGATTGCACTCTTGCTGTCCCGGTGCCACTGCAGGCACAGCCAATACCAGGACCAGGATTCAAACTCATGCTACCAACTCCCAAAACAGCGCTCTGACCCAATGAGCTGCATGATGGTTGGGGGAGTGCTGGCATGGAAAGATAGCTATGGGATGGTGTCAAGTAAATAAAGTACAATCATCAAATGGCATGGATAGTACAATCCCTTTATATTATGGTAATATTTTTTTTTTTACAAAGGTACCCAGTTAAGGGTTATTACATGGTAGTCCCAAATGGCAGAAGTATCCAAGCAATGGAACTGCCTTAAAAGTGGTCCCTCAGGGGTAGGTGTCCCGCACAGTGGTTAAGCTGCTGCTTGGGATGCCCACATCCCATATCAGAGTCCTGGGTTCGAGTCCTGACTCTGCTTTTGATTCCAGCTTCCTGCTCATGTGCACCCTGGAAGGCAGTGGTGATGACTCAAGTACCTCAATCCCTGACACCCACCTGGGAAACCCAGGTGGGAGTTCTGGAATCCTGGATTCAGCTTGGCCCAGCTCTGGCTGTTGTAGACATTTGGAAAGCGAACCTGTGAATGGAAGATCTCTTTGTCTCCTCCTTTCAAATCAAACTAAATAGATAGATGAATAAATACAACATTATGAAAAAGCAATCCCGCATTTTTCAGGAATCGCTGTTGAAATGGATGAAGGACAACTACAGAGATTTGCTACAGGGCCCTGTGGGGTGGGGTGCACTGATCACAGGGGACAGATGCTTGGCCCTGAGAGCTGTATGCATCTGTAATGACGTTGAATGGTGATCGTGGGAAGACCCCTGGGCCGCCAGCTCCAGAACCCACACGATGGGAACAGACTCCTGAAGGTTTCCAGGAGACGTCCATGGGACGGGGGTCACACCTTCCCCTTATTTCTCTTGCTCTTGGATAACTCCACTGGGGGAACATCACGGGACCGGGACATCCCTGGTAGACTTTCCTTAGGTCCAAGGACACCTTTCATTTTTAGTCTGGAGGGTTTAAACCAGCTGACTCACAGTCAGTGAGAGCCCCACATCATCCCAGCCCTCAAGCCCTGTGCAACCTGACCCATGCCTGCTTCCCTGGCCACACCTCCTCTTCCTCACCGTGCCCCCGCTCTGTAACCACGCTGGCCTCCTTGCCAGCATTCCACCTCGGACCTCTGCACCTGCTCCTCCAGGGGCCTGGATGCTCTGCGTGGCTCACTCTCTCCCTTCTTATGGTCTCTACCACGATATCACCTCAGCTCTCTTTCTTAGAAGTCCCTACCACCTCCTGATCTATACTCATTTACCATCTTTTTATAATTCTTTTATTTTGAAAGGCAGAGACCCAGAAGATATGGACATACACACACACACACACACACACCAATGCCCACAACAGCTGGGGCTGAGCCAGGCCAAAGAAGCCAGGAGCCAGGAACTCCACCTGGATCTTCCACATGGGTGGCAGGGACCCAACTACTTGAGTCCTCACCTGCTCCCTCGCCTTCCAGGGTGCTCGACAGCAGAAAGCTAGAATCAGGAACAGAGCTTGAACTCAAGACCAGGCACTCTGCTGTGGGATGCAGGTGTCAAGTGGCATTTTTTTTTTTTTGAAGTTTTATTTTATTTATTTGAAAGAGTTACAAAGAAAGGCAAAGCCAGAGAGAGAGAGGGTTCTTCCATCTGCTGGTTTACTCCCCAAATGACCGCAACAGTCAGAGCTGCACTGATCTGAAGCTAGGAACCAGGAGCTTCTTCCGGGCCTCCCATGTGGGTGCAGGGGCCCAAGCACTTGGGCCATCTTCTGCTTTCCCAGGCCATAGCAGAGAGCTGGATCAGAAGTGGAGCAGCCAGGACTCGAACCAGTGCCCATATGGGATGCCGGCACTGCAGGCGGTGGCTTTACCCACTACGCCACAGTGCCAGCCCCTCCTAAGTGGCATTTTAACAGCTGTACCAGATGCCTGCCCCATCATCCGTCTTATCTGCAGTGTTGAGAACTTGGTGGTGGGGACTGCGGCACACCGGGGAACACACACCTGTCCAAGGGGACACCCGCTCCCCAGCCCCACTCATTGCTATCGTAGAAGAAAGTGGCTCCTAAGCCTTCTGATTTTTCAGCGCAAGCCCCTGGCTCAGGCTTTCACATGGCATCTCCTGAGTCTTAAATGTCAGCTAGGAAATCACATCTTTGAAAAGCACCGTGCAGGTCGGCAGGGTGGAGGCCAGGAGAACATGTCTGCAGCACGCAGGTTTGTGAACGCACAGCCACGGGGAAATTGAAGTTCACGGAGGGTCTGATTGAAGGCAAAGAGGCCGGTGTGTTTCAACAGCGAGGGTTGGAAGACAAGTACCTACGCGGACACGCATTTCCTATTGCTCCATTGTGGGCTGCACTTGCAAACAGTGAGAGGCGGCTGAGTGTGTGTGCCCACGCTTTCTTTTTCTTTCCCTATTCCATCTGCATCCCTGAAGGCTTCTGCCATCCCCGGAAAACTAGTGCTGCCATTTGCCTCTTTTATTTAGCAGGAAATTTCCAAGGGGAAATGCACTGTGAAGCCTTAAGGAGAGCCCCCTCAAGATGGGGTTTTTGGAAAAAGGGAGAGAAAGAAATACAATCAAGCACTCACAGGGAAGAAAATGAAATGCTGGCAGAGCAGCAGCCATGCCAATTCTGAGCAGGTGCACAGAGGAACACTAACGGAACCCAGGAGCAGGTGAGGGAGCCTTATGGGGCAGGGAGCTTGGGAGCTTGCGTAGGAGGGACTGCGGGCTCACCGCACAGAAGGTGCTGGATGCCTGGCCGACGGCAGACTGCTACAGTCCCTTGTCTGCAGGGCACACACGCATACTGGGGCATGGACGCGAGGCCGGCCCTGCGACAGGTGCAACGTGGCTGAGGATCAGCCTCCCCAACAGACGAAGGCAAACGCACGGCTCCGTTTGCTCACTCTGATTCTGAGCAGAGGACAAAAGCATACTGTGTGTGTGTGCATGTGTGTGTTGTGTGGCCCGAGTTTTCAAGTCGACGAAGACCACAGCTTTTCCTACTGCTTAATTCCCGTTTCACCGGTGGGCCAGAGAAACAAGGACACAGAGTCGTTCCACAGGCAAGGACAAGGACTCTTTGTTTTTGAGGAAGACAAAAATTTGCAATTTACTCCCAGCCCCCTGGGACCCCCCACGTGGAACAACAAGGTGAGGCCCGCTTCTCGCCTGGCCCTCCATCAGCAGCAGACACGGCAGTGCAGACACGCCACGGAAAGCAGACGCATGTTCCCTGGACCACAGGCCACTCTCCTGGATACCCACTTTCATTCTGTAAAAGCAGTTTGGGGGCATGGAAGCGCCGGGCAGAAGCGAGGCTTGGGCCCTGTGGTGAGGCTGTGCAATCTGCCCATTGCCCAGGGGCCAGCTTACCAACTTGACCATCACTTGCCATCTCTGGAGAATTCCACCTGTGCGTAACCAGGTAGACGATCTACTCACACACTCTTGACTATAAAAGCAATGCTCTCGGGGTAAATGCCAGGTAACCATCCTCAGGCACCCCTGGTGGGCCCAGCCTCACCTCATTCCACATCCCATTGCTCTCCTATGCCTGCTCCCCAAATAAGCCCAGCCTCACACCCACTACACTTGCTGTTCCCTCTGCCTGGAATGCTTTTCCCATTGCTGCTTCCCAAGCTGCGCCTGCTTACCCATCACCATTCAGCTGAAATGTCATACCTAGGAGAGGCCCTCCTTCCCTCTCTCCCATACCATCTTACTGTCCTACCTTCCTGAGAATACATCAGTACCTGAAATGATCTCACTGCTTGTTCCTTTGGTTTTCTTTATGGTCTGTCTCCCGTTTGGAGAATAATAATGTAAGTTGTTTAAGAATAAATGTCTCAGCAGTTCTGTCCATTGCTCTGTCTCTGGTGTCTGGGACAGAGCCTGAAGCCCAATAACAGGTGCACGACAGATGCCTGCTCAAGGCAAGACTGGGATACACGAGGGGACTTGCAGAAGTTTGGGGAGGGGTGGGCATTTAGCCTAGTGGTTAAGGCACAGCGTAGGAGGCCCTCATTCCATGTCGCAGTGCCTGGGTTTGAGCCTGCCTCTGGCTCCTGACCCTAAGCTTCCTGCTAGTACCTTTCCCGGGGGGCAGCAGGTGATGGTTCAAGTGAAGCCACCCACATGTGGCTTCAGACTACGATTAGCTTCAGTGGGGCCCTGGTCCCAGCCATTGTGGGCATTTGGGGTGTGAACCAGCAGATGCGAGCGAGCTCTCTCTCTGCTTCTCAAGGAAATAATAATTTTTAAAAAGTTTAAAGTCCATGGAAAAATTGAATTGAAAGAAGCTTATTTTTTGCATGTTTTTTCCTACTCTGTGTTCCCATGAACTTAGGAAGACTCCCTCCTACTACTGCAGCTGAGAGGATATGGCAGTCTGAGTACGATGGGAGGAGCAGCTGGCAAAGTCACGCACTGACCACGAGGACCCTGAGCCACAGCAGTTTGTGCTTGCGTTCTCTGCTGCCTACGGCGGTAACAGTGCACGTCTACATATGTAGACAGACTGAGCGCCAGCTCTGCCCGCCTACCTTTCCCCACTAAACTCTGACCCAGGGCGAAGTCACTCCCTCTGGGGAGCCTTCCTGGACGCCAGTCCCCTCCTCCCTTCCCCCCATGCTTTGTCCTCACTCCTCAGCTGCTCTGTGCCATCGAGGGGCTATGTGGGGTATCAGACCCCAGCCTCACTGACCTGGGGACACCGGCATCTAGCACCCAGCCCACGTGCTCATCAAAGTGTGTTGAGATGAATACAGGAGGGAGGGACCCAGGTGCGAGTGAGGACAATGGCATGAATAACTGATGGAAAGTGTCCCAAGGGCCACCGGAGCCCTGAGCTCAGGGCACAAGGCCACGGCCAATCCCTACCTGTGGACGATCCCCAGAAACATCCATGGTCTTGGCATCGGCATCCTCAGTCGACTCAAAATCTTCCGAGTAGTCCACGGGGGGTTCGATGTGCAGCCTCGAGCCGGCTTCTGTTCGGATCTGCACCGATCTCTATGCGCAAAAATTGAGACAGCTTCAGAGATGGGGGTAGTGAATGTCTGTGTTCCTCCCAGGGACATGGACTAGCACGGGAGGGGCTGAGCACAGGAGTCTGGCGCAGCTGGGGGGTCTCCCTGATATGACCAAGCCCTTCACATTATACGTGGATGAGAACAAGGGAGTGGCGAAGGGAGTGCTAACACAAATGCTTGGACCCTGGAAAAAGCCGGTGGCATACTTTTCAAAAAAGCTAGACAATGTAGCGGCCGGCTGGCCTCCGTGCCTCCGCATGATAGCGGCCGTGGCAGTTCTGGTGAAAGACTCGGATAAATTGACTCTAGGCCAACCTCTCACCATAGTGGCACCTCATGCTGTGGAGACAGTTATCCGCCAGCCACCAGATCGGTGGCTCTCAAATGCTCGGATAACTCATTACCAGACTATGTTATTAAACTCAGAGCGGGTCCGGTTTGGGACTGCCACCTCTTTAAACCCGGCCACCCTGCTCCCGGAACTGGGGCCCCAGGCCCAGGTAATCCATAACTGTCACCAAATCCTGGCTGAGGCCCACGGCACCCAAAAAGACCTAACCGACCAGCCTCTGCCGGATGCCGAAATGACCTGGTTCACGGATGGGAGCAGCTTTCTACAGAACGGTGAGCGGAGGGCTGGGGCAGCGGTGGTGGATGGAAAAACTGTTATCTGGTCAAGTGCCTTAAAGCCTGGAACTTCTGCTCAAAAAGCCGAGCTCATAGCCTTAACTCAAGCTTTAAAACTGGCACAAGACAAAAAGGTCAACATTTACACAGACAGTCGGTATGCTTTCGCCACTGCCCATGTACATGGGGAGATATACCGGCTAAGGGGCCTCTTAACCTCAGCAGGCAAGGACATTAAAAATAAGCAGGAAATCCTAGATCTTCTACAGGCCTTGTTCCTGCCCAAAATGTTGAGTATAATTCATTGCCCCGGGCACCAACGAGGAGACGACCCCGTAGCAAGGGGAAACAGGATGGCAGACGAGGCCGCTAGGGCGGCAGCCCTGAGCCAACAGGTGCTCCCGTTAAAGACAATTGAGCCCACCCAAGTATCGAGGGAACCACCTTTCCTCTATTCGGACCAAGACTTAGATACGATCCAGCGGCTCGGTGCAGAGTATGATGAACAAATAAGGGTTTGGAGGCTCGGAGAGAAAATAGTCCTGCCACACCAATTGGCTAAAGAAATAATTACCAGCCTCCATCAATGGACTCATTTGGGACACAAAAAGCTAAAAGCAGCCTTACAGGAAGATAGGCAGTCTTATTACATCCCCGGACTTGACTCTTTAGTCCAGCAGGTGACTGAATCCTGTGTTCCGTGTGCCAAGGTAAATGCCAGACACCTCAAGCTCCCGGAGGGAGCTAGGGTAAGAGGAGACCGACCAGGAATCAACTGGGAGGTCGATTTCACTGAGATAAGGCCGGGCAGTTATGGGAATAAGTATCTTCTAGTTTTTGTAGACACCTTCTCCGGATGGACTGAGGCATTCCCCACAAAACGGGAAACCGCCCAGGTGGTCGTCAAGAAGATCATAGAGGAGATCTTCCCCCGGTTCGGCTTGCCTAAGGTAATCGGGTCCGACAATGGCCCAGCGTTTGTCTCCCAGGTAAGTCAGTTGGTGGCCAAAGCATTAGGCATAAATTGGAAATTGCACTGTGCCTATAGACCCCAAAGTTCAGGACAGGTAGAAAGAATGAACAGAATAATTAAAGAGACCTTGACCAAATTAGCGTTGGAGACTGGTGTTAAAGACTGGGTCCAACTCCTCCCTATGGTGTTGTTCCGGGTCCGAAACACGCCCTCTCATTGCGGGCTGACACCATACGAAATCCTTTACGGAGGGCCCCCACCAGTAGCAGGCTTGCTTGACCTTGCCAGTGACTCCGTTGCCGATGCCCCTAAGTTACAGGCCCGGTTGAGAGCGCTCCAGATCATCCAGAACCAGGTCTGGAAACCTCTTGCAGCAGCCTACCAACCCAAGACGACAACCATCCCACATCCTTTCCAAATCGGTGATGCTGTGTATGTCCGAAGGCACCAATCTAAGACTCTAGAGCCCCAGTGGAAAGGCCCCTTCACTGTGCTGTTGACAACTCCCACCGCTCTCAAGGTCGACGGAATCGCTGCTTGGGTCCACGCCTCACACGTGAAGCCAGCACCACCTCCCCAGGGCCCCGAGGATCCGGATAGACCAGCCAAATGGAAGCTCCAGCGCACTCAGAACCCACTCAAGCTAAGATTTTCAAAAACTGTTTAATATTTATGATGTTCCTGGCCTTTCCCCATTGTTTTTCCAATCCCCATGCTCCACAATTGTTAACGTGGAACCCAACCCAGTCCAGCAAGAACAGAGTTCCCTCCCTCCAGTGAGGCAGGCTCTCCCCAGGCCGGTCCAATAGATTTTAGGATTAAAATCTTTGCAAAAAGAAAAGGAGGGAATGAAGGACCCTTATGGGGGAGAGGGACAAGAAACTAGGCCTGGGCAGATATCAGGGGCTTCTTAAGAGGTTAGATGTTCCCCAGAGTCCAGCGGGCAGGACGTTCTCTGGGAAGGAAAAGTCAATCCCCTTCAGAGAACCTCTAGGCATGCCCAGAGCAGAGTTGCCACTCCCCTTCGGAGAGTCTCAGCACTCTCCTCAGCACTCTCCTCAGCTGGTTCCCTCAGCACTCTCCTCAGCACTCTCCTCAGCACTCTCCTCAGCACTCTCCTCAGCTGGTTCCCTCAGCACTCTCCTCAGCACTCTCCTCAGCACTCTCCTCAGCTGGTTCCCTCAGCACTCTCCTCAGCACTCTCCTCAGCACTCTCCTCAGCACTCTCCTCAGCTGGTTCCCTCAGCACTCTCCTCAGCACTCTCCTCAGCTGGTTCCCTCAGCACTCTCCTCAGCACTCTCCGGTATGCTAATTGTCCCTCCGAACCAGCCAATCCCGTGCCACCTCTGCATTCCATATGCTAATTCGTTGCCTATATAACCTGTGTGAAACTGCCGCTCAGGGCTCCTCACTGCCTGAGGTGGGGGCCCGTTTGCGCAAACGTTCAATAAAAACCTCGTGCTTTTTGCATCAACTGGTCTGGATCTTTGGGCGTCCTCCCGAGCAAGTGGGCATCTCTGCAACTGAGAGGTCAAACACCACATCTCAGACTCCGTGATCCAGCTCCAGAGTCAGAGTGCCCGGGTTCCCCGCTCACTCTGCCGCTTGCTGGCTGTCCAACTTTCGGGAGTTACTGAACTTCCGGGAGCCTCCGTTTTCCTCGCTGTAAAATGGGATAACCTTGACCTCACACGGCTGCTAGGAAGCTTAGAGAGGTGCTCGTGGGCTGTTGCTAACACTAGACTGCACACTCCCGTGCTAAGTCCCTTCCCAGGAGCGACGACTGAGCTACCCACAGTCACACTTACCTCTACCCAAACTCCCAGATCCCACAGCTCCAACCTCCCGGGACACGCAAGGTCCTCCTCGGCCCTCTACTTCTCCTTTCCCGGAGACCCTGGCCAGTCCTGGGTTCCCACACGACCACAGGTTCGGTACCGCTGACCACTCCCCCAGCCGCTTCTCCCCAACCCGGACCACTAACTCTCCCTTTCCCTCAGATCGGAGACCGCCTTGAGTCAGGAATTGGCGGTCCAGGAGTCTACGGCCTAGGCCCTTGTCTGAAGAAGACTCAGGAATGTTGAAGAGTAACTGCCCGCCCTCCCGGAGGGGCCCTTAGACACTCACCGTCCATCCTTAAAGGCGGCGGTTACGGCGGTTACGGCGGTTACGGGTGCTCGAACCGGAAGCTGCCCCTACACTGTTTGCAGTTCCCCTGGTTACTGCAGGGCTCCCGACCAATGGCGGTGGAGCGCCGCTTGCTGAGCCCGCCTCCAAAGCGAGTGACGTCACGGAGGCGCGCTAGAACGCCTCCTCAGATCCCGGGGTGCGACCCGCCTCCGGCGGCCACAGATCCTTGTGCGCAGGCGCGCTGGGAAAGGCCGCCTGGCGCCGCGGTGCGCAGGCGCCGCGGGGGCTGCTAAGTGAAGCGGCAATGGACGCCTTGGAGTCGTTGTTGGACGAGGTGGCCCTGGAGGGGCTCGATGGCCTATGTCTGCCCGCGCTGTGGAGCCGCCTGGAAACGCGCGTGCCGCCTTTCCCTTTGCCGTTGGAGCCCTACACGCAGGAGTTTCTGTGGCGGGCCCTTGCCACGCACCCAGGAATCAGCTTCTATGAGGAGCCTCGGGAGCGACCAGACCTCCAGCTCCAGGATCGGTGAGCGGCCTGGGCCTGCGGGCGGGCGCAGGGCCCGGGTCCTGATGGGGTTGGGGAGGGGGCAGGGAATGGAGCGAACCGGGGCGGGAGAAACCCAGACCCGGAGTGTGGTGGGCAGCACCTGATGTGGGGACCAGGTGGGGCCCAGGAGCTGGGGATCATCTGATGGTAACCCTGTTATATCCGGGCGGGCTGCATTCAGAGAGTATTTCCATGAAATTGGACGTAGGACGGGAGCAGGAAGGCAGTTCCTGTGGAACGCTCAGGGTTGGACCAGGGCAAGTGCGCACAGCAGCCAGTTTAGGAATCGCGCTGATAACCCGAGCACGGACCAGGTACGACTGTGCAGTTCCGTTTTAGGAGCTTGGGGAGGTCGGTCCACACCGTGACCCCCTGGAAGTAGGTGCTGTCGTCTGTCCCACTTTACAGGGGTGTAAACTGAGGCGTGCACAGGGGACAAGCAAGGAGCATTGATTTGAACTCTGTATGTCTCCGGAGTCTTTTTTCTTTCTTTTCATTGATTTGAAAGACAAGAGACAGAAACAGCGGGCTGCCATCTGCTTGCTCACTCCCCAAATGCCCGCAACAGCTGGGCCTGCTGGGCTAGCCAAAGCCTAGAGCCTGGAACTCCATCTGGATCTCCCACGTGGGTGGCAGGGCCTCAAGTACTTGAGCCATCGGCTGCCTCCCAGGGTGTGCATTGGCAGGAAGCTGGACTGGAAGCTGAGGCAAGCAGGAGCCCTGGGGACTTCCATGTGGAATGCAGGCCTGGTGGTGTCTTTATCCCTGAACCAAGTGCCGGCCCCCAGAGTCTGTGCTCTTCTGCCATATTGTGAGGGTGGGGGCAGTCCCCAGAGGTGATACCCAAGACAAGGCTTGGAAGTTGGATTTAGGCAGCCGGTTGGCAAAGAGAACGGTGGACAGAGAGCGGGAATGTGAAAGGCCGAAGGAAGAGAACTAAGTTTGGCTGGAGTGTAGGGTAGAAGGACAGAACAAGGAATAAGGGTTGGCACACAGATGCATGTTAGGAGTTGGTACTGTTCTAAGATTCTTTGTTTTTTTAAGATTTATTTATTCATTTGAAAGAGTTACACAGAGAGAGAGAGAGGTCTTCCATCCGCTGGTTCACTCCCCAATTGGCGGCAATGGCCAGAGCTGTGCCAATCCGAACCAGGAACATTTTTTTTCCAGGTCTCCCACATCGGTGCAGGGGCCCAAGGACTTGGGCCATCTCCTACTGCTTTCCCAGAGAGCAGAGAGCTGGATTGGAAGTGGAGCAGCCAGGACTCAAACTGGTGCCCATATGGGATGCTGATGCTGCAGGCAAGAGGCTTAACTCCCTGCACCATGGCATCGGCCCTTAGAAGCTTAATTTGTTTTAAAGATTTATTTATTTATTTGAAAGTCAGAGTTAGAGAGAGGAGGAGAGGCAGAGAGAGAAAGGGAGGTCTTTCATCTGGTTCGCTCCCCAATTGGCTGCAACAGCACTTCATGCAGTGGCTTTACCTGCTATGCCACACTGCTAGCCCCGATTCTTTTTTTTTTTTTTAAGATATATTTATTGGAATTTTGCCTCTCTTGGGGCTCCCCTCCAGGCCACTCTGGCTGGAGGTTTCTGTCTTAAATAAATTTTGCTTTTCTTTAAAAACATTTTTATTTATTTGAAAGGCAGAGTTATAGAGAGATAAGGAGAGACAGAGAGAGGTCTTCCATCCTCTGGTTCACTCCCCACAAATGGCCACAATAACCAAGACTGAGCCAGGCCAAAGCCAGGAGCCAGGAGCTTCTTCCAGGTCTTCCATGTAGGTGCAGGGCCCCAAGGGCTTGGACCCTCCTCTGTTGCTTTCCCAGGTGCATTAGCAGGGAGCTGGATGGAAAGTGGGGCAGACAAGACTCCAGTTGGTACCCATATGGGATGCTGGTTTGCAGACCCAGGCTTAACCCACTGTGCCACAGGGCTCACCCCCTAAGATTCTTTTATTTATTTATTTTTTTAAGATGTATTTATTTATTTGAAAGGCAGAATTACATAGAGAGACAGAGAGGTGTTCCATTTGCTGGTTCACACTCCAAGTGGCTACAACGGCCAGGACTGGGCCAGGCCAAAGCCAGGAGCTTCATCTGGTGGGTGCGGGGGGCCTAAGCACTTGGTCATCTTCCATTGTTTTCCCAGGTGCATTAGTGGGGAGCTGGATTGGAAGTAGAGCTGGCATCTACCAGTGTCACAGACAGCACCTTAACCCACTGCACCACAATACCAGTCCCTGTTCTAAGTTTCTTACATATAGTAAGTTGTTTCATTTTTACAACAACCTTAAGAGGTGGGTAATGTTACCCCTGTTTTCCTGAAAAGAACATCAAGGCACAAAATGACTTGTTCAAGGTCATCAACTAGCAAGAGCAGAACCCACAGGGCCAGCGCTGTGGTGTAGTAGGTTAAGTATCCACCTGCAGTGCCTGTATCCCACATGGCATCGGTTCAAGTCCTGGCTGCTCCACTTCCGATCCAACTCTCTGCTATGGCCTAGGAAAGCAGCAGAAGATGGCCCAAGTGTTTGAGCCCCTGCACCCACATGGAAGACCCAGAAGAACTGGTGCCTGGCTACGCATTGGCCCAGCTCTGGCTGTTGTGGCCATTTCAGGAGTGAACCAGAGGATGGAAGACCTCTCTCTCTATCTCTCCCTCTCTCTGGCTGTAATTCTGCCTCTTAAATAAATAAATAAGGAAGAACAGAACCCAGAATTTGAATGCAGAAATTCTAGGTCCAGAATCCACTCTGCCTTGCACTGGAGAAGCTAATCAACCATCCTTTATTCCCATTTCTAGAGTTTCTCCCTTATCAAAAGGACAGTGGGAAGCCACCCAAGGGAGGGTCAGACACGGACAAAGAGTGAAGCTGAGAGCCTCTTTGCAGTCTGGTCATAGCAGCGAGGCAGGGGCCAGCTTGCCATCGTAGGTGTGGAACAGAGGCTAAGGAAAAAGGATCGAGACAGCCACAACGGCGGAGTCCAGAGGATTGGTGGCTGATCGGCTGTGAGGAGAGACAGGATTCTAGGAGGATGTTGGGCCCCTGAGTGAACCCGATACCCTCCCCTGAGGCAGGGAACACAGCTGAGCAGCCTTGAGGTGTGCATCTGGTGGGGGCACACAGCTGGGGGTTGGGATGAGGCTCCTTCAGGTTGTCCAAGTGCAAGCTCTGTTTAGTGAACATCTGGCCTCACGGGAGCTAAAGCAGGTCAGAGGGAGGGACCGAGCCAGACGTCGGTGAGTCATCCCCTGTCCTTGGTGATGAAAGCCGTTGGCTGAGATGATCCCTAGGAGAGAGCGGGGCCAGTGCTCCTGGGCTTGCGTTAGGTCTGTGTCCCAGTGAACCCAGGCTAGGTTAGAAGTGCATCCAGGCCACTTACCCGGCCTGGCACCGTGGCTTAGCCAAGCCACCCTGACCGTGCTCAGGACACTTCACCTTACAACTGGGCAGAATCATGAGCACAAGCCCGGTGTGCAGTAAGGCGTTTATGGAATGCTGTACTGCAGTGACAAGCAGGGTGGTTGTGTGCGGGTTGACTTTTGCACGAGGTCAAAAGTGAAAGCAGCACGTGGTGGGGATTGTGTTCTGGTCGGCGGCCTTCAGCGGAGCTCTGAGGTGCGTGGACATTGCAGACAGAGTGGAGGATGAGGAGCTTCAACAGAAGACAGAAAGGCGTCACTGCAGAGGGGCCGGGCAGTCTGGCCAGAGTGGTTACCTGGGAGCTGGGGAGAAGTCGGGATTTGAGAACGCAGAGGGGGGCCGGCGCTGTGGTGTAGCAGGGCATCATGCATGGACACCGGTTCGTGTCCACCTGCTGGTGCGGCTGTGAGGTTCTGCAGGGGGTGGCCCAAGTGCTTAGACCCCTGCTGCCACGTGGGAGACCTAGAGGAAGCTCCTGGCTCCTGGTCTTGGCCTAGCCCAGTCCCGGCTGTTGGCAGCTGTTTGGGGAATGGACCAGCGGATGGAAGACCTCTCTCTCTGTCTCCCTCTCTCTAACTCTACCTTTCAAATGAATAAAAGTAAACAACAACAACAACAAAAATAGAAGAGCACAAAGGTCCCAGAGGGGGCAAGAAAAGGCTTGAAAAGTGGATGTGGACCAAGCCTCAGCTAGACTGGTGCAGGGTGTGAATGAGATTTCAAAGGAAAGCTCACTCTACGGGGCTGACTGGCTAGGAGAGAAAGCACGTGTCAGAGATGCTGAGGCCAAGGGACAGTGTCGCACCAGGGAGGTACTTGATTGGAGGGGGGAGGGGCACTCACAACCTTGGATTTGATAGACAACTGGAGACATTGCACAGACAGGACTGAGGGTTCAGAGGTGAGAATGGTTCACATGAGCGTGATGGTTAACACCATGGAAGCAGATAAGGGTACCCAAGAGATGGACAGATGATGTCTTAGGGGAGGAATGCCCTGAATCGCTCAGTCCCAATGTGGTGGCCTGGAGTCCCGCAACCACGTTTGGAGGGAAACCAAAGGGGGCCGTGACTGGGGCCAGTAAGGCAGTTTGGGTCCCAGCACCCAACATCTTTTTTTTTTTTTTTTTTGACAGGCAGAGTGGACAGTAGAGGGAGCCAGAGAGAAAGGTCTTCCTTTGCCGTTGGTTCACCCTCCAATGGCCGCCGCGGTAGGCGCGCTGCGGCCGGCGCACCGCGCCCAGGTGCTTATCCTGGTCTCCCATGGGGTGCAGGGCCCAAGCACTTGGGCCATCCTCCACTGCACTCCCGGGCCACAGCAGAGAGCTGGACTGGAAGAGGGGCAACCGGGACAGGATCGGTGCCCCGACCGGGACTAGAACCCGGTGTGCCGGCGCCGCAAGGCGAAGGATTAGCCTGTTAAGCCACGGCGCCGGCCCCAGCACCCAACTTCTGGGGCCAGCTTGGGAGACCCTGGGAAGGTCCGCATTCTCTCTTCTCTGTTGTTAAAAGGCAGGACCCTGCTTGTCAAGGCTGTTTGCATCTTGCAGTAGGGACACTGCAGTCTCAGCTCTTTCTCTCTGATCTCGGCTAGAGCCTGTCAGAGGCACTCACTGCGCAGGCGTCATTGCCGAAGCTCAGCTGGGTTTGCCGCCTGTGCTTTTCCCCCTAGGTACGAGGAGATTGACTTGGAAACTGGCATTTTGGAGTCCAGGAGGGACCCGGTCCCTCTGGAGGATGTCTACCCCATTCACATGATCTTAGAGAACAAGGATGGCATCCAGGGCTCGTGTCGGTACTTTAAGGAGAGGAAGAACATCACCAGCGACATCAGGACCAAGTCTCTGCAGCCGCGTTGTACGATGGTGGAAGCCTTTGACAGGTAACTGGTTCACCCCCGTCAGGAACCCCTCACGTCAGGGGTGTGGTCAGAGCACTCGGCTCGGGTCTTTGGCCCCAGCGTCTCTTGGAGAAGACTGGTTGGCAATCTGTGGGAGAAGACGTCCCCCTGGGCCCCCTTCCCTATAGTGCTCAGCCTTTCCCACAAAGACAGAAGTCTGGCAGTATCCCAAGGCAGACATAGGACCAGGCCGGGGCCACTGCGGTGCAGAGAATGGGGACAGTGACAGTCTCTGTTGGTGAGAGTTCCCTCAGTCTCCTTTCCCAGTGGCGCTGCCTCTTGGTCTCTCCTGTCGTTTGATGGTGACATCCTCTGGTAGCTTCCTAAGAGGGAATGTGGACTCCTGGGACACTGACAGGCAGACTGCAGCCCCCTAGACCAAGGCTGGAGGCTGGCTGTTCTGAGAGAAGAGTCTTCCCAATACTGAAATCTGGGGGTCTCCCAGCAAAACAGCCACCTATGCTGGCTCAGCCCACACTGGTGCCCACTCGATGACAGCCTGTCTCCTCCTGCTCCCCCGACTCCACAACACAGGACCTCGGCAGTGTTTTAGTTTATGTATATATGTATATAGTTTTACTTATTTGAGAGGCAGAAAGAGAAAGAAATAGAGAAAGGTATCTCCCAGCCACTAGTTCACTCCCTAAATGCCCCAACCACTGGGGCCAGGAGGCAGGAATGCAGTCCAGGTCCCCAGTGTGGGTGGGAGGAGCTCAGTTAACTGAGCTATCTCGCTGCCTCCCAGGGTCTGCATTAGCAGCAAACTGGAGTCAGAGTCGGATGTTCAACTCCACTGTGAGGGGCAGTCCCAGGAAGCCAGGCTCAGCGAGCGGTGGAACAGGTACTCTACTGTGGGATATGGGCATCTTCTTTTTTTATTTTAAAGTTTTATTTTTATTTATTTGAAAAAGTTACAGAGAGAGGTAGAGAAAGAGAGAGAGGTCTTCCATCTGCTGGTTTACTACCCAGATGGCCACAACGGCCAGAGCTGCACCGATCTGAAGCCAGGAGCTTCTTCCAGGTCTCCCATGCAGGTGCAGGGGCCCAAGGACTTGGGCCGTCTTCTACTGCTTTCCCAGGCCATAGCAGAGAGCTGGATCGGAAGAGGAGCAGCCGGGACTAGAACTGGTGCCCATATGGGATGCTGACACTTCAGACCAGGGCTTTAACCCACTGCGCCACAGCACAGGCCCCATGGGCATCTTAACCACCTGACAAAATGCCCACCCCTAGGCAGCATCTTAATGCTTCACCAAATATTTGAGGAAAACTAACATTAAAAGAGTGGCGGGAGCCTGTGTTGGGGCATAGCAGGTTAAGCTACTGCCTGCCATGCCGGTATTCCATATGGGTGCTGGTTCCAGTCCGGGCTGTTCTACGTCTAATCCAACTCACTGCTAATGCACCTGGGAAGGCAGAGGGAGATGGCCCAAGTGCTTGGGCCCCTGCCACCCACACAGGAGACCTGCATGGAGTTCCTGGCTCCTGACTTCAGCCTGGTCCATCTCTGGCTATTGTGGCCATTTGGGGAGTGAACCAGCAGATGGAAGAGCTCTGTCTCTCTTCATCCCTCTCTGTCAATCTGCCTCTAATTAAATAAATCTAAAAAGAAAGAAAATAACAAACAGGAAGTAGAAACAAAGTGGGGAGCAGAAGAAAATTTACAAATAAGAAAAAGATCCTCAGAAAAGAGAAGGTATAGCATCCATGAAAGTAGAGCAAGGGGCTATGAGCAGAAAATAAGAAAGAACACTTGGAAATAAAAGAATTCGGACTAATCGCAATGATAGATTTAGTGAAGAAAACCATCAGATAAAGTCAAATCTCCCAGAGAGAACAAAAACTCAGAAGAGATAGAACATGGGAGAAGCAAGTTGAAGAGACTGAGCTTAGAGGCCCTCCACCTACATAATTGGGGGTGGGGAGGAGGGAGCACACCTAGGACTGAAGAGGAGGTTATGAGAAACGACGCAAGGCGTTTTCTCGGCTCTGAAAGAACTACGTTTCCAGATCCCGAGGCCTGTCAGTGCCTGTCCTAATGAACACAAAGAAATTCACGCCCTGCAACTTCAGAAAACCTAGAGTAAGAAGCCTCCAGAGAGGAGACCTCCGAGGGCCCTGGGGTATCCGAAGCTGGGGGAATTGGAAGTTCGGGGTGTTGAGCCTTGCCATCGGTCAGGAACCAGGACAAGTTCAGGCATGTCTGTACTCAGGGCCTCCTGTTAGAGGCTCCTGGCGGATGTACACCGTGCAACGATGGGTGACACCAAGAGATGGGGAACTGTGGGGTTCTAGAAGCAGGGGCAGGAAGCCAGGCCAGCGAGTGGCTAGCGAGATGGCCCTGGGGAGAGCAAAGCCCTGAGTGACAGGTGCCTGGCTCTGTGTGTGTGTCTAGGGTTAGCTACTCGTCTGTCAGAGTCAGCATGAATTAGTGGATGGCACGCAGGAAACCAAGCAAACATGAAAAAGCAAAGGCACTGACTCCAAGGAGAAGGAAAAGGTATACAAGAAAAAACTGCTTTGGACCCATGGGCTTGGCCTTGTGGGTGGAGACTGGTTCCAGCAACGTCCTCAGTAGGATGTGCACTGAGCCAGGGCCAACCCACAGCGTCCCCAACACTTAGACCAGTGTCCTCGCCAGGGCCGGCAGCCCCATTTGTTGAGAGAGTGCGAGTGCCGGTCTATGGGAACTCTGCCCCTTGGTTTCCCGGCCACCCTGTCTAGCTTCCCTGGGGCTAAGCAGTCTTGTAGGGGAGATGGTGGGGCCTCAGTAGTACAAGGCCACAGGGGTGGGCACACGGAAGGAAGCCTCTGGGAGGTAGGGCAGCCATCCTGGAGTGGAACTTCATCTCTGGTTGTTCACACCCCCTTCAGTGCCGCGAGGACATGTGATTGACTAAATGACGGGCTCGCGGGGGGCGGGGTGCTAGCCTTGACGTGGGGAGAAGGTGAGGAGGGAGGGCTGGGTCCCATGGTGAGGAGGAAAAAGCTCCCGGAACCGAGCGGTGCCTTGGAGAACACGGCTGCTAAGGGATTCTCCAGTGCCTGCCGCAGAGGTGGGCTGATCCACTGGGGCCTGTCTTATTCCCTGACCTGCAGGATAAAGGTTGTTCGGTGTAGACTGGTTTGGGCTTTGTTTTTTTGTTTGTTTGTTTGTTTGTTTTGCTTGAAAGTGGAAAGAAAGCAAGGAGCAAGTTCAGTTCCCTAGAGAAGCCCCAGGGAAGGCTGCTGTGTGACTGCAGGCCCCTGGAGATGCAAGGAACCCCTTGAAGGTCACAGGCGCCTGAGCAGACTGACGCGAGAGCCCTGTGCGCAGAGATCTCGTCTCCTCACTTCCTGTCAGGGTGACCTTCGGCACCTCAGTTTCCCCACAGTACACGTATTCCAGGGGTGTTGTGAGGCTTACAGGCCACGGCGTACACAGAACAGGGGCCGCACACTGGCCGCCCGCAGGCCAGCTGTCCCAGTGTGTTTGTTGAGGCTCCCACTGTCTCCTTTCATGGAGTTTGTTGCGGGTATTTAAGAAAAATTTTCACCCAAAAAGTCTGACCCCGAAGTGCTCTGTAAAAATAACATGAGGCAACCTTGAGTGACAGTTTGTTAATAGCGATTGGCTGGGCAGAGAAGCACCACCCCCTTTGCTCTCTGCCTGGCCCCTGGAGGGGTATCTGTCCATAGAACCTATCCATGGGAATGGGAGAAGGAGACTTCTGGAAGAAGGGTCAGCATGACTGGGAGCACCAGGAATGGGGGCTGTGTCTCCTCGCGTGATGAAGAGGGCAGGCCTCCGGTTAGAATGAGTAACACACGTGCACGCAGAGGCTCGCCCATTCCCAGGTGGTCCCAGCACCCACCCCTGCTGGCACACGGAGTCTCAGTTACTTATCTGTGTGGCTTTTTCCCAGCTAGGACGTGAGCTTCTCGAGGGTGGTAGCCGCACCCTATGTACTTTCTAACCATAAGGCCTGTGCAGTATCTCCATGGCACAGCTCAAGCGCTAAGTCGGTGCGTAGCCAGTGTGATTTAATTAAGCACCACTTCAGTTACTTTTCCTGCACAGGTGGAAGGGTTGGCTGCAGTTTACAGGGGGTTTTGCCTTGAGCCTTGTCATTCTGGTTTGCAGATTAACATAAAACCTTCCTTCTAGGCATTGTGGGGTAGCAAAGGCTTAAGTGATAAATAAAGATGATGCATCACGTCATGTAAATTTGCAGGTGTGCCTGAATACACACGAATTCGCTTGAACATTCCTGAAACAAAGAGTTTGGGTTTAGGCACCTTCCAAATGCATATTTCACTGTGTGAAGAGATGCAGTGCTCGGTTTTGCACAAAGCTAAAAAACCTTGGTCTTGAAAACAAGCACCCTGAGCTGATCTGTTTTGCAAATCGGGATTCTTCCCTGCAAGTGTTACCAGTCATCCTGTGTTTATTAAATTGTGTAGAGAAGGAATGCAGGGAAATAGATGTGAACGTGACAGTCCCGCAGAAGCACAGTAGAATCAGGCAGTGCAGAACTGCATTGATCACAGGTGGGAGTGACTGACGGGCATTGTGCTCCTGCAGCCTGAGGCCTGCGGCTGTCATTTGTAGACTCTCCCGTTCGGTGACAAGGAGAGTCCTGCACCGAGGTGCGTGGCAGATGGTGAGGTGTCCGCACTCCCCTGGTGATGACGTGGAGTTCTGCCTTGCTGTGAGGATGGCTGGGGCCGGGCTGTTGTCTGCATTGCCAGAAGGAATTCAAGGATGTAACTTAGATGAAAGGCAGCAAGGAAGCAAGATTTAAAGAGTGATTTACAATCAAAGTGGGTGTAACAGGAAGGAGTGTGGGCGTGCTCACAGGACAGCTGCACCGCACCAGGTCAGGGTCCATCCCTTTATTTGACCTAGAGGCATACAGAGTGTGTCTGGGGCAGGATTAGGGTATAGCCTTTTCTAGAAATCGCCGAAGCGTCATGGCGTCAGGTGCCTGATGGGAGTGGGAGTGTCAGCCATGGTCATTTTAGCATAATGAGCAGAAGGTTAGCACAGGGATGCAGCCAGTAGCTGTATCGGATGCTTTTAGCCAGTGCCAGTTCTAGCAGCAAACACTGCAGAAGTTGCATTGTTTTTTGCCACGTGGACGGGGTGGAGGGTTTGGATGCCGCAGGTGGGGCTACAGCCCAGGGGAGGCTTCAGGGAAGTGCTGGTGGTGTCAGCTCCTCCTTGCCAACATCACAGCGACTCTTCAAAAATAAGCAAGTTCAACAAAATCTCAGGACACCAGATGTTTGAAAATCCACTTTATTCCTAAATACTACTAATGAGCAATCTGAAAATGAAATTTGGAGAACAATTCTGTTCCCCATAACTTAAGAATAAATTTAACGAAAGAAGAACAAAATGTATACCTTGAAAACCGCAGAACGTGGTGAGTAGAAATTTACAATTGAAGTCAATGGAAAAACATCCCATGTTCCCAGGTCGAAAGGCTTAACATCATGAGGATGGTAATTCTCCCCCAAATTAATCTGATTCCACACAGTCCATTTCAGAATCTCAAGCTGAGTCCTTTCTGGAAGCAGTCAGACTGTTTCTAAATTAAAATTCATAAGGAAAATCATAAGGGACCCAGAAAGGTAAAACAATCCTGAAAAAGAATACACCAGAAGAACTCACACTTCTCACTTTCACAGCTCACTGCAGCAGACATGGGGAGCCTTTTTCTGCCACGGGCCATTTGGGTAGTTATGACATCATTTGCCAGCCATTCAAAATTATCAGCTTTGTTAAAATTAGCTTGCTGTAGATTTATTGAATTTCGAGTTCTGCCTGTGGTTGCCTTGGCGGGGCCAGACCAAATGGTCTTGCAGGCTGCAAACGGCTTGTGGGCTCACTGTTCCCCAACCCCGCACTGTAAAGTCACAGTAAGCAGAACAGTGCGGTCTAGCTCAAGGACAGACATGTAGATCAGTGGAGTAGAATCGAGAGTCCAGAAATCAACCCATTGGTCTGTAGTCAGCTCATTTCCACAGGGTGGCAAGGTCATTTCCTGGAGAAAGAGTGACGGCTCACAAAGGGCCATTCAGATTCTGTACGGAGTCGCTGGTAGCCTTTGATGTGGATTTTATCAGGCCCAGAACCTCAGCCCACAGTGCCCCTGGAAAGATTAACTGGGAAGCTAAGGGAGTGGCGTGATTGAGGAAGGTCTCAGTGCTGCTTCTGTAAATCAGAGCCTCTGCGAGAACCCACAGGCAGGATTGCAGGCCTTAAGGTTCATCCGTCTCTCCCAAAGCCGATATCCCGGTGTTAGACTTCAGATGTTAGACTTCGAGATGTTTTCAGGAACTCACAGCCCTGATCAAACAAACTAATATCCAGTCTACCCTTAGAGCCATATGGATTGCAGTCTACCTTTGCCATTCCAAAGGAAGCAGGCTGGCCAATCAAAGGAAGGCCACATGTACTGTGGACCAACCAGAGGCCCACACACAAGCAGATCCCACCGTGCCTCCCCAGCTTGGAACTCTAAGATTCACTGCCTTGACTCCCGTGGGGAACCCAAGTGTTGAGCCTTGGCTGCCTGACTCTGTGCTGTGTGTTATGCAATAAATGTCTCCTTTTTTCCAATCACCCGATGCCCATGATTGGTTTACTGCACTCTGGGTGTGCAGGCCCAGTTTGGGGGGTTCTTTGGCAACCCCTCAGCTAGTTTTGGGGTAATTCTGTAACAGTTCCACTTTACAGGCAAGTCCAGAATAGGGACATGTGAAAGGAATTAGTGATTGCTATTTGTTTTTATAGATTTATTTATTTATTTGAAAGAGTTACACAGAGAGAGAAGGAGAGGCGGAGAGAGAAGTTTTCCATCTGCTGGTTCACTCCCCAGTTGGCCGCAATGGCCAGAGCTGTGCTGATCCGGAGCCAGGAGCTTCTTCCAGGTCTCCCACGCAGGTGCAGGGGCGCAAGGACTTGGTCCATTTTCTGCTGTTTTCCCAGGCCACAGCAGAGAGCTGGATCAGAAGTGGAGCAGCCGGGATTCGAATTGGCACCCATGTGGGATGCCGGCTCTGCAGGTGGCGGCTTTACCCACTACGCCACAGCGCTGGCCCCGATTGCTAGTTCAAGGGTAGAGGACTGACAGTTAAATGGGTTGGAGTAATGAAAAGGTTCTAAAAGGGACAGGTGAGGAATGCAGCCTGAGAATGCACTAAGAGCCATTGCCATGTACACCTTAAATGGGTAAATTCAATAAGACTGTTAAATTTTTAAGTAAAAACAAAGTGAAGAACAGGGTGCAGTAAATTACAGTCATTAAAATGGCAAAAGGGGACATTTGTAAAGCTGTAATAGGATTAAAGTGTACAAGCTGAGAAAAAAGAGAAATGAGTCATATTATGAATGACTACAGTGAAATGAAATAAAATGTAAAGACTTATACCACTTTGAAGCCAAAGAAACTGAAAATCAAACAAGAAGGATAAAAGGTGAAACAAACATAAAAGGAATAGGGAAAAATGATCAGAAGTTTTAAAAGCCTCTCAAAGTAGTGGTGATAGTGGGAAATGGTTAAAACAATTAAAATTAGCATAATTTCTTTAAGTTAAAAGTGCCAAAAGTGGCATTAGCTTTAAAAAAAAAAGTAATTACTGTAAGTAATTAAATGAGTAAAAGAAACAAGAACATTTTAATACCATTTTTAAAAAGTAAAAGAAAGGTAAGAACTGGAACTCAGGAAGAGTAACATTCCCCTCCTGCAGTGGAGAGGCCTGAGACGGCTCTCCCAAGGATGCCCGGGCACCCGGGAAGCGCTCTGTCAGGAACTGGGCTTTTCCTTCCTCTTCCTTAATCCTGCTTCTGTAGGTAGGAGGGTGTGCCTAATTAGCTACTCAGATGGGGTGGGGTTTGGGTGGGGCTTGTACTGCTCACTTCCCTGGCCCTTTGAGAATCTCAGGAGCATCCATGGTAACTCTGCAGGGGCTGGAGCACACCTGCCGTCATCTCTAGGGAAGGTGTCATGGGGTCTGGTACGTGGTGGGGAATGGGTGTGGATCAGCAGGTAGGGGGCGGGGGCTGTGCAGTGTGCGGCCACAGCGCAGGTGCTGCTGGCAGGCTCTTAGTGCCTCGCTGCTTACTTAGCTACCTCCTTGCTTGCCTCAGTGGGAGCTATCACCTCTCAGCAGGAAAACGTGCTTGGCCAAACTGCTTTGGAAAGCTCCTGCTGGGGGCAGGTGGGAGGCCAGAAGGGACTGGGAAAAATCCCCGGGGATCAGACTGGGACAGGAGGGACCTTTCTAGGATGTGGCCTGCTGATGGCTTAGGGGGATTGAGAAGTGGTGCTTCCTGAGACAGGAGGAGCCAAAGGCAAGTGCAGGCCCTTGTGGGCACATGGATGTCCATCCAGGGTGACAGGTCTGGCAGCAGAGGTGTGGTTGGCTGCTGTTACCTTCTTAGACTCCGAGCCCTTGAGAAAGGTCCGCTACGGTCCTTGGGGTCAGTCACTAACTCGGCCCCCGGATTTGGAGGGGTGATGATGCACAGGGTGTCTCCTGGTGACACTGAAATGCTAGACCAAAAACGTTCAGACTCGTACAGGTCCCTAAACCTTCACAAGCCCCCGTGTGGATTATTGTCAGCACCCTTCTTTGCTCAGGTGATTAGGAAGAAAACCGTAGATTCTTGCTGTCAGACATCCCCAAAACTGGTTGGCGGGGTTGGCTTAGAACCGCAAAACTGGGTCCACTTGCCTACCGCAAAGTGAGGCAATGCCTGGCAGGGGGGTGGTGGGAAAAGATGTTTATTGCAAGGTGCAGGGCAAGGAGTCGGCTGCCAGTGCACAGTCTGGGGGAGTCAAGGCAGTTGGGTGTTGCCATTCAAAGCTGGGTTGAGCCCTGTGTGGGTAGGCTTGGGTGTGGGCCTCTGGTAGCTCCCAGTGCGCTTGGCCTGCCTTCCATTGGTCAGCGACGAGGGCCAGCTTTCCTTTGAGACGGCAAAGGTGGACTCCAGTCTGTCTGGGTCTGAGAATCGCTTGGGGACTAGTTTCTGAATTGTGACTTCCTGTGAAAACTCTCAGAATAGAGGTTAGCATTGCCATGCTCACTGTAGGGGCAATCACAAAGTTACCATAAGTGGTACATTTGTTGCCCAGTGGAAGTCTTTATAGGTGTCCTGTATATAAGACAATGGGACATAATTGCTTAAAAGAGGAAGGGACAAGGTGAGATAATGGCAGATTCTTCTGTTCTACTGTGTTCCTTCTCGGGCGGGCAAGGGAGTGGGGATAGAAAGCCCATCAAGACCCTGTGGCAGACCCTGCGGCAGGCCCTGCGCTGCGTGTTCTCTGTTTTACTCTAATCCTTCTACCAGCCCAGCCTGCCGGTTATTCTTTTCTCTCACTGCTCAGAAGGCAGAGGCACAGTTCAGTAGCCTAAAGGCCGCAGAGAGGGTGGAGTGTGTGTCTGGAGCCTGGCAGCTGTCCACACCCTGTGCTGCCTCCCTGGGACACTGGGCGGGACTCCTGAGAAAGGGGGAGTCAGGCAGGGGAGTGCCTGGGGTCTGAGCGAGGCTGAGGACAGCTCCCAGGGGCCTGAGAGTCTGCAGGCGGGGCCTCCCTTCAGCCTCCATCCCACCGGCCCGTTGTCCTCATCCACCACAGTGACAGCTGCCAGTCAGGCCTGAACATCAAGCCTACAAAATAAAAATACGGTGGCCTTTGCATGGCACGCACAACTTCCGCTGTCTGCCTTTCTCCTCGTTCTTCTCTCTCCTCCCCTCTGCCCCACCACCCACTTCCCAAGAGGCCTGGCCGTTTCCACCTCTGAGCCTTTGCTCAGACTGTTCCTCCTGCCCAGAATGCCTGTCTGCTTCTGTCTCATTAGCCCGATGTTACATGTCCTTTAATACCCCACCCAGATGTCGTCTCCCTGCTCACCCTTCCCCTGCCTGGCCCCAGCCTGTCTCTTTGTCCTTTCCAAGCTCTATGCATGCAGGAAATAAGACCCTGCAGTTCTACTTTCTTGCCTGCTTTTATTTGGCCACGGTTATACAGCCAGCAAAGACTGGTAGAAGCAGGTGCACACCACACACTGACCCTGGAGTCCGGGCTTTTAACTTGGGTGTTGCCCTCCTCCATTATTCCAGTGCCACCCTCAGTTCTGGGCTCCCGGCCTCTGATCAGGTCTCTGTGCAGTCACCTAAAGCAGTCTCCTCCTCCAGATTGTCCCTGGAGCACGTGTAGGCATTTCCCAGACTGTCAGAATGATTCCCAGCACCGACCAGCCGAGCCCTGGGTCGGTGTGTGTGTGTGTGTGTCTGTGTGTGTCTGTGTGTGTCAGGGCAGGGAAAAGGGGATGACTGTCTGCATTCTGGGGCATCTGCCTAGCTCACCAGTCAGACCTTGCCTCTGCCTGTGACCCTGGAGTCCCTCTGTTCTCATCTGGCCCTGGTTCTTCCCCGGGCTACTCACGCCCTTTGGCTAGGCACCCCGATGCGCATGCTCACTGGGAATGTGAGAAGCGCTGGCTGCTGGGTCCCCTTCACAGCCACACTGGCTTTTCCTGGATGCTGAGCGGTGCTTTCTGGCAGAAACTGAAATTGAAGGTAGCCTCGCCAGGTGACCTCACCTGCAAGACCCAAGCCCGACCCCACGACCCCTCAGAACCTCATCTTTTTCCCAAAATGGCGGTCATGGCACAGTTTGTATGATAGGTAAAATTGGTTTTAAAAGCACCTTGCATGATGCCTGGTTCTTCCTGGGCGCTCGGTAAGGATTTGCTGCATCCCCTCTCCCCCTCTGCACCTTCGGAGTGTCTGGATGTATCCCACTCTGCTATTGTCTTGCCAAAAGCCCCAGGTGTCTGTGAGCATGCGTGGTGGCTGGCTGCCCCCTCCAGCCTTAACTTGTGTGGGGACCAGGCAGGCCCCAATTCCACCCAGGGCCTTCCTTGTAGTGGCGGGGCAGCTCAGAGTGACAGGCCCATGAGCCAGACGAGAATGGTTCACCATGAAAATGGAAAACCCAATGCTGGTACAACTCTGGACAGTGGGGAAGGATGAGAGGGCTGTGAAACTCCCTGAGCATGGCCCTGTGGACTCAGGACATGTGGGTGGCACTGTTCTTCCTTTACCTGCTTTGTCTCTCCGGGTGCCCCCTGCAGCCCCACGAGGCTGGATGCCATCACTAGCTCCAGTTTGCAGGCAAGATGGTAGAGGCTGCTGGAAGTCCCCCAGCCTCCCAAGCTCTCTGACAGAGGCAGGGCTCACACCCCAATCCGTGAACTGCTCTGCTGCCATGGATGCCAAACGACGAGGCCCCGGGAGAGAGCTCCGTGGTCAGCGTGACAAGACAGACACAGCCTGGGAAGTCAAACAGGGCTTGCTTGTCTGACGGAAACAGCAGCACATCAGAGCCACACAGCACGTGGCCTTAAAAGCTCAGCAGCTGCCCTGTGGGTGCAGCACTCCAGGCCTCCCAGAATCAGCACACCTCACTGGGCCCAGTGTAGATGTGCGTGAGCAGACCCACCTGCAGCTCTCTTCTGCGTGGGGTGCTCCTTGTCAGTCCTGGGCTGAGGTGAAGGCTGGCAACAGCTCGTAGCTCTCAGCTGTCACCCTCAGCCACCTTTGTCTTCCTAAACCCCGTGCTCTGAAGCAGAGCAGGAATGAGGTCCCACTCCTGTCCAGGAGCCAGGCCACTGTGACTACTGTCCAGCAAGGGGCTTGGCCTACAGAAAGATGGGACCGATTCCATGCTAGGTGTGGTGAGCTCATAGTGGCTGAGAAGCTTGTCTGGAGGCAGAGAGCCTGGGCTTAAATCCTAGTTCTGCCGCCTTGAGCCGTCCTCTTACCACTCTGGGCCTCAGCTTCCACTTCTGTAAAAATGGAGCCTAGAGGGTCCTGCCTGCCGCAGGCTTGTGAGAGGTTAAGTTGTGCACTGCGCTGGTATGGTGCCTGGCCCACAGCAGGTACTCGGTTCCTCCCTACCCACACCTTCTCTCTGAGCCCCTAACGTTTGTCATTGTGAGCCCATTTACTGACCGGAAAGTGAAGGGTGTTACACTCAGGGACTCCCAGGGCCCCTGGAATAGGAGGCTGCAGAGCTGGGCTGAGAACCCTGCCTGCCTGCCCCCGGAGCCCAGTTTATCCCTGCACCCCCTGAGACACCCACCCCGGCTGTCAGTAGAGGAGGCTGTGGCGCCCTTCCAGGATGGCAGTGATGGCAGATGCCAAGGCCTGCCGTAGGGTGCGGGCAACTTGGCTCCCTTACCGTGAGAAGAGCAGGAGCCGCCAGCCACGCTGCTCCGCTTCCCCCCATGTTTCCTTTGGGGCTGTGTCCTTTCCTGGCTCATCAGCCCCCCAAGGAAGGAATGATGCTGGCTGCGGGCTGCACCTCCCAGGTCTGCCCCCCACCCCCCCACCCCCCCCGTGCTGTCTTATACCACTGCTCAGGCAGAGGCTGGAGCCCCTGGCCTCTGAGCCACTCGGCTGTCCCCAGTGCCCTCGCCCTCCTGGAACCAGGGTGCACCTCATCAAAGGTTTAGACCTGAGGCTGCAGAGCCACACAGCCCGGTAAACCCCAGCCCCTCACCGTCTCAGGGATGTGGGTTTGGCAGATCCACTGCTCCTAGGTGTCACGTTCACCCCGTGGACGATGGGCATGATAGCGCCTCCCTAGGGTTGTAGGATGGTCATCGTGGGTCATAGAGAGCTGGGGCAGTGCCCAGGACCTGGTTCACGCTGACGAGTGGTCCGAGTATTGTTATCAGGAGCAGTCGGTCGCCCCTGTGAGTGCCATGGTAGGGACAAGGGGTTGGGAGGGGTTTGACCAGAGGAAGAGCCAAAGGGGCATGGCTGGGTGGGTGGTGGCCAGTGCCAGCTGCCTTCACAGCATTGCACTGTTACAACAGCCCAGGCAGTTTCCCCACCAGCCTTAGTCAGCAGACTGATGTGTACACACAGGGATGCTACACCAAGGATGGAGCACTGAGAGACTGGGCCCTGTAACCCAACCCCTCTTGGCAAGCAGTAAAGTAGTTCAGGGTACTGAACATCAAGGCCACCTTCGGAGACCTCTGGGAGGGCTGGCCCAGGGCAAAGGGTTCACAGGAGAGTGGGGACGATGGCCTCGGGCATCAGCTTGGCACGGAACGCTTCCCTGCTCACAAAGACAGGAAGTTTCCCGTCCCCAATTTTTGGCAGAATAAACACAAAGCTCAGGGAGCCTTCATTCCCGCCATTCTTGCCTGGTCCTCCGCCTCCCGGAGCTGGCCCTTACTCCTGACGGAATCGGATCCCACACTGCTGGGGGGAAAGTGCTTTATCTTCAGTGTACAGGTTAGGAGCATGAGGCTCCCAGAGGCCACGCGGCTTAGCTGAGGTCACACTCAGGAAGGGGCAGAGGCAGGACTTGAACCCACAACCCTGGGGTCCAGAGGCTGCCCCTGCATGAGTCTCCTCCCCTCTGCACAAGCCAGAAGGAGCCGGGGTGCAGGGGCATGGGGTGCGCGTGTGAGGTGGACACACATGGGAGGTGGAATCCACTCCACAGGGAGGAGGGGAGTCTGTCTCCATGGTTACGCTGCACCTGAGCAAAACACCACACACAGACTGCCGTAGCCTTGAGCGTCAGGCTACGTCCTCCCGGCAGCAGCCTGCGAGAGCCGACTGCCAGGGCTTCCACCCTGCCCGCCCGCTCCCAGCGCCTTCCTTTTTCATTAGTTCCGTTATTAAATCTGGCACTTGATAACAGCCCAATGTCTTCTAATTATTTACGGGTTCACCTTCAGAGCACCCCGCGAGAGAGGATCCTGCTGTGCATTTCTGTAATATTCTGAGTTACCAAGATTGTCTCATTGATCCTCCCGCTTAAGGCCCTGTCGGAGCTCCGGGAAGCAGTCCGGATGGTCCCCACGCACACCTGCAGGGACACCGAGGCCCAGAGGGGCAGGGACCGTGGTTGAGGGCTTGACTGCAAGTCAGTTCTTCTCCCACTCCTAGAAAAAGGGAGAGTAAAGGGGCTTCCTCTAACTGCCAGTCCTGGTCATTGACAATGGTCCCTGGGCAGCTGTGTTAAGAAGGATCCTGAGGCAGCATCCAAGATCTGTAGGAATCAGTCAGGGATGTGGGCTGTGTCGAGGAAGGGGCGGGGCTGGCACCTGTGCCCGTATTTCCCATTCCTTCCTAGGACAGCAGCCAACGTGCCTATAGAGGTTTCACAGTGGTTCCCATGCAGAAGACGCCATGGAGGCTCCCGGACACCCCACAATGCACGGGATGCCCTCACATCCAAGAACGGTCTGATCCCAAATGTGAGCACCCCACCGTGGGACACAGAGGAAACAGTGTCCTGCCTAGTACTCAGGACCAAAGTGACAACAAACAGGGCATGGTGGGTGGGTCCAGCAACATGTGAGACTCGGCAGGCCTGGGGTCATCATCATCAACAGCAACAGCAATAATAACAGGGTCTGGCAGCTGATCGAGAGAGAGGAGTCTGGGTTTTTATATTATTGTGGTTGTGACTGTGCCTGCTCCTGTTCTTGTGCACCAATAGTCAAAAATGGTTTCCACAAACCAAGAGTGTGTCCTTGGGGTCTATCAATAGGACCATTACCTGTAGCACAAGGGAGGCGACACTCTCCTCTCTGCTCTTGGTGTTTAGATTCAGTCCCGGCTGCCCTCCACTGAGAGTAGTGCTAGTGAATGGGACTTGGACTTCTGGAGGGGACCGGGGGTGGGGGTGACTTAGCTACAGGGAAACTGAGGCTGTGTCTTACTCCTCCACTAGCAGCCTGTGGTTCTCATGTTCAAGAAGATGCAGAGACAGGTCCTGCGCTCGTTGACTGCACACCTTCCAGGGAGTGTAAACCAGGCACATGACTCACGGTCATGGGGAGTAAAGTCAGAAGGGGGTAGGGGGCAGGGCTGGGGGGAGAAGTGTTTTAAACCAGGGAAAGAGAAGTATGGCCCTGGGGGCGGTCTGGGAGCATCTGGGGCTGCCTTCAGGTGTGTCAAGGGCTTCTGTGCGGCAAAGGGTCCTGGCTTGGCCTCTGCCACCCCAGAATCACTGCAAGAGAGAGGGAGAAAGGAAACTGAGCTCCAACTGGACAGGGCTATTCAACTCCTCTGTCCAGGGAGGCCCCAGAAGCTGACCCTGAAACTAGGATTTGGGGATTTGATGAGCAGTTTTCTTGGGGGGTGGGTCTTCAGCAACCCCTAATGAAGGAGGGGACAGTGAGGTGGGAGAGGGTGGCAAGCCAATGCAGTGTGCATCCCTGGGCAGGTCCCTCTGGGAAATGGGGGTCCTTGTGGAGGGCCTGGGACACTGAGAGCAGGATGAAGCTGGGGTCTTTGTGGACCAACATCCATTGAGACCAGAGCAGAGGGAAGCACCATGCTGTGCAGCAAGAAACCTGTGGCATTGGAGGGCCTGGGCCACTTTGGGAGCTGGCCATGGGGTGACATGAGTGGTGCCTGCCTGGCTGCCCATTTGGCAGGGCGGCAGACTGAGTCTCCTCTGTGAGCCCGGAGCCTCCAAGGGGCATTGGCCACTCGAGAGATGACGTCATCCCAGCCCTTCTCCTCCCACAGATGTGCTGGGTGTGTGCAGGTGGGTGGGCGTGGGGAGGAAGAACTTTCCCAAGCTGTTCTGTGTTTCCCTAAGCCACCCGCTGCAGCCTCACTCCAGAGAGTCCACTCCGTCGCCCAGCTGCTGGCCACATGCCCAGTTTGCTGACCCAAGCAGACGCTGTGCTGATTAGCGGTGCTTTCTCTGGGGCCTGAGGTCTCCTAGGAAGCCGGGGAGGAGTGGCTCTCCTCCCAGCCTTCTCTCTTCTGAGCCTGGAGACTCCAGCCAGGTCACTTCCCTCCCCATCTGCACTGTGATCCTGCCTCTAATCCCAGAGCTGGCATTTACAGTCCCGGGCAAACGTTGGCTAAGACTCGAGATACACTTATTATCTGAGCTCCTATGGAGTGGCAGAGACGCTGGGCGTGGTTGTCGGGACTGTTACTGGGATGTAGCCTTCCCCCTCCTGTTTTATTAAGCATTTTTGGAATAATAATAAGTGGACATGGTTTAAAATTCAGAGGAACAGAACCATGCATGGCACAAAACTCCCTTGTGCCCAGACACATACTTCCTCTCCTAGGGGCAGCCATCAGTAGCGTTGTCCAGGCCTTCATTGGCTTCTATGGTTAATAAGTGGTGTTGCTGTCTGTCCTCTATTCTGCCGCTGTCCTGTCGGGGGCAGACAGAGAAGGCCTCTCTGGAGCGGTGACACTGGAGTTACCTAGAGGATGGTGCAAGAGTGGGATAGGATGGGGCAGCAAGTGCAAAGGTCCTGGGGCAGGAACCAGGAGGCAGATCTGGAGGACTCTAAGGAGGCCCGTGAGCTGCTGCAGACCGGGAGAGACCACATCACGTGGGAAGGACCTGGCGTGCAGAGCCTCATGGGCTGCGGTGTCAAATTTGGACTTTCTTGTAAAGGCACTGGGGTGACTCCGAAGGCTTTGGTCAGAAATGACTTGCGCTTGATCAGAGATCCTTCTGCATGAGTGGGGATACCGGGTGAGGCAGACAGAGCAGGGTGGGCAGGTGGTGGTGTGGGCGAGGCACACTGGTGGCTTGGCCTGGGGCACAGATGGAAGGAACCTGAAGGCTGCAGGATATGGTTTGAAAGGAGAGCCAATAGGACCTGCTGAAAGATTGGAAGTGGAGTGAGGGAAAAAGGCTCTGAGGACGCTCCTCAGAGGTTGTGCCCATTGCTGAGATGGGGAAGACTGAGGTGGGAGTGGGTTTTGTTCTGGTTTGGTTAGGTAGTGGAGCAGAGGGGTCTTGAGTGCTGAGCTGGATGTGTGAAGTTTGTTATGTCCTTGGACAGCCTGAGAGAATGTCAAGTCTGCAGGGGAACAGCAAAAAAATGTCCCAGAGGCCAGAGAGGGGCCCAGGCCAGGGGCCACAGTCTGGAAGACGCGCCCTGCACTGTGTTTCTGTTGGTTTCAGCCTAGCCACACAGGCTCTGCCATTTTCACTCATGTTTGTGACTTATTTGGTACTTTTTAAAAAAGATCTATTTTTATTTATTTGAAAGGCAGAGTTACAGAGAGAGAGAGAGAGAGAGGTCTTCTATCCACTGGTTCTCTCCCCAAATGGCCACAACACCAGAGCTGCGCCGATCTGAAGCCAGGAGACAAGTGCTTCTTCTGGGTCTCCCACATGGAAGCAGGGGCCCAAGCACTTGGGCCATCTTCTACTGCTTTCCCAGGTGCATTAGCAGAGAGCTGGATGGGAAGTGGAGCAGCTGGGACTCGAACCAGCGCCTGTATGGGATGCCAACACTGCAGGCGGATGCTTAACCCTCTACACCACTGCGCCGACCCCTATTTTGTAGTTTTCTAATTTCCAAAAGCAGACACAGCCTGTCGTGAATGTGAAGAGGTTGTGTGGCTGCTTGTATTTGGATTCTAGAGGCTTCCTTACTTGTTTGATTGGTATGTATTAAATCGGATTTTTATTTTATTTAAAAGGCAGGCAGACAGGAAGAGAGAGAGAGGGAGAGAGAGGGAGAGAGAGAGAGAGAGAGAAAGAGGGAGAGAGAGAGAGAGAGAGAGGGAGAGAGAGAGAGAGAGAGAGAGAGAGAGAGAGAGAGAGAGAGAATATTCCAGCCATTGGTTCATTGGTTCCCTCCCCAAGTGGCCACAATGGCCAGAGCTGCACTGATCTGAAGCCAGGAGCCAGGAGCTTCTTCTGGGTCTCCCACATGGGTGCAGGGGCCCAAGCACTTGGGCCTTCATCTGCTACATCCCAGGGGCACACACAGGAGGCTGGAGCCCGGCCTGGAACCCAGGTGCTCCGATATGGGATGCAGGTGTCCCAGGGGGCCGGCTGGCCGCTGAGCCAGATGCCTCCCCCTTTGCTGAGTGTTTTGGTGACTTCACGTAATCCAGGCTGGGAATGAAAGCCTGACAGATGTTGACGTTAAGGAAAAAAAAAAAGGCACCCATCACACACCTGCAGCTACTTCTGGCCTGGAAGCCAGGGGTGCTGAGCGGGCAGGAGCCTCCCAGCAAGGAGCCAGCACTGCCTGCTCGTCCGTGGCTCCCGTGTCCCCAGGAGATGCCACCTTGCCGGGACACATCCTGCTCCCTCTCCCTGAGAAGTCCTCACTCTCTCCCGGCTGGGTGTTTTCCAGCTCTGCTTACCCGAGTCCACGGGGCCCTGGGGCGTGTTTCTCCCCACTCAGCTGGCAGGCGTGGCACTGGGAAGTGCTCCTCTCCCCCCGCCATGCCCCCATACTCCGTGGCTGCTTTTTGGCACTTGGCAGGGAGTCCGCCTTCTGTCACGAACAGTGTTGCTCCCATCCGGGAAAGCGAGTCTTGACTTTATGTTGAGATTTGCACGTGGTGGCATTTGTGTATTCCTCTTATGTGCACAGCACCCTGCCCAGGCTGGGGTCACAGGGCCACAGGCCACCTCCACGGTCAAGTGCACCTGTCTGTTTATAGCCTGCACAGGCCCAGAGCTCTGGGATGTTTTGCCCTGGGAAAGTTCATAGGGTGAGCACAAGGAGCAGCGTTCCCAGTCTCAGTGTGGCGTGGGTTGGTTAGCATCGTGGACGGGGCTGAATCCTGTCCAGTCTGGTACCTTCCCATTCCATTCCCATGGTCCTGAGTTCCTAGGATGGCCCCTGGAATGCGAAAATGAATGAAGAAACTTGGTCGGTCCCCAGTGACAGAATCTGGCTCAAGCCAGGGTAAGCAAAATGGTCCATTTTTTATGAGTTCCCTTGAGGACAGTGGCTGTGTGGCTTCAGGCTTGGCTGGATCCAGGTGCTCAGAGAATGCCACTGGGTTTCCTTCTCTCTCTGTGTCTCAACTCCTTTGGTCCCTTTTTCTGTTTGTCTGTCTCCATCTCTGTTGATTTTGCTCGCTTACAGCCCTGATTGTGCAGTGATGTGAACGGCTCCATTTTTTTTGTTTGTTTGTTTGTTTTGTTTTTTGACAGGCAGAGTACACAGTGAGAGAGAGAGATGGAGAGAAAGGTCTTCCTTTACCGTTGGTTCAGCCCCCAGTGGCTGCTGTGGCCGGGGCACTGCAGCCGGCATGCTGTGCTGATCCAAAGCCAGGAGCCAGGTGCTTCCTCCTGGTCTCCCATGCAAGTGCAGGGCCCAAGCACTTGGGCCATCCTCCACTGCCTTTCTGGGCCACAGCAGAGAGCTGGACTGGAAGAGGAGCAACTGGGACAAAACCGACGCCCTGACTGGGACTAGAACCCGGGGTGCTGGTGCCACAAGTGGAGGATTGGCCAAGTGAGTCGCGGCACTGGCCAAATGGCTCCATGTTTGTGTCTCCCCAAGTCAGGGGAGGCTCTCTTTCACCAGGTTTGGGTCCAGTGCCAGGCCCTGCACCTGCCACTGAGGCCTGAGCAGTGTGGAACCGTGATGGGCCAGCCCTGTGGTGAGGTCAGCATTCAGAGTGTCATGGACGTGGATGCGGCCATCCCCGGTGGTGTCTTAACCGCTGCACCACAACGCCTGCCCCTCCCTGAACTTTTTAAAGAACTCTTTTTTTTTTAAGATTTATTTATTTGTCTTGAAAGGCAGATGGAGAGAGAGAGAGAGAGAGAGAGAGAGAGAGAGAGAGAGAGAGAGTCTTCCATCCACTGGTTCACTGCCCAAATGTCTGTAACTGCCAGAGCTGCACCGATCCAAAGCCAGGAGCCAGGAGCTTCTTCCGGGTCTCCCACACAGCTGCAGGGGCCCAGGGACTTGGGCCATCTTCCCCTGCTTTCTCAGGCCATAGCAGAGAGCTGAATTGGAAGTGGAGCAGCCAGGACTTGAACTGGTGCCCATATGGGATGCCGGCACTGCAGGTGGCGGCTTTACCCACTACATCACAGTGCCAGCCCTGTAAAGGACTCTTCATATGTCCAAAGTTGTTGGTTTTTTTTAAAAGATCTGTTACTTTTTTTTATTTGACAGACAGAGTTAGTGAGAGAGAGAGAGAGACAAAGAGAAAGGTCTTCCTTCCATTGGTTCACCGCCCAAATGGCCGCTATGGCCCGCATTGTGCTGATCCAAATCCAGGAGCCAGGTGCCTCCTCCTGGTATCCCAAACTGGCCATCCTCCACTGCCTTCCTGGGCCACAGCAGAGAGCTGGACTGGAAGAGGAGCAACCGGGACTAGAACCAGGCACCCACATAGGATGCTGGTGCTGCAGGTGGAGGATTAACCAAGTGAGCCATGGCGCCAGCCCAAGATCTGTTACTTTTTAAAAGATAGATTTATTTATTTATTTATTTATTTGAAAGACAGATTGACACAGAAGAGAGGGACACACACACACGGAGAGAGAGAGAATCTTCCATCTACTGGTTCATCCGCAGCTGGGGTTGGGTCAGGCTGAAGCTGGGAGTCTGGAGCTCCATCTGGGTCTCCCTGTGGGTGGCAGAGGCCCAAGCACTCAGACCATTTTCCACTGCCTTCCAGGGGTGCATTAGTAGGGAGCTGCATTCGAAGCAGAGCGAGCGGGTCTTGAACTGGTGCTTCTATGGGATGCCGGCGCTGCAGGTGGTGGCTTAACCTGCTACACCACCACACCAGACCCCCAAAGTCATTTTTAAATACATTCCTGTTTGATCACCCCACCTCACTCCCACTCCTTGTGGCTTATGTTCTCTGCCACATTCACCCTCAGGACAGCACAACCAGCAAGGCCACACAGGCACGCACATGCACACGCATGCACACACATACATACAGACACATACACGTGCACCCACACATTCACACTATCCTTGTGGTGTGAGAGCTTTGCGTGTCAGTATTTGGTACCAGAGTATGGTCTGGTCTCGGCCAAGGCTTGTATCCTAGAGAGCACTTGGATGTGGTCCCCCTCTGTCCCCCATCCAGCTCTCCCTCCATCAAGCACCCATCACCCAGGAATCCATGGTTCCCCTGCCTGCTCAGCCCCCATCTGTTCATGCACCCAGCACACCCCTTCCATCTGTCCGTCACCCTCCCTCCCTCCACGCATCCCTACTCCTGTTCCTCCAGCTGCCCATTTAAGCCCACATCCTCCCCTTGGACAGATGTTTGTTGATGACTGTGTGATGCCGGCCACTACCCTAGGCAGTGAGTGACTGGGGTGGGCAGGATGAGGCCTGCCCCCGAGGAGTGAGGGAGGGAGGGGACATGGAAGCTGAGCCCTCGGCGCCCTAGTGCCAGCCACTTCCTTCAGGTCAGATAACAAAATGGGCAGCGGTTGGCAGCTGTTCTTGGAACCACGTGGTGCTTTCTCAGGCCCGGCCTCGTCTAAGTTCAGGGTCAGTTTTGGGGAGCGCTTAGCAGGTGCGAGAGGCGTTCCAGATGCTGCAGCACGGGGCGGGCGGAGGCTTGCTCCCGCGGATGAAGACAGGAGCAGCAGCAGTGTTAACAGGGGCGTAATTTTCTTTCTCTGAGAGTTAACGTCTTGCACTCTGTAGCCATACTGCTCAGGCTGTCAATTCCTGGGTGTACAATGAGCGCCAGCCCTCCTGAAGACGATGCCCCTGGCTCCCAGGGACGGCGTTTAAAAGCCACACGCAGGATCACGTGGCGGTGAAGCCTTTCCTCCAGGCCCCAGAGGCCCTCGGTCCAGCCCCAGCCCTGTCAGTTCTAGCTCTCGCATCCAGGATGGTGACTTACCCCTCCCCCTGCCCCCACCAGCCTCATTTGCATACCTGGAGGGTCAGGTGGCAATCACAAAGACAGGTGACAGGAGGGGACTTTTCCTCCCTGCCTGCCCTGGTCCTGGGCACCTCACATGGGAGACCTGGCCCAGCCCTACCTTGTCACCGCTGAGGGCCAGATAAGGAAACTGAGGCAGTGAGTGCACCGTACGTTGCCTCAAGGCCCACAGCCTGTAACAGGTGAAGGCAGGGTTCACGCCCGGGCCTCTGGCTGCCCAGCTCCCTGTGGGTTTATGTGCAAAGACTGACATAATGACGTGTGAACAGTGATCAGCGATTGGCAGCACACAGTAGGGCTGAATCAGTAGAGGTGATGCTGCTGCTGGCATTAGCAGACTCTTCGGCTCCTAAGGGAGACTCCTGAGTATTTTAAGCAACAAGAATGAAAGTACAAAGTCGAGCTGGGAGTCAAGTTCAACTAGTTAAAGAGTCCCAAAATGTCACAAAAGATTTTTTTTTCTTTGAAAGGCGGAGTCAGAGAGAGAGAGATCTCTTCCATCTGCTGGTTCACTCCCCAAATAGCCCCAATGGCCAGAGCTGGGCCAGGCGGAAGCCAGGAGCCAGAGCTTCTTCCAGGTCTCCCACCTGGGTGCAGGGGCCTGAGCATCTGGGCCATCCCTCATTGCTTTCTCAGGTGCATTAGCTGGGAGCTGGATCTGAGTGGAGCAGCTGGAACTTGAACCGGTGCCCGTACGTGATGCTAGTGTTGGAGGTGGTAGCTTAACCCATTTTGCCACGATGCCAGCTGCACAGAAGATTCTATTAGATAGATTGTCTCTATCTGTTCCATCCAATGGCAGCCTCTAGCCACTTGCGTCTATTAGTTGGAAATGTAAGTTAACGAACATCAAATCAAGCTTAAATTAAGCCCCAAATAAAATGTGAAATTAAGAGTTCCTCACCGGCCCCGGGCACATTCCACTCATGACCAGCGGCCACTGGGTGGGAAAGCTCGTGGAATCTTTGCTGCTGCTGCCGGCTCGGGCTATGCTGCTCCCTGCAGCCCTATCTCAGGCTGGAGTTGGAGGGCTTGTGGCATTTGGGGAGGTCCTCTCCCGATTCCTCTCCCTGCCTTCATCTAGTCACCACTGTTCCCTGAGCCCCTGTGGCTTTGCCCACACCCTTGTCCTTTCCTTTCCAGGGCTCCCAGCCCATGGGAAGACAGAGCCCCAGGCAGGTGACAAAGGTGCAGGAGGCCCCAGGCTGCAGTGGCCCCACGCCCAGGCCCACCCAGGAGCTCGGCATGGCTGAACATGGCCAGCCTTGGACCCAGAGCCTTTGCTCTTCCAATTCATCTCTTTGCAAATGACCCTGACCGTGCCGACGGTCCAGCGAGGTGAAGGGACCCTGCAGGTTCTTTGTTTCATCCAAAGACTCAGCTGCCAGAGCTCACCCAGTGCCTGCCTAGTGCTTCTCTGCCTGGGCTGCGGGTCACCCTTTCCCCCTGTCGCAGTCCCTGGGCCACAGGGAACAGGATTGTCACACCCAGCTGTAGCCCTCTCCTGTCTCAGACCCTCCCTGTCCTAGTATATGAAGGGTCAGTTGGGGGAGGCGTTCCCTGCTCTTTCACATGGCCCAAGAGGCACACGCCTGCCTCTCTCTCTCTCTCTCTCTCTCTCTCTCTCTCTCTCTCATTCATTTATCCACTTTGTATTGAAAGTAAACTGCATCTCGTTGCTGGGGAGGTTGCAGAAGTGTCTAAGACACTGCCAGCCCTTGTAGTCATGGTGAGGGTTCTGGGAACCAAGGAGGGCTTCCTGGAGGAGGGCTTGGGAGGGGGGTGGGCACCTTCGACAGAGACCAGCCCAAATGAAGGTGCTGGAGGTGGGGCTCCCATCCTCCTGCATCTGCTGCTTTTCCCAGGCAAGGTCATGACCCCAGCAACAGTGGGCTCCCTCGCTTCCCTTCTGGCACCCCCAGGCCTGTTGATGTGGTCCACAGGGCATGATCTTGGTTCATTTGCTCTTCTTGGGACCGCTCCCCTCCACCCCAGCCTTTCGTCTGTGGCTCCTGTGCAGTTCATTCCCGGTGAGGGTTGCTGTCAGGACACTGGAGAGCTCCGGTCGCTCCAGGGGTCAGAAGAGCCCAAACCCCAATGTGGGATCACAACACTCCTGCTTAGGGAGCACCTGCCACGTGTCGGGCACTTTGGGGGGCTGCTGTGCTGTATAAGGGGCTTTAGTAAATTTGGGAAATCCCCACTTTGTTTATTTCTAATTTGGAAGAGAGAGATGTCTCCCATCTGCTGGCTCAGTCCCTAGTTGCCTTCAACACCCAGGGCTGGGCCAGGCTGAAGCCAGGAGGCAGGAGCCCCATCCGGGTACTTGGGCCATCACCTGCTGCCTCCCAGAGGGTGCATCAGCAGGAAGCTGGGTGGGAAGTGGAGGGGCCAGGGTTTGAACCAGGCCCTCTGGGCATGGGACATGAGCATCCCAAGTGGCGACCCAGCTGTGGCGCCCAGTGCTCACCCCAGCCCCCAGCTCTGGGCATGGAAAATGGGTTGGTTTGCAGCCCTTCTCAGTCTCAGCTCTAAGTGCCCTTGTTTTATGTACAACCGGAACAGCTGTGCTTGGTGGCCCCGGCTGGTGTGTCATCTGCCCGTGTCTCATTTAATCCCGTTTGTCCTGTTTTCATTCCTGTTGTACGGCCGAGGAAGCTGGGTCTCCATGAGCTTCAGGAACTGGAGGTCCCCAGCCAGCAAGTGCGGGAGCCACCCCCCAACCCCCACCAAGACATCTCCGCCTGCAAGTTTAAGGCCACACTCAGCCACTCTCCCGGCTCCTGCCATCAGCATAAGCTCTTAGCTGATTTCCCAATAATCCTCCCCTGCCGTTCCGGGGCCTGTTATCATTCATTATTGCGTTGTGCAGCCTCATAGATTGTTTTATTTTCCCCTCCCAGCGGCTGTTGCCTGGGAGCAGCCAAGAGCCCGGCAGTGCGCGGTTCTGAGTGCCTCGTGCCAGAGGCACGCTGATCTAATTTACCTTCCGAGTCGGCAGCAACACCTTGTCCATTCCATTTCGGCTCATTTCCTCCCTGAGGCTTTCCCGGGTGGTGGTGGTCTGCTCAGCGCCCAGGATCTCTGCCGGCCCGGGAGCTGGGTGCCACACACTTCCTCTGCTTGTGCGCCCCGGGTCTGTGAAGTCGCCATCTGCCCCCGCAGCAGTGAGCCTCGAAGGTTGAGCTCAGGAACGCTTGTTCTTCGAGGAACAACACCCTCCTACCTTGGCAAGCAGTTGGCTTTGGGGGCAAAGATCTGAATCCAAGTCCCTTTCCTGCGTCTTTCTTGCTTTGTGATCTCGGGCAAATTCTTGAAGCTCTCTGAACCTCCACTTCTTCACCTGTGAAATGGGCACAAATGGGGCACTTTTTGTTCTCCTTGAGATGGCAAAACAGAAGGAGTGCTTTGAGGATAGCACAGGTGGATAAGGGTGTGGGGACGCGGGGCTCTCCACCCGGGGCTGCTGGGAGAGCACCTGGAGTAGCTGCAGTGGGAAATTTTGGTCATGTGGATTAGAACTACACTCAGCCATCCCTATGCCTCTGTGACTGCTGCTGACTGATGCCGACCTGGAGGCCCGTGCAGGTGCACAAGGCGTTCACGGCAGCCTCGCCCCAAATAGAGGGAAATGTGGACAGACCCAGTGCCCGTCACGGTCAGTGGTGGAATCCTCTCTCCAAAGAGCAGGCTGCAGCTACTAACAGGAAGGGAGCGACCCTGTAGACAGCCGAAGTGGACTTATTGTCACCTGAGAAACAGCAGCGTTAAGAAAGAGACAGGGGTTGCTGGCACCACAGCTCACTAGGCTAATCCTCTGCCTGCGGTGCTGGCACCCCAGGTTCTAGTCCCAATTGGGGTGCCAGATTCTGAAAGCGTAGAACAATACATTTGATCTGAAATAAACCCAGGGAACAGGATTGTGTGTCTTCTTAAACAAAAACCATAGCAATTTTTATTCATTTATTTTATTTTGTTAAAATATTTTATTTGTTTGAGAGGCAGAATTACAGGAAAGAGAGAGAGAGGGAGGGAGGGAGAGAGAAAGAGAGAGAGAGAGAGAGAGAGAGGTCTTCCAGCTGCTGGTTCACTCTCCAAATGGCCAGGGCTGAGCCAAACTGAAGCCAGGAGCCAGGAGCTTCTTCCGGGTCTGCCACGTGGATGCAGGGGCCCAAGCACTCGGGTCATCTTCTACCACTTTCCCAAGCCATAGCAGAGAGCTGGATTGGAAGTAGAGCAGCCAGGACTCGAACCAGCGCCCATATGGGATGCCAGCATCCCAGGTGGCAGCTTTACCTGCTACGCCGCAGCACCAGCCTCTTTCATTTTATTTTAAAGGCAGAGCGATGTAGATCTTCCATCCACTGGTTTGTTCCTCAGATGCCTGCAACAGCCAGTGCTGCTCCAGGCCAAAGCCAGGAGCCCTAAACTCCATCTGGGTTTCCCACGTGAGTGACAGGCTCGCAAGTACTTGAGCCACCACCTGGTCCGTTAGCAGGAAGCTGGACCAGAAGCGGATCCAGACCTTGATCGTAGGCACTCAGATCCTGGATGCCGGTGTCCAAGTGACATCTCAGTCACTGCCCCGAATGCCTGCCCCCTGATAAAAATCTTTCAGACTTGGGAGCCCTAACATGTGCATGTGGCTTTGCTCAATGACTAATGACAGATTGAACCTCAGGAAACCACCTCTAAAGGCAAAGCTAGGAGACTGCCACCAGCCTGGACACATGGCCGTGACCCCTGCCCCTGCTACCTTAACCATGGGGGACGCTTGCCATCCTGGCATCTCTGGTGGTCAGTTCTTTGATTCACATTATGGTGCCGCCACCAGAGCCTGCACGCGTGTCATCATGTCCCCTGCAGGTCGTGTCTACATAGACACAATGGTTCTGCTGGGAACCAGTGCCTTGCCCGGTGTCATCGGTGGTTCTGTTAGGTTTGAGCACCCTGCCTGGTGTCATCGGTGGTTCTGTTAGGACCCAGCGCCTCGCCCAGTGTCATTGGTGGTGCTGTTGGGTTTGAGCACCCCGCCCGGTGCCATCGGTGGTTCTGTTGGGTTTCAGCACCTTGCCCGGTTTCATTGGTGGTTCTGTTGGGACCAAGCGCCTCATCAGTGGTTCTGTTGGGACAGAGCGCCTTGCCCGTGTCACTTTGTGGGACTTTGCCCTGCAGACGCCCTGCGAGGTAGCGTATTTGGGGACATAAACAGGAACGTCAAGGGTTATTAGGATGGAAAGTCTGGGAGGGCACCCACTGAGGCAATGACGGCCATCGCGGAGATGGCCCTGCAAGCGGGGCTGGAAGTATCCTAAGGAGATTTAGGGGGACTTAGCCACTGTTTGAATTTTTCTCAGGGAGAAATGCATTGATGCGTGATTTGGATGATTACATTTTAATAGAAGGAATAAATTGGGGAAAATAAGACCTTACTGGCCAGAGTTGTTGGGAGGGTGAAGTGTGTGATGGGGGCTTAAGCAGCACAGAGCAGGCACTCGCTGAGAGGAGAGGGACGCGGGCAAGCAGCAGGGAGTCTTCTGGGAGCAGCGGGACTGGCAGTGTGGTCAAGTGGCTAGCTGTTCTGGAGCGCCGGGCTTGAGTTCAAATCCTGCCCTCTACCATCCGACACGTTGCTTAATTCTTGTCTCTCTTCCTGGGTTTTGATTTTTTTTTTTCTTTTTGGAAAATGTATTTGAGGTATAAGAGAGAGAGAGAGAGAGAGAGAGACACTCATCCACTGATTCACTCCTGAAATGCCCACAGTAGCTGGGGCTGGGCTGAAGCTGGGAGCCAGGGACAAGCCCAGGTCTCCCATGTGGGTGGCAGGAACCCAGTTGCTGGAGCCATCACTGCTGCCTCCCAGGGTGTGCTGGAGCCAAGAGCTGGAGTCGGGAGTCGAACCCAGGTCCTCTGATGTAGGGTGCAGGGATTTGAACCACAGGCCATATGTCTGCTTCCTCGCTTCCCAGGCCTTACCACCTCTGTCACTCATCCAGCTCCCCCCAAACATAGTGGCTTAAAACACCAATAACCAGTGAAGCCGTTTTCAGGTGGCTTTGGGGAGGGGTCTCTCATGAGGCTGCCAAGTCTGTAGTCCTTGTCCAGGGGCTGGAGGGTCCCTCCAAGGTGGCTCTCACGTGGCTGCCAAGCCGGGGCTGCCTAGCAGGTTTTTCCCTACATGAACCGCAGGGCCTCCTGAGGCCCCTGACAATATGACAGCCAGCTTCCCAGACAGCAAGCAACCCGGAGGCCCAGGCCAGGCGCTGTGTTGCCTTCCATGACGGAGCCTTGGAAGCCGCACGCCATTGCCGTGCACCCTCCTTGTTGGCCACACAGGGACGCACAAGGCTGTGATCAACAGGTGCTGGCTGTGGCATCTCTAAGACAGAGACCCTGAGACCCGCGTCCTAGAGTCCCTGGGGAGGTGCAGGTGAACGCCTCCTGGTGTGGGTCACGGACACCTGTGACCTCAGCCATGTCAGGAACACAGTCGGGTGCCTCCCCGACCCCGGCGCACGCTTCCCCGTGTTCTCGTTCTGCATTTCGTCCTTGTAGCTCTGTCCTCAGGCTTCCCCGAAAGACACCCCACTGTGGCTGTGAGTAGCAGTGTTTAGGAGGAGCCTCCGGGGCTGTGTTTGAGCCCCCCGCCGAGCTGCTTCTCCTGTCTGCCATGCCGCAGGGTGGCAGCGGGATAGTGGGATCCCCGCGGTCGTGTCTTTGGGAACGGGCCTGGGGAGTCTTTGACTTCAATCACTCAGGACATCAATGCCTGAGCGCAGCTGACAGAGGCCTTGATGTGAGAGTAGACTTGGTACTGTCACCTCGGCACAGGAAACTCGGCCGCCTTCAGTGCTTGAGTTCAAGGCACCAAAACGCAAGTCAGCTCACAATGCCAGACACTGACCCACATTTGGGAAGTGGCCCGGGGTGCGAGGAGCTACGTGGGCACAGCAGTTGGCCCCTGAGTGTGTCATGGGGGGCACAATAGGGAGTGGTAGGGACTGTGGCAAACAGGGGAGCACCCGTCTTGGGTCAAGGACCACTGGGCAGTGTCGTCATAATTTCCACCCCCTTCTTGCTGTGTGTGACAGCCTGGCTCACCACTGCAATGAACTTGACTTTGGAGTTGTCTGGTCGATTTGCATCCAGTGTATATGCTTCTAGCACGGCAGCCCAGCACACAGCAGAGTTGAGCCAGGCCACGTTGTGCCAGGGGCTGGGGGGTTTCCGACTTTGTCCACCAGTTGGTGTGGTGAGGCTTGTCGTTTTTGTGCTCGGTCATGAGCTGGGGGATAGAGGTCAAAGGCAACTCAGGGCATCACTCAGGGTCAATGGCGCATTTGGGGCAGGCTCCAGGGTCACGGAGCCAGGGTTGTTGATGGACTGGAGGACATCAACAGTGGGGCAGTGCCCTTGACCTGCCCAGAAGAGGAGGTGGATTGTGACAGGCTTCCTGCCCAATGGCCATGCCCTCTCCCTCTCAGTCCTCTTTCCTGTCCAACAAATGGATGGAAAAGATGCTTTCCCAGCTTCCCTTGTGGTTGAGTGGCCTGGTTTTGGCCAGGTGGATGTAAGCAGGAATTTTTTTTTTTTTTGGGGGGGGGGGAATGTTTCCCCTGAAGGCAGGACAAGGACGGATGAGTGAAGTCTTCCTTACAATACTGGGTGTTCCCTACACCTGTATTTGGAAATGGTTGGGTGACAATGTGATGTCAGGAGCTGCAGCAGCCATCTTGTGCCTCCAGGAGAAATTTCAGATTATTAAAGACCCAGGTGGTGGGCATTTAAGGATCAATCCTTAAACATCTGCTTTCAGCCTCAAAAAGAAAATCATTGATACAAAAGAATGTTCAGAATGCATCTCTATAGTCTAAAGAATAATAAAGAAAGACCTGTGTACTCATTACTTGAGCTAAGGGTTAGAATGTGAGTGAGTCTTAGATGCTCTGTGTGCCCCTCCGTTCTCTCCCCAGGGCTGGTGTTGCTCCTCCATTCTGGGTCAGTCATTTCCTGCCGTTCCTTACAGTTTTCCCACCTATGTCTGCCTGAATTATGTTTTTATAGATTTATTCATTTGAAAAGGCAGAGTGACATAGAGGGGAAGGAGGGGGAGAGAGAGAAAGAGAGAGAGAAATATCTTCTGTCTGCTGGTTCATTCCCCAAATGTCTGCAACAACCAGGACTGGGCCAGGCTGAAGCCAGGAGCCAGCGATGCCGTCCGGGGTTGGCTGTGCTCACATTTTGATATAAGCACTTCTGATAAGCTCCGTCAGAAGTGGAGCAATGGAGACTTGAATCAGTGCCCCCATGTGGAATGCTGGTATTGCAGGGGCCACAAGGTCCATGCTTTTAAAAATGATCAGCCTAGGTGCTGATGCTGTAGCATAGTGGGTAAAGCCACCACCTGCAGTGCCGGCATCCCATATGGGCACCAGTTCTAGTCCTGGCTGCTCCACTTCCCATCCAGCTCTCCTCTATGGCCTGGGAAAGCAGGAAAAGATGGCCCAAGTCCTTGGGCCCCTGCATCTACATGGAAGGCCTGGAGGAAGCTCCTGACTCCTGGCTTCAGATCAGCGCAGCTCCAGCTGTGGCGGTCATCTGGGGAAGGAACCAGCAGATGGAAGCCCCCCCCCCCCCACTTTCTGTAACTATGCCTTACAAATCAATAAATCTAAAAAGAAGATCAGCTTCGAGTGACATGGGACCCTGGAATGAGGCCTCGCCGCTGGCCTTCGTCTTTGGGTTCTGCTGCCCTTGGAGTTTCTAATGGGAGGGGAGGGGCCAGTTGGATGTTCTCCATCATCAAAGCTGCCCCTCACTCAGTTTGCCAGGAAGTCAGCAGGAGCTTTGCCAGAAGGCCAGCGTCCCGTTTCTGTCCCGGGCTCTCTGTGTCTGGGCACCTTGAGTCGTCATCTCCAAAGGCAGAGGCAAACCCAGGAGAGGCAGCCTGGGCCCCGGCGGGCAGGGAGAGGACTTGTAAGGACTCAGCCTCTGACCTCAGGCAGACGGCTTTGCCCCGAGTTTCCATTTCCCCTTCTCTGAACGTGGGGACGGTCCCATCAGGCACTTCTGAGGACGGGGCTTGTATGCATCACGTAGCCCAGGCCAGCATGCCGTAGGGGCAGAATGAATGTCAGCGGTTCCTGCCCAGGCAGGGCTGCCTCGGGGCTGAGGGGTCGTTTCTCCTGTGAGTTGTCGCAATCCACAAGCTCATCCCAACGAGAACCAGGCTGTGAGCAAAATGGAGTTGAGGGGGGTGGATGGCTCCAGACCTGGGGACGCGTGCACCCGAGCACCCTCAGACTCAACAGCGATCCTCATCAAAACGTGAGCAGGGCTGACCCTGGGTGGGGAGCGTTTGCTCCCTGCCGTGCTGTCAATCAGACGTCTCAGCCTTGAGCCCTGGGGTGCCTGCTTTCTCCTTGGAGGGCCTTTGCCTCTGATCAGGCCCATTTTCAACCACCTCCCAGACACGATCGCCGGGGCAGCCTGGGCCATGAGTTGGTGGCTTTGGTAGAGGCAGGAATGGCATTGTGGCTTCTCCATCTGCACTTGCTGCATCCCCTGAGGGCCCAGTGACAGCTCAGAGGTCCTTGAAGCCACAAATCCAACACCACCAGCACCTACTGAGGCTGCTATAGACCCCAACTTTTGTCTTCAGTTCCTTAAATCTTGTTACGGGTTTCTTTATAAAAAATGTATCTACTTGAAAGACAAGAGTGGCAGAGACATATAAAGGAGAGATACAGATAGATGGATAGATGATTGATGCAGAGATATAGATGATAGTAGAGACAGAAAAACAGAGAGAGAGAGAGAAAGGGGGGGGGGAGAGCTCGATTTTCTATCCACTGGTTCACTCCCCAAATGGCTGCAACATCTGGGGCTGGGTCAGGCTGAAACCAGGAACCAGGAGCTCCCTCCAGGTCTCCCATGTGGGTGCAGGGGCCCAAACACTGGAGCCATCCTCTGCTGCCTCCCAGGCATGTTGGCAGGGAGCTGGATTAGAAGCAGAGCATCCAGGACTGGAACCAGCCCTCCGATATGGGATGCCGGTGTCGCCAAGTGGTGGCTTAACCCGCTGCGCCACAGTGTCGGCCCCAGCTAAAGATCATTTCAGCTGTGCTTGTTCCAGACTGTTTAGAAATACTCACGTGCGGGCGGACCGTGGCTGTGCAGTCTCCCCATGGTTTCAGCCCCCCTCTCCCAGTCACCGCTCACAGGCGGCATCGGCTGCATCGGCAGAGCCTGCCTCGTGGCTGGGCGGCCAGTGCCTCGCGGGGGCTCTTGGCTTGGATGTTCTGGAACAAAGCCTGGCAAACTGGAGCCCAGGAGGCAAATCCTGCTTTGTTTTGTTTCTTCAATTTTACTTTTTAATTGCAATGAAAAGCACATAACCTGAAACTTAGCATCTCAACCATTTAAAGGCAGAGAAACGGGTGGGGGGGTAAGAGAGAGAGACAGAGAGAGAGAATCTTCCATCTGCTGGTTCTCTCCCCAAATGCCCACAACAGCCAGGGCTGGGTCAGGCCAAAGCCAGGAGCCCAGAGCGCCATCTGAGGCTCCCAAGTGGGTGACAGGGACCCAGGCACTTGAGCTGTCATTGGCTGCCTCCCAGGACACATCCGCAGGGAGCTGGATCAGAAGCGGAGCAGCTGGGATTCCCTCCAGCACCGGATGCCCGTGTCCCGAGCAATGGCTTAAGCTGCTGTGCCACAACGCCCCGCCCCCAACACAGCCTTTGGCAAGTATGCAGCTCGGACTGCTCGGCCTGCTCGCATCGTGGGGCCCCCCTGCCTGTGTCTGTAAATAAAGTTTTATTGGAACACAGCCACGCCCACTGCTTCCTTCCTGGGAGGCTTCATGGCCATAGCATCCGAGCCGGGTGGTTGAGACAGGGGTTCTGTGGTGCCCCAAGCCTGATCCATTCATGACCCAGCTCTTCCCAGAAGACGTGTTCTAGAATGATCAGAACGGCCACATCCTGCTCAGAGGCCCCAGGCTGAGGAGGCTCTGTGGCTGCCATCCAGCTGCCTCAGTCTCTCCTTTGTGACAGGACAGACCAGACCAGAATTGTCACCGATCGGAGTGGTTGTGACTTGGCTGACCACCTTTCTTGGGGCGAGCACCCCTTTTTAAAAAAAGATTGATTGGGGGCCGGCGCCATGGCTCACTTTGCTAATCCTCCGCCTGAGGCGCTGGCATCCCATATGTTATAAGACCCCTGCTAAAAGTAAATATTAAAATAATTTTAGCAAAATAATTCTAGCAAGGGTTAAAAAGTTTGGCTGCTGACAGTAGCCATTTCTTAAGATAACTGTGTCTCCACCTGCCTGCAGAATAACCTTGGGAAACTGCCTTGTGAAACTGCTCTGTGTCTGTGTAACGGTCTCACGCGATAACACTTGCAGGAGTCCGGAAAAAAGTTACAATAAGGTTCTGTACTGCCATCCTCGTCCTTGCTTGCTTCAGCTGAGAAAAAGAAACTGCCCGTGACCCCCCCTCCCAAGCCCCTTACCTAGCAACCATTAACTTACCCAATAAAATGCTAGTATCCTGTAGCTTGCCCAATAAAATTGTAACACAATTAAGTATGCTAATACTGTGGTTTTAAGCTTTAAATACTCTGTAAGCTATTGTTCGCGGCTGCTCTCTCTCTCTCTGCACCTTACCAGTAGGTGCTGCTGAGACAGCCCATTTGCAAATGTAATAAACTTTCCTCTTGCCTTTTGCATCGATTGGAGTGGAGTCTGTGTTTCTGGGGTCCGGTTTGTGGGTTTGTGGGACGCCTGCTTAAGGGGTCTTACATTTCTTGGTGCATTGGCCGGGAAATTGGACTCCAGATCCACCCTCCATCTCCCAATCAGAGGTAAGTCTTTCCTGTTCTGTGTATTTCTGTGTGTTCTATTGTTTGTCTGTACGGGCGCTAGGCGTCCGGGCGCTAGGCGCCGAAAGAGTAGAGCCAGTAGTAGGCAGGGACAGACGTGTCCAGGACCCCTGGCTCAAGCCCTGGAGGATGCTCCAGCGGTGTTCTGGGAGAGGCTGGCTAGGCCGCTCTCCCACCTGGCTGGGAAGAAGGGAAGGACTTCGTCTTCCTCCTTCCCCGGGAAGGGGCTGGCTAGGCAGCCGCTCCCATCTGGAGTTTTGGTTTCAGTTTTGTCTCGTTCCATCGTCGCGCGCAGTGTGTTTGTGTGTCTTGTGATTGTTTTCTGTGTTATAGTTTACTTGCCTTTTGTCATTAACATGGGACAAGGTCTAACTACACCTTTGAGCCTCACTTTAGGTCATTGGAAGGAGGTCCGAGAGTGGGCTCAAAACTTGTCTGTGGAGGTGTGGAAGAAAAATTGGACGGTCTTCTGTACCTCCGACTGGCCAGCCTTCAATGTCGGGTGGCCATGGGATGGAACTTTTGACTCTTCTATTATCTCACAGGTCAAGGCTATAAAGACTCTATTACAGATGCAGGAAATAGGATTAAAAAAAGGTGAGCCATAGAACAGTTCATTGATGCCATAGGAGTAGTCAGTCCTTGGTTCGCAGAAGGAGTCGTGGATGAGCAACATTAAAATGTACTCAAAAAAGAGTTAAATGTGCATTTAAAGAAACAAAACAAGCTGTGACAAAGGCTGGAAAAACTTTATTGCAGATGTAGAGGATAGGGTTAAAGAAACAAACCATAGAGCTATTTATCAGCGCTGTTAAAAAATTAGTCCTTGGTTTACTGAAGAGGGTGTTGTGGATAAGAAACACTCGGGGTAAAAAAAAATATAGATCACACTGGACACCCCCCACCCTGCATTTAAATATTTCATTTAAAGTAAATGTTATCTGTTATAAAGTTAATATTACTATGTGAAATGAGAAATTGTGGTGGCAAGGTGTCCGGACTACCCATTCTATTTTTGTATTATGTGTTAACTCTACCCTATTATTAATAGGAGTGCTTGAACAGATTATGCTTGGTTTGCTTTACAAAAAAAAATTTATATTGTATTCTTATAATGTGTTAATTATGTCTACCTCTCAATGTAACCCTAGGGCCAAATGTAAGGACAAATTTTTAAAATAAAGGGGCTTGTATCTAGGTTCAGCTCTGGTAGACAAGTAACTTTGCTGCCGGATGACCTTCTCCTGCTCCTTGGGAGCCTGGCCAGTTCCCGGGGAGGAGGATAAAGGAATGTTTCTGATAAACAGGTGGGCATGCTTCGTGTCTCGGCTCTCTGGCCAAGATCCGAGACGGATGCTTGCCTAAAATCTTAGCAATGAGCCACCCTTGTCCTTGGGGCTTTGAGAGGGAGCCAGAGCAAGAACCTTAATCCATTAACCCTTTCCAACCTGATGGGTTTTTCTCTTTGCAGTTAATGGAAGCCTAAGCAATGGTTCATATGCTGATGTCTAGTTCTTTTCTGTGCTGCTGTCCCTGACTTATCTGATGAGAGTGTTCCTTCACATGCCTTGAAGGTTTCGCATTTTTCTATTGCCATTATGAGTCTTGATTGGGAAAACTGTAACGCAAAGTTGTTTATGTTGTTTATCTGTTTTCAGTGTTTGAGTGATTACCCAACTGATCAGAAGTGTACTAATTGTTGGCTAAACCGCTTGACTCTGACAGCTTAAATTCTAAACCAAGTCTTCCAACTTTGGGCTTCCAGTTGGATCCCTGGAACTCTCAAAGGATGAGAATCTAAAATTTGTTAAAGTAACAGCTGCTTGAGTCAATTCAGATTATGTGAAATGTATTAAAATGTTGTAAATGGTGTCAGACCTATGCTGTATTCATGTTTTTGCTTTCCAGCTAGAGTGGTCTTATAAAAATAAGAGTAAATTCTGTGTATACAAGCCTTTATGTTGTTAACATTGGTTCAGAGAATTAAGTTAATGCCAAAGCCCTTTGGTTTGCTTGGTAGCTCACTTGCTCGGTTTTACATGTCTTTGATATGCTTTAAACATGTTTCTCTTAACGATGAAGATCTTTTCAAAGTTGTGTCCATGTTTGCTGTCCAGGAGGAGTTATTCTTATGTTACTTAAAAGCATGGAAATGTAATTTTGACTTTTAATTCAGATAATGGTGTGGTATTCATTAATAACTCAGTGTCTTAAGCCATCTAGGCATCAATGCTAAGCAAAATGTGGGGAAATGTATTGTACTTTTCACATCTTAAATTCGATAAGAGAGACTGTTTAAGTTTGTTAGCATGTATTCTCATAAATTGTCCATACATGACAATTCAAGACTATGTAAAAGTAACTACAGATATAACGTTTCAGAAGGTGTGAGCAAGTCATAAAAAGTTTTAAAAGGTTTACAACTTTAAAATTGTTTACAGAGTTTTCTTTAAGTGCTAATGCCAAAATTACATTGACCTAAAGTTAAAGTCTGATCTTCTGTTACAACAATGAGGTTTTAAAAAAAAAAATGTGCACTAATGTTAGTAAATATCTGGAAATGGTCTAAGTCTTGAAATCTGTTTTTGCAAAAACTGTAATGTCTATTTTAACAGTGTCTGCTTAATCGGTTGCTCTGCCATTTCTAGAGTTAGGTCCTGTAAGCTCTTTTTGACTCTGTTAAATAGTTCTAAATTATGTAAACCCTTATGTTCAAGGTTTTTATTTCTGGTTTATTCGACAAACAAGAGACATAGAATTCATGTTACTCTACTGTCTCTGTTAAGTTCAGGTTAATGAAAAGCATTGTTAAGTATTATGATCAGATCTGGTTTAAAAGTGTAAAAATCACCCTAACTAATAAATGGCTATCATTTCAGGATGTTAAGGAATTCTATTTTGACCAGATACTCTAAGTTCTCTTGGTACCTTTAACAGACTTTCTAAAAATCAAAATAAGGCTCCTCCTGGTATTTTCCCCCGGTGTTAAAGGGGAAGGCATTGGGCCAATAAATGTTACTCCAAAACTAATAAAGAAGGTAATTCATTAAAAAAACAGAGTTCGGAAAACTGGAAGTGGGGCCAGCCTCGGGCCCTCCCTACAGGGATCAGAGGACCGTCTTGCTATAGTATCATTAAAGCAATGGAGCCGTGTTTATTGCAACATTCTGTTAATCTATGCTCCTTTACCATCTTTCCTCTAAATAATTTTAGTGTGCACTACAAGGCTTGCAGCGTATTTCTTGCAGATTAAACTAAAAGTAACTAAGTCTATGCACAGCAGACAACAAAAAAAATAATTTGCTGTCACAAATTGACAAAGTTGGCAGGATCTGCAAGTATACAAAGCAATGCCTTTCTTTAAAAAAAAAACTGAAGTTACATATGTAGCCTGTAATGTTCCTGGCTGGAAAGACCCTCAGTTGGCCTCTTTGGCAAAGGAATGGGCTCTCTGCTCAGGATTGAGTAAAAATTGGGATGACAAGTTATGGAGTGCACAGCCTCCACAAGTTATTAAGGTTTACAATCGGTGCCAGTAAAAAAAAAAAAAATGACTGTAAATTACAAAAGGTTTGAGTAAGTTACAAAAGGTTCGAGTAAGTTACAGAGGGTGTAAAAAAGTTACAAAATGTTAAAAGAACAATGGTAAAATGGAGGAATCCTATCACCAATCAATGGAATGGACCTGATCCGGTACTAAAATGGGACGCGGGCTCCTAAGAAATGGGTTTTTCTATGCAGCCAATAGGCCTTTACATCATTAGCCTCTGATAACTTCCGCAATTGCTCCCATGTGGCCCCGATGCTGACATCTGTATTTACAGCGGTGGATAGAACATGTCGGCGGCGTGCTTCACCTGAAGACTGTAATGGCAACGTCATCCTAATAGGAGAGGACACTGCCCTTGCCGTGGCTGTATCGGTAGTAAGTGTTCCTGGACTGGCCTTTGAAAATAACCGTGGACTGCGAAGGCTTGCATGTTTAGTGACCAAAACAATCTTACTGCTACTGGATTGTCCAATATGGCCAAAAAAAATTGGTTCAAGTTTGCTACCAAACCTCCTTTGTAATCAAAAATAATTAATATTTGGCTGTAAGTTTCATCTCTCACCTAATGTCAGACTGGAATGGTACTCAAAGACGGGTAAGACACTCAGCATCCTGTACCAACCTAAGACAGGGCTCTAGGCCAAGCTGCCAGAGTTACCGATGACGGGTAAGGACAGGAATGACTGAGGGCAACCTAAGACAGAGGCCATTCTCAATTAAATAAAAAGGGGGTTGCGGCAGGTGTGGAAACAGCACCGCCGCCCTTGCAAAAAAATAATAATAATCAATGCCAAAAATATCAGGCCCTCCATAGAGCAGTAGAAGACGATATACTGGACCTAGAGAAGACCATTGGTAAGCTAAAACAGTCTTTAAAGTAGTATTGCAAAACAGAAGGAGAATGGACTTGTTGTTTTTTTTTTTAAAAAAAAGGGGGGTTTATGTGCTGCCTTAAAAAAAAAGTGCTACTTCTACACTGATCCATTCAGGGATCATCAGAGACTCTATGGCTAAACTAAAAAAAGCCCTGTAAAATTTTAAGATTAAAATTAGTACAAAAAGAAGAGGAGGGAATATAAGACCCCTGCTAAAAGTAAATATTAAAATAATTTTAGCAAAATAATTCTAGCAAGGGTTAAAAAGTTTGGCTGCTGACAGTAGCCATTTCTTAAGATAACTGTGTCTCCACCTGCCTGCAGAATAACCTTGGGAAACTGCCTTGTGAAACTGCTCTGTGTCTGTGTAACGGTCTCACGCGATAACACTTGCAGGAGTCCGGAAAAAAGTTACAATAAGGTTCTGTACTGCCATCCTCGTCCTTGCTTGCTTCAGCTGAGAAAAAGAAACTGCCCGTGACCCCCCCTCCCAAGCCCCTTACCTAGCAACCATTAACTTACCCAATAAAATGCTAGTATCCTGTAGCTTGCCCAATAAAATTGTAACACAATTAAGTATGCTAATACTGTGGTTTTAAGCTTTAAATACTCTGTAAGCTATTGTTCGCGGCTGCTCTCTCTCTCTCTGCACCTTACCAGTAGGTGCTGCTGAGACAGCCCATTTGCAAATGTAATAAACTTTCCTCTTGCCTTTTGCATCGATTGGAGTGGAGTCTGTGTTTCTGGGGTCCGGTTTGTGGGTTTGTGGGACGCCTGCTTAAGGGGTCTTACAATGTGCGCCGGTTCTAGTCCTGGTTGCTCCTCTTCCAGTCCGGCTCTCTGCTGTGGCCTGGGAGGGCAGTGGAGGATGGCCCAGATGATTGGGCTCTGCACCCACATGAGAGGCCAGGAGGAAGCACCTGGCTCCTGGCTTCAGATTGCTGCAGCACTGGCCATAGCAGCTATTTGGGGAGTGAACCAACAGAAGGAAGACCTTCCTCTCTGTCTCTCTCTCTCACTAACTCTACCTGTCAAATAAGTTTAAAAAAAAAGATTGATTTATTTGAAAGACAGAGTCACACACACACACACACAAACAGAGAGAGAGAGAGAGAGAGAGAGCGCTTCCATCTCCTGGTTCACTCCCCCAGATGGCTACAATAGCCAAGCTAGGCCCAAAACCAGGAGCCAAGAACTCCTGCCATGTGAGTGCAGGGGCTCAAGCACTTAGGCCATTTTCTACTGCTTTCCTAGCCCATAGGAGGGAACTGGACCGGAAGTGGAGCAGCCGGGACTCAAACCGGCACCCACATGGGATGCCGGCATTGCAGGAGGTGGCTTCACCCGCTATGCCAGAATGCCGGCCCCAAGCTCCCCTTTCTGAGTCACCACCCATCCCTGGCGCCACCAGAAGCCAAGGCCGCACCCCATTCTGCCTCATGACGCAGCCATTTAGTGCTTCAAACTCCAAGGTCCCTGTCCCTTTCCTAGACACCATGTGAGGCACGCAAGGCTGTGCTGCAGACAAAGCAACCCTGCAGTAGGGAGGCAGAGCAGAGGGCTGTTTCTCTCCTAGGTGGCACAGCCACACCCCACCAGTCTTTCCAGGGCCCCAGTTCCTGGGGGCAGCTGGGAAGGAGGGTGAAGGAGATCTGCCCGGGGTCTCCAGCCCTGACTCGGACTGTCCATTTGCAAGAGCCGTGCAGGGCCATGTTACTGCCCAGGAGGCCCGGATGTCTTCAGCCCCATTGAAGAAGGGGCCCAGGTTTTGGGTGACTGCGGCTGGTCTTTGCCACAAACTCTGATGCCTTAACCTGGTGTTTGGGGTCCACGCGCGTGTGTGTCCAGCTTTGGGAGTGGAAAGGCTGAGAGAGCACGATCCAGAACAAGTCCAGCCTCACATCTTCCTCCTGGTCCAGCACAGCCCCGGACACAGGGCCAGTGCACAGGGGTGGAGCCACGAGCAGGGTCCCTCACTCAGCTGGCAAATATCTGGTCACATTTACCACATGCCAAGCTCTGTTCTGGGCCATGGAGACCCAAAGACACACTCAGCTGCTCTGCCCTGACACATTTTTTTTCTTCTTTGGGTTCATGGAGGAGGAAATTACCTTAATGCCTCAGGGCCCTTGCACGTGCCATTCCTGCTTCCTGGAATCCCCTCCCCCCAGCTCTCCTCTTCGCTTGCCTGGCCAGAACCCACTTTGTGTCTCTTCCTAGGAAGAGACACGGACAGGGTAGACTGTTCCCTTCACCCATGCAAATACTCCTCCTTTGTAAATGTTAGCACAGCTGCATGAAGTAATGTTTTCCCTGCATCCAATCTAGTTTCAGGTCGGTTACCACTGTTGAGTTTCTAAGCTCCATGATGACAGGTGCATTTCTGGTTGCTCAGAGCCCTAGCAGAATGCCTGGGTGCAAGAGACACGGTGTCTTGTGCTTGTTAAAGTTCCAAGCAGCGCTGTCACCAGCTCACAGCTGAGAAGGCTGAGGCTCGGAGGCGCTGGGTCCCTGGCCTCGGCCCACACAGGGCCTGAGCCTGGGCACTGGGGCCTCTGCCTGCCTGCCTCCGGTGAGCGCCTTTGCCTTCACAGCTTTGCACAATTAGAGCAGCACACGGTGCATGCTCTCACGAGGTATTAATAGGGTATGTTTAAGGGGTGGTGGGAGGGCAGAGGAGGGTGTGACTGACTCAGGCTGGGGGAGCGATGGCTGCCTGGAGGAGGCGGCGACCTTGAAGGCTCAGAAACCGTGGGCAAGTTGGAACAGCTACAGGGAATGCGTGGGAGCGTGAGAAATGAGACCAGAGGCAGCGCTGGCTGGGACACCCCCGCTCTGGGGTGCCAGGGGGTTTGGACTTAGCTGGGCTGATGGGAGAGAACTCCCAGGCACTTGCGAGCTGAGGAGTGAGGCGAAGCAGAAGGTTCTGTCAAGATCCTTGCCTGAGGTCCGGGCTGCAAACTGGCACTTGCTGGCAGGCAGGCAGGCTTGGCCGGGCTCACTCAGGATCTTAAAATGGAATTTGTGGCCAAGTGTATTAGCATGGATTTAAGGCCAGTTGCTGAGCCAAACACCCAACATCACAGAGGCTTACACGACACAGGAGCACGGATTTTCTCTCTCGCATGATCTAAAGGAACCAGGCACCTCGGCCCAAAGGCATCTCCCTTGCCTACATGGTCTCAGGTGGCCAAAGTCATGGGCGGTCCCCCAAAGAGAAGGGCTGAGTGTGCCCAGAGAACAGTCTTTCTCCCAGCCGAACTTGCAAATTCAGGAGGTTCTGCCTTCTCTGGGACAGGAGGAAGAACCCAGCAGTACTGGTCGCATGTGGCCACAGTGGACTCCAGCCCCGCAGGGTGGGCCGCTGTTCTCCAATTTCCCGCAGTCTCCGCCACTACCTTTTGTGTCCCTGACCCTGTGTGGCGGTTGGCATCAGTCATCTACACCAGCCCCTCGTGAGTTCACGGCCATGCCCTGAACAAAGGATGTCCTGGAGGCCACGGAGCTGGGACCCGTTTAGGCAGAGTGGCTGGCGCGAGGCAGTACTGGCTCAGGGCAGTCTCAGCCCAGGATTGGGATGGAAGTGTCACTTCCTTCCTCCACCCTGGCACGTGCAGTCACCTGCAGAATCCTGGGACTGCAAGGAAACCTTCTTGGAAATAGGGGTGGGATTTTGTGCACCTGCTTTCCTGGGGCATCCCCAGAGGGGAGGGAGTGTGCCCAGCCTGTCCTCTGTGGGGCTCTCAGACCCCTGATGCCATCCAGAAGGGGCTGATGCAGGCACGAGGGAGCCACGCTCCTGCCCAGCTGCAGGTGCGTTTTGTGTTTCAGCCCCGTGGGAGCTGTGGCATGGGTTCTCCCCATCCCTGCTGGGACCAGTCATTGAAGAATGGTTTCCTGCACAGGGGCACTGGCCGCCGTGGTCATTTCCATTATTCTGACCCCAGGGTGAGGTGGGACAGGGGTGTCTGGTGTCTGTGTTCTGGGCAGGTGTCTGTGAGTCCCCTGGAGCATGGGCAAGCTTGCTTCCTCACGGGCGCAGAAGCCCCGTGGGCAGGAAATGGCATTGGGATGGTAGACCCTCAAGGCTGTGGTGGTACAAAACTTCCCCATAGCACTCTGATTTTGTTTGCTCCACCTGAGCCCCAGCTACCATCATGGGTTCTGTGCCTCTGGGAGCCACATACCTGTGGCCTCATTCCCTGTTGACTACCGGCTCTCTGGGGTCCCAGCCCTCCTTGCCAATCCCAGGTTTCCCAGAGGCCTCCTTTGCGTGTGGGGTCTGGGTTGCTTATGGGTGACTCCCCTCCTGACGGGGGAGTGAGCATCAGAATACGATGCTGCCCCCTTTTGGGTTTCCATAGTGACAGGGCCTCTCAGAGAGCATCTGAGGATTCTGCTGACTGCACTGGAGGTCCGTGGGAGGTCCCACTGCACAGCGCCGGCTCCACGGTGCATCTGTCACCTGGCTGGCCCCACTCCTCCCACCTGGGCTTCCCAAGGAGTTCCTGCCTCACTCACGCAAAGCCCCCTCTCACTCCCCAAGCCTTCCCTGTGGCAGTGGACATGCAGCCCCATAGGCACAGGTGTGTGTGTGTGTGCAGTGTGTATACGTGCACAGGTATGTGTGTACACATAGATGTGTGTACATATGCACAGGTGTGTGTATGTGCAGTGCAGGTGTGGGTACGTGTGTATACAAATGTGCATACGTGCAAAGGTGTGTGTACACAAGTGTGTGCAGTGTGTATATGTGTACAGGTGTGTGTGTATGTGCACATGTGCACAGGTGTGTATATGTGCGGTGTGGGCATGCAGTGTGTATACGAGCACAGGTGTGTACATGTGCACACATGTGTTTGTGTATAGGTGCGTGCAGTGTGTATATGTGCACAGGTGTGTATACGTGCGGTGTGGGCATGCAGTGTGTATACGAGCACAGGTGTGTTCATGTGCACACGTGTGTTTGTGTATAGGTGCGTGCAGTGTGTGTATGTGCACAGGTGTGTGTACGTGTGCACAGGTGTGTATATGTGCGGTGTGGGCATGCAGTGTGTATACGAGCACAGGTGTGTTCATGTGCACACGTGTGTTTGTGTATAGGTGCGTGCAGTGTGTATGTGCACAGGTGTGTGTACGTGTGCACAGGTGTGTATATGTGTGGTGTGGGCATGCAGTGTGTATACGAGCACAGGTGTGTACATGTGCACACGTGTGTTTGTGTATAGGTGCGTGCAGTGTGTGTATGTGCACAGGTGTGTGTACGTGTGCACAGGTGTGTATATGTGCAGTGTGGGCATGCATAGTGTGTATACGAGCACAGGTGTGCACATGTGCACAGGGGTGTGTGACATGTGCAGGTGTGTGTGTGTGTGCCCGCACACGCACTGGGATACTCTGGTGCAGGCACATCAATGGAACACTTTCTCAACAGAGTCATTTCTGTCCCTGGGAGGAATCCTGGGGCCAGCAGCCAGGACAAGACAGTCGCTTCACTCAGTCACCCTGCGTAGCGGGCTGAGAAGTCGGCCACTGTGCCCATTTTACAGATGAAGAAACTGAGGCTGAGAGCAGTGCAGCAACTCCCCCAGGGTCCCCCGCTGGGGAGGTGTGCCCTGAGCCTCGGGGGCAGCCCTGCTGACCTCACAGCCAGGCCTCTTCCTGCTGCAGCTCTGCCTCCTCAGAGATCCTTTGCTGGGGCTCGGCCTTGAGTTTGCTTCTGTGGTGAGCCTGGCCTGGGATGGCAGAGGCTGGGGGCAACAGCAAAGCCCTGGTTTACAACAGCAATCAGATAGGAGGGACTTCACACAGGTGGTGGAAACAGAATTCAAATAGGAGCTTGAGTGCAAAAACAATTTGGAAATCCATGCATTGTTTTCCAGAAAACACATTTTCTGTGAAATTGTGAAGACCTCTGTGTGCATGAGTTCCAAGCTGTTTTTTATTTTATTTATTTGGAAGGAAGGTGACAGGGTGGGGGGTGTGAAGAGAGAGATCCTTCATTTGCTGGTTCACTCCCCAGGGCTGTGTCAAGCCGAAGCCAGGAGCCAGGCGCTCCATCCGGGTCTCCCATGTTGGAAACAGAAGCTCAAGTACTTGAGCCATCAGCTGCTGCCTCTCCCTTAGCAGGGAGCTGGACCAGAAGCGGAGCAGCCAGGACACAAATTGGCAGTTGGCATATGGGCATCTCAAGTAGCCGTCTAACCTGCTGAGCCACAAACCTGCCCTTCTGGTGGTCTAATGGGGACACAGGTGATGAACACACACACATAGACACATCTGTTCCCACAGGCGGGGTGAGGGCTGCCGGGACACACATGGCGCCATCAAGGGCATGGGGACGCTGTTTGATAACGGAGGGTTGGGAAAACCTCTGGGAAACCGGACAAGCATGTGCAGTGCCTGAGCCTGGACTGCAAGTGACAGGTGCAGGGAGCTGCGAGGTGGCTATGGGGTCTGGAGTACATGAGGCAGAGGGGTGGGGTGGGGCCAACAGCTTAGGCCTGGCCGCACGTTAGGGTCCCCTGGACCCCAACCCTGGGGGGCACTGGTTGGCCAGAGCTCCCCAGGTGACACAGCAAGGATGGGCCCCTCCTGCCTAAGACCCCCGCAAGCCACGGTGAGGACTCGAGTTTTTGTGTAAGTGCAATGAGAAGTCCTTAGGGCAGGCAGGGGAGTGGTGTGATCCAGTTTACCTTTCTAGGGGGTCCTCTGCCAGCCAGGCTGCGGCAGACGGAAGGGGCATGAAAGTGGAGGCAGGGAGGCCCCAGGAGACCCCGCCCCCGCTGACCGGGCAGTGGCAGCTGGCAAGGGAACCGGGCTTGGCTCTGGTGGTCAGCAGTCGGAAAGCAAAGTGTCACCAGGGGCTGCATTCCTTCTGGAAGCTTCCAGGGTGGGGGTGGGGATCTGTTAACTTACCTTTCCCAACTGCTAGGGGCTGACTGTACTCCGGGCCTTGGGTCCTCTCCTCCATCTACAAAGCCCCTCCATGCACCCCCTGGCTCTGTTACCCCGTTTTCTGCTTCCCTCTGACCCTCGCCCTCCTGCCTGGGAAAATCCAAGCTGATCTCCTCCGCTCTCTATCATTAACTTAATCAGATCTCTCTCTCTCTCTCTCTCTCTCTCTCTCTTTCAAGATTTTTTAATTTATTTGAGAGGCAGAGTTACAGAAAGTGAGAGGAAGAGACAGAGTCTTCCGTCCGCTGGTTCATGCCCCAGATGGCCACAATGGCCAGAGCTGAACTGATCCAAAGCCAGGACCTAGGAGCTTCCTCTGGGTCTCCTGCACGGGTGCAGGGGCCTAAGGACATGGGCCATCTTCTACTGCTTTCCCAGGCCATAGCAGAGAACTGGATTGGAAGAGGAGCAGCCAGGACTAGAACTGGCGCCAATATGGGATGCCAGTGCTGAAGGCGGAGGATTAACCTACTGTGCCATGGCACCAGCCCCCTGCGGAGTTCTTTTCACCATGGAAGGCCAAGGATCGCATCTGGGGGAAGCACAGCTTGCCACGGTCAGGGTTATGACTGCAGGGGTGGGTCTGTGATGTGGAGATGTGGGGGAGCTCCCTCAATCCCTAGGGGCCCTCAGGCATCTCCCTGTGTGGGCACAGAGACACCCTGGCCCTCCTCTCCATGCTCAGACACTGTGCCGACTCCTAAGGAGAAGGCCAGCGTGCAGCCTCCAGCCCTGGCCCTAAGGGTCCTCCAGGTGCTGCATGCCCCTCCCTGGGACCCCATGGCAGCTTGGCCTCCATCTGGTCAATCAGATCACCCCCTCCCACCTCAATAGTGTTTTCAGAATGTGCCCATTTCCTGCGGCTGCTGTCCCCAGCGACCCCAAGCTCGTGTTGTCAATCACCCTACAGTTCTGCAGGCCATGGGTCTGGTGCAATCTCCAAGCCAAAGTGCTGGCAGGCAGCGCTGGAGGCGGGGTCTTTGCCTCCTGGCTCTGGGAAGCACCCAGCCCCCTGGAGTGCTCGGCCTGCTGTCCTTGTTTCCCTGCTGGCTGTGCACGGGGTGGGGGAGGGGTGCTCTCCGGGCTCCCTGGTGCCCTCACCTTCCTCCATCCTCCAAGCCAGCCCCAGTGGGCGAAGCCCTCGTCCTGCTGTGGCTGTGTCTCCCACTGTCGGGTCAGTCCAGGGGATGTTCTCTGTAGTTCCTGATTTCGTGGGGCCCACTTGGGTATTCTGGAATGATCTTTCCATCTGCAACCCCGGTCACGTCTGCAAGGTCCCTTCTGCCGTGTAGAGTAACACATCCATATCCATAGGTTCCTAGGAGTACAGCGTGGACATTTTTGGAGGGCATTAGAGTGCCATAATAACTATCATGCACTAAGGCTTACTATGCCCCAGAAGGATCCGCCACGGAAGGTGCCCATTTTATAGGTGTCGAAACTGAGGCACAGAGAAGGCAGGTGATGTGAAGGGTTGATTTGCGTTTACCCCCCCCCCCCATTTATATGCTGGAATCTTAGCCCTCAGTGCCTCCAGATGTGGCTTATTTGGACATGGGGTCTTTGCACAAGCGATTGAGTTAAAACCAAGTCATTCCGGGGGCCACCGTTGTGCTGCAGAGGGTTAAGCCGCTGCCTACGACACCTGCATCCCGTATCCGAGAGCCAGTTTGTCCCTGCTGCTCCGCTTCCAATCCAGCTCCCTGCTAAAGCACCAGGGAACGCAGCAGATCATGGCCCAAGTGCTTGGGTCCCTGCCCATCATGGGAGAGCCTAGTGAGCCAATCCAACCCGCAGGCTAGAGCTGCCAAAGCTGGATTCCAATCCTCCTTGGCTCATGGCCGGTTTCCCTCTCTGCCTGGTCTCCAGCTCTCTCCTTTGTGGGTTCTTCGTCTCTGCCCCTCCCTCCAGCTCTCTCAGCCCCCTTCTCCCCCCTGCAGCCTGAGGACCCCTCCCCTGCTCCTCCACCTATGCGCCCCCTTCCCCTCCAGCCCCTGCTCCTCCCAGGGCACCCCCCGCACTGACCGAGGCCCAGCCACACGGGGGTTCTAGGATGCCCAAACTGCCCTCGATGGCTTCCCAGTCTGAGAGAGGAGGCCCGAGCTGCAGGAGGAGCGAAGCTGGGCGCTGCCCACCACCCCAAGGCATAGCTGAGGAGCGGGCACTTGGGAGGGCCCTTCCCAGCCCCATCTAGCTTCTCAGATTCCCCAACTCAAGCCGTCACCACTGCGGGCAGCCATGCTTTCTTTTCCCAGCTCTTTCTGGCCGTGCCCCTTCTGGGCGTTCTGACTGGCCCCGCAAACCGGATATGTGACCCGAGCTTCTCCCTCCTGGGACTCTGAGGCAGATCAGGCACTGCAGGGCGGAGTCAGCACAGGGCCTGGCTGGGTACCCAGGCGTGAAGTTGGGCTGCGAGGGGCACTGCCCCAGCCCCAGATGTCTCTGCTCCTCGGCCCTGCCTATGAGCGCTTCCAGGCCTGCTCAGACCTCGAGTGCCGCCCCACCCTTCAGTTGCCCCAGTGCCCACACGGCCCCTGTGGCTCCTTGGGCAGGGGCTGCTCATGGCTGCTGCAGGGCCTTTGCACCTGACCTGCCTCCTGCCTGGGAGGTTCTGCCCTTGGATCTTCACATGGCCGCCTTGTCCTCACGGAGGACACCTCGTCCGCTGGGGCACTCCATCATGCAGGCTGTGTTGTTTCATTCGGGGTGCACATCACCATCTGCTGTTTATCTGTTTGCTTGTTTACTGTCTAGCTGCCACGTTGGAACGAGAACTTCATGTCTGATTTACTACAGATTCCCCAGAGCCTCCAGCCTGTAAGTGGTGCTGAATGAATGTTTGTTGATTGAATGCAAGAAGGAAGTCAAGGGGTTAGGTAGCATGGAGTTCAGCTGATGTCATTCTCTCATGCAAGACCCCGACTGTTTCTTTTTTTTAAAGAGTGACTTTACTTACCTGAAAGGCGTAGTTACAGGAAGTGGGGGTGAGATCTCCCTTCTGCTGGTTCATGCCCCAGTTGGCCTCAACAGCCAGGGTTAGGCCAGGAGGAAGCCAGGGGACCATCTAGGTCTCCCACATGGGTGGCAGAGGCCCAAAGCACTTGGACCGTGTTCTGCTGCCCTCCCAGGTGCATTAGTCTGGAGCTGGCTGGGAAGGGGAGCAGCCAGGGGTCAAACGGGCATCGCAGGCAGCAACTTAACCTAACCCACTGCACTGGTAACACAGGCCCCAGGACCCTTACTGTTGTCTCAGGCTAAAGGAGGCTGAGTGGGGTGGGGACCGGGCTTCCAGGCTGCAGCAGGTGGTGGCCAGAGCAGGGCCCCTCTGCTTCTGCCTGAGCTGCCCTCGGGTCTCCTTCCAGCAGCCCAGTGCCTGTTCTTGGTCCCGAGGGCCCAGGAGCCTGTGTGTGGCTCTCACAGTCCTGCAGGGAGTGGGGGGCTGTGGCTGGACGAGGCCCCTTGTCTGAAGCCAATTCTCACATTGGATAAGCCGATTGAGGAGACTGTTTCATGGGAGGGTGGTGACTTGCCTTCCGTCTTCCTCTCTCTCTCTCTGGTTTGTTTTTTAAAAGCGCCATTGTATTTATTAGATCTGCCATCACAGGCTGTCCCTTGACGTGCTTCGTGCTGTGAAGAGACAGCGCCTGCCACCAAGCCTCACTCGGCGGCTGACAACATCCTTGCCTGGCGCACACACGCTCACGCGTGCACACAGGCTGTTGTCGAGCACACAGGGGCAGCCCTGGGGGCAAAAGTCCCTGTCTTTTTGCGGAAGACGGATGGGAAATTCTGCTTCCTTGCCAAGAGAAGAGGCTGCGCAGACACGGGCAATCCAGAGTCCCAGGCCCCGGCCTGGTCGAGCACCTGGGGCACCAGCAACTTGGCCTTGAAGCCCTGGAGTTATGCAAACTTCTTTTCCATGCTGGCCAGCCAGTGGAGGGGGTGGAGAGTGGCAGGAAGCCCACAGAGAAAGGAGGTGTGCGGGGAAAGCAAACGCAAAATGCCTGACTAGTTCACTCCATGAGTAATCAACCCTGAACAATTGAGGAACTGACTTGTCACTGCGAGAGTCTCAGTGTGGAGCAGCCGCTGCTGGAAGGCAGGGCCCAGACAGAAGGGCTTGGCAGGGTTTGGAGAGAGGACCCTGGATCTGCAGAACCGAGGCTGGGCTGAGGGCCTGGGAGGCTTGGGGATGTTTTTATGACATTTTCAACCACAAGGGCCAAGGCATCCCCTGGCTAGGGAAGGTGGCGGCCAGGGGAGGCGAGGCGGCCGGAGGGGAGCAATATTTCTCTCCCAACAGTAAACAAGTGCTGAATAAACCCCAGAAATGACACCCAGAGAGCGTCTGTGGGAGGCTCCGGAGCTGCTTGTCTTCAAAGAGTTATTGGTTTTGTTCAGGCTTCATCTGATGCTTGCTTAAAAAAAATTAGGTTTTGTTTCCCCTCTCACCGCAGTCTGGAGGGAAGAATCAGCACCCAGCAGTTGTCTCGTGCCATCATTTAGCCGCCAGTGAACAAACTGACAGCGACCGGGCTCAGTAAACAGATGGTGGGGTGGCGAGACCCAGCCAACTCCACGCTGCCTCCTGGGGGGGGGGGCTGTCCGCTGGGGGGCGCTGTCTCATCCCCAGGCCGCAGGGACCCCAGGCTGTGTCTTCGTGGTGGTCTAGTTTGTGAGTGCATCGTACGCACAGATGTGCAAGAGCAGCAGTCAGGAGCTTGCCTTGCCGGGGTGAGGGTGGGCAGCGCCGTGAGGAAGCTGTTCGGGAAGCCCATATCCCCTAGCTAGGTGCCTCAGTTCGAGTCCCAGCTCTGCTCCCAGCTCCAGCTTCCTGCTAAGGCAGCAAGTGATGGCTCCAGTACTTGGGTCCCTGCCACCCACGTGAGAGATCCTGATGGAGTTCCAGGCTCCTGGCTTCAGCCTGGCCCAGGCCCCTGCTGTTGAGAGCATTTGGGGGAGTGGATGAGAGATTCCTCTCTCTCTGTCTCTCTCCTCTGCCTTTCAAATACATGAAATAAATAAATAGAGAAAGAGAGGGAAGAGAAGAGAGAGAGAGAGAGAGCTGACTCTGCCCCTGGCATGCACGAGCTGGAAGCCCTGGGGCGGGGTCTCCGTTCCTCCGACCTCTGTTTCTGCAGCTGTAAGGTGGGGAAATTCTCGTTGCAGCTATGGCTGCTTTGTGTGACAGTAGCCACTCATTGCTCTGGTTTCCCAGGCTGCTTTGCCCTTGGATTGGCCACTGGACCAGACTGACCAGTTGGGTACAAGAGGAAGAGATAGATGTCACTTCTGGGCTGGGGTGAGTGAGTCTGCAGCATCGCTTTCCTATCTGAGGGACTTTAAGCAATTCTTGGGAAATTGAATGTAAAGATAAGTTTATTATGGTGCAGAAAAAAAAATTGAAATCCATGCATAGAGGGATCTCCAAAAAGTCCATGGGAAATGAGTATTATGAAAAAGCTCTGTGGGTTTCAACATCTTTGCACCAAAATAAATGTCTCTTGGAATTCCATTTCCCACCAACTTTTTGAGGAACCCGTGTGTGGCACAGCTAATGCTACGGAAAGGGCCTGGGTCCCTGAGACACTGAATGGAGGAGAGGCAGGCTGACGAGGCAGCTGACAAAGAAGCCTCCATGACGTGGAGCTGTTTCTCCCAGCAGCCAGTGCGAGCTACCCAAACACATACGGCAGTACTGCCTGCAGAGTTACTGTGGAACATGAAATGAGAAAGGCGGGGCTTCTACAGAAAATGCTTGCTAATGTCAGCTAGGCGGATGAATGTGTTGACTTGTGCAGTCCGCGTCGTGGGCCAGCCATGATGGTTAGCAGTGCTTGTGAAAGCCTACTTGGGGCTGCGCACTGCACCCAGTGCATACTGTAGTCAGATAGAAAGGACTCAATCATTCGCTCCACCAGTGTTTGTTAGACCCTGGTGTGCAGCAGGCATCGTGGTGCATGGTGGGGACGTGCCCAGCATTAGGGTGCCACAGGTTTAGTTACCCAGTCCAGCTCCCCGCTGATGCTCCAGGGAAAGCAGCAGAGGATGGCCCAAGTGCTTGGGGCTCTGTCACCCATGAGGAGACCATGATGGAGTTCTGGGCTCCTGGCTTTGGTCTGGCCCAGGCCTGACTGTTGTGGGTGTTTGGGGAGGGAACTGGCAGACAGAAGATCTTTCTTTGCCCGTCTGTCCGTCTCTCATCTCTATCTCCGCCTTTCAAATAAAAATGAAAATAAATAAGGCCTGGGGTTGTGGCACATTGGGGTAAGCTGCTGCTTGTGATGCCGGCAAGCTGTACTGGGCCCTAGCTACTCTCCTTTCGATCCAGTTGCCTGCCGTGTGCCTGGGAAGCAGGACATAGAGGCCCTAGTACCTGAGTTCTCGCAACCCACTCAGGAGACCAGGATGGAGCTCGTGGCTCCCAGCTTTGGCCTGGCTCAGCCCTGGCTGTTTGCAGCCATTTGGGGAGTGACCGAGCAGATGAAAGATCTCTCTGTCTGTTTCTCTGTCTGTGTCACTCTACCTTCCAAATAAGTAAACACATCTTATAAGATATACAACTGAAGATAGGAAAGAAGGGTTTAGAAAGTCAGTTCTTAACTCTTAAATTGTTTGCAAACTACTGAGAGATATATGAGGGAATTTTAAAAAGTTCATGGGACAAAAACTGGAATTAAAAATGTTTATTTTGGTGCAAAAAAGGTTTTGAAGCCTGTGCATAGTTTTTCCATAACACACATTTTCCATGAACTTTTTGAAGACCCCACGGGTACGGAGACACATAATTCAAATGCCGAGTGACAAGGGTCATGAAGCGGGGTCTTCAGCATCACGGAATCTGCCTGGGAGAATCAGGGAGGACTTCATGGAGGAGGGGGCTGTAGAGGTCAGCCTCGAAGGTTTGGGTAGGAATTGGGCACAGGGATGGATCCGTCTGATGGGAGGCGAGAGGTGCTTCAGTAGCTGGAGCCATGGGCAGCTGTAATGGGTGGAGTGACGTCCCTCTTGTCCACCGTGTCCATATCATAAACACCAGGAGTTGGCACCGTGTTGCTTGCCCGGGGTTGAGAGGGATGCTTTTCAGAGGTGACCACATGGAGGGGTTGAGATGGAGAGGCCGTCCCAGCTGATCCAAATGGGCTCCGTCCTTGTCTCATGGAGAGCTTTCCCAGCTGTCATCAGAGCAAGAGGCGCATCTGTGAAGAAGAGAGATGGGCAGGGGTGGCTTCCAGAGGGGAGGCAGGAAGGCAAAGAATGGGGGTGGCCTGGGGCGGCCAGAAAGGGCAAGGAGGTGGCACGTGCCCTGGAGCGGCCATGTGGGAACAGGGTGGTGCTGAATCCTTGGTGCTGGCCAGTGAGGCGGTAGAGTTTGAAGATGCAAACTTTGTATTGGCAAAGCCATCACGTTGGTGACAAGTTGTTACAGTGGCAGTGGACAGCGGATACAGTGTCTGGTGGGGGAATGTCAGGAGCCCACCCTGGACAGGAGGGGCCCTGGGGGCATTCAGTCCACCACAGCCGAGGGCCTTGGGTTTCAGTAGGGGGCCCCGTCTTTTGTGTAGAGTTAGCATTCGGTATAACTATTCATATTCTGGGTTAATATTCTGAGAGAGAGAGCTGTCTTGTTCATTTTAATGAAGGTGAATCTTCCAAAAATTGAATGTACATTTCTGATTTAATTAATGGAAATTTAGGTTATTTCCAACCCTTTGCTATTAAAATCAGGCTGTGACGAATGATCTTGACCTTGTGTCATTATGCGCACGTGGCAGATGAATTCCAAGAAACGAAACTGCGGTGTCACAGAGAACAGGCACCTGTAGGAGTCTGTGTGTTAAGGCAGGAGCATCCCAGTGGGAAGGCAGGCGACTGGAGGCTCCCGGATGGAAGGTGGCACATCTCAGCTCTGCAGATGTTCCTGCCACTGATGGAGGCAGGGAGGCTGGTGAGAGGCTGGGGCCGTGGAGCTGGAGAGAGAGGTGAGTGTGTGTGCATGCGTGTGCGTGTGTGCATGCATGTGTGTATGTGTGAGAGAAGGAGTGCGAGAGGGAAAGGGGCAAGGAGAGGCAGGAAGGTGTGCAGGACTGGCCGGCATGGGTGAGTGTAAGCTGATTTTCTGGTGTTGCCTTTATTCTAATCAGCACGAGAGCTGCTTCTTCAGTGGTGCTGGGTTAGAGCACCCATGGGGCTGGGTCCCACGTCTAGGTTCACCTGCCAGGCCTGAGTTCTACTCTCCATTCTGTTCCGTCTGGTCCTTTTGGCTCTGGCTGGGTTAGCTAAGGGACTTTGCTGCTTTCTGGAAGGAGGAAGAGATTGTGCTGTCACTGTCTCTAAGTGGGCGTGTCCAGTATTAGATTTCTTCTAAGGAACACGCTGTGACTGGCGTCTGCCCATCTGAGTTGTGCTGCTTGTGTGGTTTTTACATGAAGATGTTACAACCACGAAGCCTCCAATGGCTTAATTTTGGTAGTGTGTTGATGTAGGCTCCATGGTGTTTTTACACCATGAATTGTTTCTATTCTTTACTGAATTTGATCAGGATTCGGCTCCACAGACACATAAACCCCTTAGTCTTATGATAGTGGGTCATGGTTTAACGGTTGGTGGATGACTTGAGGGTGGACAGCTGATCTAATCATGGTGCCTGGGAAATGTTTAGGTGATTGGGGCTTACCCTGGGAGAAGGCAGTTCCCCCAAGAGGCTTGGTTATCGAAACCCTGTGTCTCTCTGCTTCCTGGCTTGCTGTTGGGTCCCTGTCTGCACAGACACCAGCTGAATGGGTCTGTCCGATCTTGTACTGTGAACCTCCAAAAACATAAGCTGAAATAAACCTTCTTCCTTCCTAAGGAGCACCTTGCAGGCATTTTAGTTCAAGTAATGGAAAGCTGACTCACGCCCCCTGGAGCCACCAGGATGTCAGTGTCAGCTGGTTTTTTAAGGGATGGCTCCTGCCTTCCTTATTCTCCTGTCAACAGCCACCTGTGCCTTGGGACCTGAATGGGGGCTCACTGGCTGTGCATTTTCCTGGAAGGCTCCCCGGGAGTGAGTCTCCCCCGAGAGGATCCCCTGTGCCTGTTTCGTCCCTTCCTCTCCCCGAGGACAGGCTGGGGACCAGTGCTGCTTGGGCTGCCTGGTGGTGCCTGTGCTTGGAGAGGCTACAGGAGGATCCTGAATAGAAAATAATACAATTTGAAGTGAGGAACTTTGGCTGCCAACTCCAGGGCAGCCGGCCAGAAGATTCTCTCTCTCTCTCTTCCTGTGTCTGTTTGGGATACTTGTAACTCTAAAAATATCCATGGCTGCTGTGTACACTCGGGCAGGCTGAGCACTGCACGACTCCAGGGAACGTCACTGGTAGAAACCTTGATGTGAGTTGTGCACCCGTGTGGAGTGGGGACCCTGCAAGCTCTTGGCTTGGAATGGAGCCCAGAAGCGGAGAACTCACCCAGCCCTAGCCTCGCCCAGACTTCGGCCATTTTTATGTCACCTTCAGAAATTAATTCCTGTTCTGCTAGGATTGTTTGGTTGTTGTTGCTCCCCATTGACTCATGTTTGCCTTACGTAAGGACGTTTGAGAGGGAAGCTTCATATCGCGATTTGAAGTGGAAAACCAGAACAAGTTGCCATCGAGTAAAGAAACATAGACACATGCATCTTGTGTGTGCGTGCATGTGCACGTGTGCACGTGTGTATGTAAAGCAGAGATGATCCTACCGAAGTCTAGCTGGCTATGTCGGCCTTTTCTCACCCCTGTTACAATGGGTGCGATGGTAGGGGCAGGCTGGCGCAGAGCTGCAGGTTCTCCTGGAAGTGACCTGCAGGGTTGGGAGGGACAGAACAGTGACTGGCACCCCAGGAAGGCAGTGAGCGTAACTGAACGCCAACAATCCCCCAGGATGATTCCCCCCTCTCCCAACAAGGCACCTGAGGAAACCCTGGCCCATCCCCATGCTCCGCATGGTGGTCCACGCCTTTCCTAGCCTTGCTCCCTTGGGAAGTTGAATGCCACCGAGAGGAGCTTTTCTGAGGCTGGGCTGTTCTTCGATTGCTTGGACAGGTCTGTCGGGTTTGGTGCTGCCTCCTGGGTCCAAGCAGAATCAATGGCTTCCTTTCTATAAACTCTGAAATAAAGCATGAGGGCCCTGGAGCTAGAGGGCCTGCCTCCATCACATACTATGTCTGTGCTCTCTAGTAAAATCCTTAACCTCCTCGCACCTCAGTTTCTCCTTTCGTGCAATGGGAATAATAATAGTAGGTCCTGCACCTGCTGTGAGAATTAGACCAGCGAATGCACATGGAACTCGGGAACAGCACTGGGTCCATGGTACGCTCTTGGTCTCGGCCACTATTAGCGTTTTTGTAGCCAGGAATTGTGGGGCCCTTACCCTAGATCACGAGACTCAGGACTTGGCTGCCAGCTTCAGCTTGATGCCTGACGGGTGAGCTCTGAACACGCAGGCCTCCCTGCTGTTTGGCTTCTCCACCAGAAATGAGGGCGGTGCCTAATGATCGCCACTCCCTCCACCACCTGTAGCAGAGCTGGGGCGGGGGTCCCCCAGGAAAAGAGCAGGGAGGCATTGCTGGCCGTCATCTCACAGCGTCGCCGGAGTAGATCTGAGAAGGACTAGACAAGGGCCCCCTCTGTCCTCTCTCCTTGTAATTGCAGAAAGTACTTTCGCAGAGTGAGGCTGGACGGCTCGGGAGGGATCCCTGAGAGTGACAGAAAGGGGTGGAGAGGCGGGTGCTGGCCAAGACGCTGCCTCGGAGCCTCCCATGTTGGTGTCCAGCTTCTGAGTCCAGCTCCCTGCCCGTGTGCACCCTGGGAGGCAGCAGATGACGGCCCAAGCACTTGGGTCACTGCCACCCGCGAGGGAGACTCTGATGGAGCTGCAGGTCCCTGGCTTTAGCCTGGCCCAGCCCTGGCTGTTGTGACCATCTGGGGAGCAAATCAGCAGATGCAAGACCTCTCTCTGTCTCCCTCTCTCTCTCAGCCTTTCAAATAAATAAATAAATAAATGGTTTTTTAAAAAAGAGCAGAAATAAGACTGAGATATTGGAGAAAGAGATTTGCCTTGCTGTAACCAAACCCAACATATGGGTGGCATAAAAAAAATCACAATATCCTTTATTTATTATGCCTCCTTAAAAGACGATGATAATAATAGTCAATGCATACTGAGTCTTTACCATTTATTAAGTGTGAAGGGAACCCCAAAATCTTCATGGAAAATGGCATTAAAGGAGCAGATCATTTTGAAATCAGTGCATACAAGGGATCATGAGAAAGTTCACTGAAAATGCATATTATAAAAAAAAATTGTGTGTAGATTTCAATGCTTTTTTTTTTTTTTTTTGCACCAAAAAAGAGAAGAGAAACGAGCCCTACTGTCATCTGAGCCAGCAACAGTCCCCTTGGCTTAACTTCCCGGCGTGAGCCAACTGGAAGGGAGACACGGCCACACTCCCTCCAAGGCTTGGGACGGCGCCCGCGAGTACTCGCCAGACATTTGCCACCTGGAGTTTCAGGCGCCTCAGGAAGCATCCAGGAGTCTTCCTTCCATAGTCAACAGGGACCTGATGGACAACTCCACCCTGGAAGCGCAACTCAAAACAGCGTTGCAAGCCGAAGCCCTCCTGCTAGAACCAGCGACGCCACAGGCAACGAAATGCCACGGAAGACAGAACTCACTTTGAGAAGCGGGGTTAAATTCCAGCACGACGAGGGTGTCCGGGCCCTGCGGGGGACGTCCACCTGCCTCCCGGTCCTCAGGAGCATCCTTGTCCCCAGTGGACAGAGGGCAGTCACCTCCAGGACAGCCCTCGGGCTCAGGCTCGGGCTCAGAGGTGACGTCTTCTTCGATAGAGTCCTAGTCATTGCTGGGACAATCCCCCTGTCTCCTCTGTGCGTTTGCACTGAGTTCCAGGCTTCTTCTCAGCTCCTGCCAAAAGCCAGGAAGAGAGATGCACAGTGAGATAAGGCACTTGGCGGGCCGTTCTTCTGAAAGTCATTTGAACCAAAGATCTGTTTCCAGCGCACTCACCTTCCACAAGGTCAAAACCAAGAGCAGAGGAAAGCCAGCGACTCTCTGGCCAGAGCAGTGCTCACAGTACCAATGGCGGTGTTTGTATACCTGAGATGCTGTGTGTGTGTGTGTGTGTGTGTGAGAGAGAGAGAGAGAGAGAGAGAAAGAGGGATGACCCTTAGGCTTGGTAAAACAGACTGTCGGGGAGGGCTTTTGCATTTGGTACTCAGCTTATATCATTGCTTGAGACACCTCTATCCCCTATTGGAGTGCCTGGTTCGAGTCTCGGCTCCTCTGCTTCTGCTCCAGCTTCCTGGTACTGCACACCCTGGGAGGCAGCAGGTGATGGCTCAAGTACTTGGATCCCTGCCGCCCACACAGGAGACCCAGATGGAGTTCCAAGCTCCTGGATTTGGCCTGGCCCAGCCACAGGTGTGGTGAGCATCTGGGGGAGTGAACCAGTAGATGGAAGACCTCGCTGTGTCTTTCAAATAAAAGTGAAAATAACTAGATAAATGCATACTTAGAAACACAAACATACATACAAACATAAACTCATACAAAACAGATTGTGGAGACCTATCCTCAGATTCTCTAACTCAGTGGGGCCTGAGAATTTACATTTCTAAGAAGCCAATGATGCTCAGGCTGCTGGTCCCAGAAGCCAGCTCTGCAAATGAAATCCCAAGGGCCTCCAAACGACCCTGAAAGTGCAGCCGGTGAGACGCCGGCAGGGAGCTGCTGGTGGCTGTCCTGCCTCTAGCAGGGTGCGGCACAGCATCTAAATGTGAAATGTCAGAACATTTCCCACTTGACTGTAACTGCCTGCGGATTTTTTTTTTTTTTAACGATGCTTTTGTCTTCTTGGGATTATAGGCCAAGCGTTAATATTTTTACTTTAGAACTTAACTATTAACTGCTGGATAAAACAAATGTTTATGTTTCTTTTTTCTTCCTGAGACTGTAGGTCAGGCATTAAGAACTATACTTAGAGTGACCAGAAAAATGTAGCATCCAAACCAGGACATTTCTCTGAAAGGGGAAAAAAAGGCTTGGTTAAATTTGTGATGAGATGAAAGAGGATAAACTGAACAGCCAGGGAGAGCCAGTACGTGGAGTCAACCTAGCTCTACTAGCCCTATAGCCCTTGTCGTATCTATCATACTTCTGGAGAAATGAGAATCAATCGGTGAAGGCTTGATGATTGACCAATAAACCTTTATATTTATGGTAGGCTGAATAATGGCTCCTCAAAGATACTTAGATTCTAATCTCTAGAACTTGTCAGTCAGAGAAGGCTTAGGAGGAAGTGAACTCCATATAGAAAACCTGAAATATGTCAGGGAAATCATCCTAAAATGACTGCTTGATAGAAAGACAGACATTGGGGCCGGCACTGTGGTATAGTGGGGTAAAGCTGCTGCCTGCTGTGCCAGCCTCCCATATTGGTGCCGCTTTGAGTCCCGGCTGCTCCACTTCTGATCCAGCTCTCTGCTATGGCCTGGAAAGCAGTAGAAGATGGCCCAAGTGCTTGGACCCCTACACTCATGTGGGTGACCTAGATGAAGCTCCTGGCTCCTGGCTTCAGCTCTGCCCATCCCTGGCTGTTGTGGCCATCTGGGGAGTGAACCAGTGGATGGGAGACCTCCCTCCCTCTCCCCCCCACCCCTCTCTCTGCCTCTGCTTCTCTGTAACTCTACCTTTCAAACTAATTAGATAATTAATTGAAATACAGACATCAAAGGTGCCGCTGTTGAGGGCTCAGGTCCGGGGAACCGGAAACTGGGGGAGAGGGAACCCTGCTAGGCGGCAGCAAAGCCCTCACGGAACTGTGCCTGCAGTTACAGGCTAAGCACACTGGTAAGTGATGAGCCTGGAAATGGACTCAGCAGGTTTCCACGGAAGGTGTTGAAGTTGCTTCTACCAGCTGAGAGTAGGAGGCAAGAGCAGAGAGACTGGAGGAAGAGCTGCTAAGGGAAGAGGAACTAGGATTTGACGATTTGGGCGACTCTCAGCTGGTCCAGGCTGCAAAAAGATGTGATGATTAGGAGCTTCGCTGTCAGAAAGTGTGCTCTGGCAGAAAATCAAGTGGGTGGTGCACTACCTGTGGCTAGAATCCCAGGAGGGACCAAAGTTCAGAGTGTCCAAGTACATAGTGGGCTCTTTGTCCAAGAGATAGACGGGGCCCACCGATCTCCGTCAGATCACTCTTAGAGGATTCCCAATTAGGCTCACAGCAGACTTCTCATCAGAAACCCTACAAGCTAGAAGGGAATGGCGAGACATAGCCCAGGTACTAAGAGAGAAAAACTGCCAGCCCAGAATATTATATCCTGCAAAGCTCTCATTTGTGAATGAAGGTGAAATTAAGACTTTTCATAGCAAACAGAAACTGAAAGAATTTGTTGCCACTCATCCTGCCCTGCAAAAGATGCTTAAAGATGTGTTACACACAGAAACACAGAAACATGGTCACCAATATGAAAGAAGGTAAAGGAAGGAAACCTCACAGCAAAAGATCACAGGAAGCTCAATTTCTCTTTGACATAGAATTAAACTCTGATGCTCTGTTAAAGCAATGTGTTAAAGTAATCTATTATGTTCTCTTGATGTCTGTTAAATTCTAATTGTTCAAAAACAGCTGAATTTTTATTAAGAGCTATGGGTTATTTAAATATGTGCTTTTTTCAAAAATTTGAATAATCACCTTGTAACAATGATCAAATTTGGTCTATGTTATGTCATGATTTTAAGAAATCTTATTTCAACCAGATATTTTGGATTTTGAGCCTTCTTGGCATTCTTGACAGGCATTCAAAAAATCAAAGTTTCAAACAATCTGGTCTCTAAAATTTCCAGTAAATGCTGGACTTTGGTTTTTCCAGTTTGGGCCCAACTGAAAAAATCGAAGGACCTATGTCTCTCATCTTATAGAGACACCAACTAATCAGTCTATTTGGAGTATATTAGAAGTACTGTCAAGATGTGATGTGGTACCAGACTTTAAGTTTCTATAATGGAAAATGCTATTAATACAAATGTTTGAGAATTAAAAAGTCTAATGATCTTGTGTTACTAAACATGATAGTTATCTTAATGAGAAAGCCCCAGAGGCTTAAAGGGTTAAATACTTGTAAAATCCTACAGGTGCTTTCAAAAATACTGTGAAGTAAGCAAGTGCCTCTTGGTGGTTGATGAGTTTATAATTTTAAACATGGCGACTTAAAGTCTTTTGTCATCCACAGTTATATATGATCTGCTGCTCATAAAACTAAAGCGTTGTTGGTTCTGTGTTTAGCTGTCCTCCTATAGGTTCCTATGGACTTTTTCCAGCCACTTATATTGTATTCAGTACTTTGGGATGGCTCTGTAAACAGATGAAGCCAATAATGTATTAACAGTACCAACTGAGAGAAAGTATGGTTAACTGAGGTTACTAAAAAGAAAAAGCAATTCAAATCAATTGGCAATCTACAAAAAGAGTTAAAGATTTTAAAAGCTATTATTAAAATTGATATATTGGTCTATTATGCTATATTATATGTGTGTACATATTGTATGTCCACATGGGAAAATTTTATTAAGAGTTTTATTTTAAATGGCTTATAGATAAGATTGTCCATAAATTTAAGCTGCTAAAATCAATCAAAGATACATTTTAATTTGTGGGACCTGAATCTGTGTATCATATGTTTTAGACTTGTTGGTAGAAACCTTAGAAAAACTACTACAGAACATGCCTGTGACTATAGACTTGTAGTTCAGGCCACCGAAGATTAGAGATGGGACACGGGCACTCCCTTGACTTGCATCGTCTGGTCTGCTTTAACACAAACCAGGAGGAAAAGAAAGCTCGGCATCAGAAGCAATGGGTGGCAGGCCTATTAATGGCTGATCTGTACAGTGATCTGCCCTCAAGGAGACCCAACAGGCCAGTCCACTGCAGTGGCTTTCAATGTGGTAAGCCTGGGCTTCAGCAGAAGTCAGCTTGTGAAGAGCCCTGGCAGCTCTGCCAAGAGTTGGATCACTGGAAATGGACCTGCCCTGGAGTCGAAGGATGCCCAGGTCAGAGCCACAGATCTTATTGGCTCTAAGCTGAAAAGCCCTTCACTCAGCCCAACTTCCAAAGGGACCACTGCAGCTGAGGGGATGGTCAAGTAGGGTCAGCAACATTGCAGGCAGAACTGTAAATTTCTTGTTAGAGATGCCACCTGCCTTTACCTGGCCAGCTCTCCTCCCAGGCCAGCCAAGTAATGAAAGTCAACAGAGTGCCTTCCCCTAGGAGGTTCACACCTCCCTTAGGATGTACCCCATGTGAAGAGATAGATAGGTCTGGGCCTCTGAACTTACAAGGCCTAAAGCCCACCAGATTATTATCAAGCCCCTTCCATCAGGTTCTATTTGCCTCTCAATCAGAAAACTTAATTGTAGCTTAGACAGCACCTTGCTTAGCTCCTCTAATAATGACTCTGTCCTTTGTTCTAGGCCCTGTCTAGTGCACTTGGGCCTCATTCCTTTGTAATCATAACCTCTACTCTACCACCAATGGCTCTACTCCCAACCTGTGTGTACTGATGGTCCTCTTCCCCACTTAATGCTGTATAATTGTTCAAACCTGGTAAATGCCACTCTTAGGATCATTGGTTACTATCCTCACTCTGTCTTTTCTGACCTTGTCTAAATATGATCAGAGTCGGCAAACTTGGAAGGCTTCCATAGCCTTGGCAACTCATGATGACAGCCTAGGATGGTTACTGGCACCATAAACTAGAGTGTCAATTTGTTGGGTCAACAACAGGAGCCACTGTGCACTTGCTCCTCATGTGGGATCTCTGTCTTTAATGTGCTGTACATTGTGATTTAATGCTATAACTAGTACTCAAACAGTATGTTTCATTTTGTGTTTCTATGTGGGTGCAAACTGTTGAAATCTTTATACTAAATTGATCTTCTGTATATAAAGAGAATTGAAAATGAATGTTGATGCAAATGGAAGGGGAGAGGGAACGGGAGAGGGGAGGGTTGCGGGTGGGAGGGAAGTTATGGGGGGGGGGGAAGCCATTGTAATCCATAAGCTGTACACTGGAAATTTATATTCATTAAATAAAAGTTTAAAAAAAAATGCAAAAAAAAAAAAAAAAAAAAGATGAGTACTCTATGCCCCCTCCGGATCCACTTCTGTATGTAGGGTATGAGAATTTACATTTTTAATAAGCAGCCCCAGCGATTCTGATATGGGTGGTCTGGAACTGTATTTTAAGAATCTCTAAGCTAGATAACAATAACTAAGGGCTTGATTTAGCAGATGTGCTGAGAACTTTGTGCCCAAAAGAGAATGATTATTCTTTTAAAATATCATAGAGGATTCATAAAAATGATCTGGTTGACCACAAACAAAACCTTAAGAAAGGGACCAGCGCTGTGGTGCAGTACATTAATCCTCCACCTGCAGTGCCAGCATCCCACGTGGGCACCAGTTCGGGTCCCGGCTGCTCCTCTTCCGATCCAACTCTCTGCTATGGCCTGGGAGAGCAGTAGAGGATGGTCTGAGAGCTTGGGCCCCTGCACCCGTGTGGGAGACCCGGAAGAAGCACCTGACTCCTGGCTTCAGAATGGCATAGCTCTGGCCATTGCAGCCATTTGGGGAGTGAACCAGTGGATGGAAGACCTTTCTCTCTGTCTCTGTCTCTATCTGTAACTCTACCTCTCAAATAAATAAATTGGTTAAAAAAAAAAAAAAAAGCCTTAGTAAACTCCAGGAAGATACAAACAGGCCATTCTCTGATTACAATGTAGTAAAAATGAGAAATTAACACAAAAGGATAGTAAAAAATCAAACAAAAACTATTTACTGGGCCGGCGCCATGGCTCAGTAGGCTAATCCTCCGCCTTGTGGCGCCGGCACACCGGGTTCTAGTCCCGGTCGGGGTGCCAGATTCTGTCCCGGTTGCCCCTCTTCTAGGCCAGCTCTCTGCTGTGGCCAAGGAGTGCAGTGGAGGATGGCCCAAGTGCTTGGGCCCTGCACCCCATGGGAGACCAGGAGAAGCACCTGGCTCCTGCCTTTGGAACAGCGCGGTGCGCCGGCCATAGCGCGCCTACCGCGGCGGCCATTGGAGGGTGAACCAACGGCAAAAAGGAAGACCTTTCTCTCTGTCTCCCTGTACTGTCCACTCTGCCTGTCTAAAATAAATTTAAAAAAAAAAAGAATGAACATTATTCGAAAATCTGAAAATAACAAATGCTATAAATATAAATATCATTATTTAAAAAAAAACTATTTACTTAGAATGTTTAGAAAAATTTCCCTAAACATGGATAAGAAAAACAAACCCTGAAGTCACAAACCAATTAGAAATAAAAGACAATGAAAGCACTACACAGTAAAATTTGTGAGGCAAGGACAAAGCTATACAAAGAGGAAAATGTATAACCTTAAAATTCATACGCTAGGAGACTGAAAATAAATATAATTTATGAACCAGGATTACAGGGGTGAGGGTGGAAAATCCTAAAATTAAAGCAGAAATTAAACCCGTATTTTACTCAGTTTTCCTCTGAGCCGTGTGAATATTGTTTAACAAGAAAGCATTTACATATTGAGTGTTATTTTAAAAAGGCTACAAAATGATGTGAAAATGCCTAAGAACTCTAAGTAGACTACACATGCAGGCCATAAAGAAGATGCTCCATTCTCACATCAGTTCAGAGGTCATTACGTCATAGAGTTTGTTAGGCAGTTTCACATTATTTTGTAGCCTTTTTTATAACATCTAATACAAAAGTATTAATAATATTCAAGGGACTGGTGTTGTGGCATAGCAGGTAAAGCTGCTGCCTGTGACACCGGCATCCCATATGGGCGCCGGTTCTAGTCCCGGCTGCTCCACTTCTGATCCAGCTCTCTGCTATGGCCTGGGAAAGCAGTAGAAGATGGCTCAAGTGCTTGGGCCCCTGCACCCACATGGGAGACCCGGAAGAAGCTCCTGGCTGCTGGCTTCAGATCAGTGCAGCTCCGGCCGTTGCAGTCATCTGGGGAGTGAACCAGCGGATGGAAGACCTCTCTCTCTCTCTCTCTCTCTCTCTCTCTCTCCCCCTCTCTCAAAATAAACAAATCTTTAAAAAAAAAAAACAGTCAAACAACTCAGAAGAAAACTGAGCAAAATACAGAAAGCTCTCTCCACCCTCTGGTCCACCAGATCCGGCCTTCTGTTTTTCCACACTTCATGACTTATCATCCGTTTATTCATGTGTCTATTGCTCTATCTCATGTCATTTCTGCTTTTACCTTACCCTCTCCTCCACCCTCAGCCTTGCAACTTGGCTCCTGAAGTCAAATGTTTAATGAAGACCAGAACGCGCTTAATCCTGCGGGGCTTGTATTTCTACATGGTGACAGCTGGCTACCACTGTCCTGCACAGCCCTCTCCACTGCCCACCAGACCATGCCCTGGGCCAGGTTTGTTACTTGTTACACACCTAACTGCTTTTTTTTTTTTTTTAAGATTTTATTTATGTATTTGAGAGGTAGTTACAGAGAGAGAGGGAGAGAGGGAAAGACAGAGAGAAAGGTCTTCCATCTGCTAGTTCACTCCATTGCTAGTTCACTCCCCAGATGGCCACAATGGCCAGAGCTGAGCCGATCCGAAGCCAGGAGCCAGGAGCTTCTTCCAGGTCTCCCACGTGGGTGCAGGGGCCCAAGGACTCGGGCCATCTTCCACTGTTTTCCTAAACCATAGCAGAGAGCTGGATCGGAAGTGGAGCATCCGGGACTCGTATCAGCACCCGTATAGGATGCCGGCACTGCAGGCGGTGGCTTTACCCACTCGTGTGATTTAAAAGTCTTTTAGGGCAGACATTCCATCTAGCAATTCCGACCCCCACATCCCACATGGGAGGGCCTGGGTTTGTTGCCTGGTTCTGCTCCCCATTCCAGCTTCCAGCTAACAATACACACCCTGGGAGGCAGCAGCTAAGGACCGAGTACTTGGGTCCCTGGTCACCCACGTAGGAGACTCGGAATGAGTTCCCAGCAGCCAGCTTCAGCCTGGCACGGCCCTGGTTGTTGCCAGCATTTGGGGAATGCACCAGCAGATGGGAGATTTCTGTCTGTCTCCCTCTGTCTCTCAAGTAAATGAAATAAAATGCCTAAAACGGTTCTTTGAAATTATCATCATGTGCCCCAAATTCCAATATTTCAGAATCCAAAATGTATCTCTCAACTGACTCCTCTACCAGAAGCAGCACAAAAATCTTTGTCGTTTTACGGGTCCTGATTCATGGTTTGGCAAATACTGTCACTATAATTATAACATAGTGATGTGATGATTGAACTCGGCTTGTGTGGGCTGGCCAGGATGTCTAACCAACAACTCCCTCCCTCCCTCCCTCATTGATTCAATCAATCAACTATTCAATTCATTTGCTTAACAAAGATTTGCATACTCCCTCTATGCCAGGCACTTTTCTAGGGACCAGAAACACGGCAGCTCATCTCTGTTCTCTATAAAGCTTAGATCTGGATCGGGGAGGAATGTTTCAGGCCCTAAATGTATACCTTACAAATGACCTACAGAAATAGACCACAGGGTGCCGGCATGGGCATGGTGGTACAGTGAGTGAAGCCACCTCTTGCAGTGTTGGCATCCTATGTGGGCACTGGTTCGAGTCTGGCTGCTCTACTTCTGATCCAACTTTCTGCTATAGCCTAGGCAAGCAGTGGAAGATGGCACAAGTGCTTGGGTCCCTGCACTCATGTGGGGGACCTGGAAGAAGCTCCTGGCTTCTGGCTTCGGCCTGGCCCAGCCTGACTGTTGCAGCCATTTGGGGAATGAACCAGCATATGGAGGATTCTTTCTCTCTCTTTCTGCTCCTGCCTCTCCTGACTTTGAAATAAATAATCTTTTAAAGAAAATAGCTCTTGGGTGGGTAAGGGCTCCATGAACTATGATGTATCCTCTACTCTATGGCTATTATCATACAGGAATAGGGTTTTCCTTTAAACTTGACCCAGAATTTATGACTTCAGACCTGGCAGGCATAGGAAACATAACCTAACCTCCCAAAACCTCCAGAGGACTGTGTGACTTGGCCAAGGTCTCCAGGCTTGCTGAGTCTAGGCCACTTGCTGTCTACTCCCCCAGGTAGGAACTGCAAGTCCAATGCCTTCAGAAGATGTAAGGTGATATAAAACATCCAGGGGAGTGGTGGCGTGGAGACCAGGGACAACTTGAGACGCGTGCTCAGAATAAGTTTCCTAATTCGCAATAAAGCAGCACCAGCAATGAGCTCAGCTCCCCGCCAGGATGGCTTACAGGTCTGGGGGCTGAGGCTGGCCCTGTTAGTCCAGGTCCAGGTCTGAGCCCTGCCCTGTGGCCATACCCCCTCCCACTGAGCACTCATTTCTGTATTTCAGCATATCTTTTCCAAGCCCTAAGAATTTTTTAAAAATTTTAAAAAGGCTTTCCTACATGCCTCTATTTTCTCCGGATTATTTTCCCTCAAGTTTGAGCCATATTTTGAATGTGACCAAAGTTAAAAAAGAAAAAAAAATTAACTGACACATTAATGCCTTCACATGACACAACATTAATTTTTTAATTTATCTAAGTTTACCTTTTTTAATAGTAAAGACATAGATTAATTTTATATGAAAATGTCTCAGGAATATCTCAGGACTTTCTTGCCTTCTAGAATGTACAGTAAGGGTGGGTGTTTGCATTGTGGCTAGGATGCTGCCTGGTTCGTGTCCCACCTCCCCTGCTTCAGACCAGCTCCCTGCTCATGTGGACCCTGGGAAGCAGCAGACGACGGCTCAAGTACTTGGGTCCCTGCCACTTACAAAAGAGAATCAGATGGAGCTACAAGCTCCTAGCTTTGGCCTGGTTCATCCCTGGCTGTGGTAGGCATTTGGGGGAATGAACCAGTGGACAGAAGAACTCTATTTTTGTCTCACTCTTTCCATCTCTTTAACTTTCAAATAAAATTTAAATAAATAAGTAACTTTTAAAAAGATGTATTTATTTATTTGAAAGGCAGAGTTACAGATAGGGAGAGAGGGAGAGTCAGAGAGAGAAGTCTTTTCCATCTACTGGTTCATTCCCCAAATGGCCGCAATGGGCAGAGCTGGGCTGATGTAAAGCCAGGAGCAAGAGCTTCTTCTGGGTCACCCACACTGGGGCAGGGCCCAAGCACTTGGGCCATCTTCTACTGATTTCCCAGGCCACAGCAGAGTGCTGGATCAGAAGAAGATCAGCCAGGACTCGAACCGGCACCCATTTGGGATGCTAGCACCACAGATGGAGGCTTAACCTACTACACCACAGCACTAACCCAATAAGTAAATTTTAAAAGTTCTGTAGTTCCCCCATACATGGGCGATGTGTTCTAGGACCCCCAGTGGATCTCTTTAAACCACCAAACTCTATATATACTATATTTCTCCTTATACATACATACCCAAGATAAAGCATAATTTATAAATTAGGCACAAATAAGAGATTAATACAGCAACTAACAATCAAATAGAACAACTATAACCATATGCTGTAATAACAGTTCTATGAATGCGCTTTCTCTTGCATGTGCTATACCTCAATGGTCAATCTGATAACTGAGACAGCCCCCAAGGAGTAACAGATGGGCAGCACAGACAGCGTGGATGCGTGGACAAAGAGATGATCCCCACCCACCCACCAGGCGGGACAGAAGGGGACAGTGTGAGTTCTTGTCCCGCTACTCAGAACAGCATGCAACTGAAAACTGATGAACTGTTTATTTCTGGAATGTTCCATGTATTATTTTCACACCTCAGCTGACCTCAGATAACTGGAACCACGGAAAGTGAAACCACAGATAAGAGGGAAATTGCTGTAGCTTGAAGTCATTTAGTCTTTTCTTGATACTAATGGTCAGTGATTTGTGTAGAAGTTGACCTATAGTGAGACGTTGTCAACAGCAATTTTTTTTTCTTGTCTATGTTTTTCTGTGACTTCATCTCCCACCTGAATTTCCAGAAGTGTAGGATATGGTTCCAAAGAGCAGGGCAGACCCTGCCCCCAACCCTCCCCTGCGAACCTCTGTGGATCTGTGTTGTTTTCACACTTTTTAGTCATCCTAATTTGGCATGACGCAGAAGAGTTGTTAACTTTGATTTTTAAACATCTTTCTTCTGTAGTTCCCCAAATCCAAGCCACAGAGTTCAAAGTACTCGGAAAATGTTCCTTCCATGTGAGGTGTGCTCTAATCTTCAGGCTGCTGGATCAAAATCCCTGGCAGCTCTTTTGTCAAAAAATGTGTTACCTTTTAGACACCAATTCTGTTAGCTCAAAAACCAGCCTAAAATATGCAACATTAAAATTTTTATTTATTTTTATTTCATTTGAAGGCAGAGAGAGAGAGAGAGAGAGAGAGGGAGAGAGAGAGAGAGAGGCAGACACATAGAGATCTTCCATCCACTTGGGTTTACTCCCCAAGTGCCTATAAAAGCTGGGGTTGGGCCAGGCCACAGCCAGGAGCCAGGACCTCAATGTAGGTCTCCCCTGGGGGGTGGCAGGGATCACCATCCGGTGCCTCCCAGGTGCACACCAGCAGGAAGGTGGAACTGGATGTGGGGGCAGGACTGGAACCACAACTCTCTGGTAAGGGCTGTGGGGGTACCACGCAGTGTCTTAAGCACTGTGCCAAATGCCAGGCCCTAAGATCTCGTCTTTAGCAAACATCCCAAGTGGTGCCTGTGCGTGTCAGATCTTGAGGACCGCCGCTCTCCTTTCCTTCTAACCGTGGTTCTCGAACACTGCTGCAAAGCCAGACTCGTGGGAGGGACAGGACAGAGTCCCAATCAGAACCTCCAAGGGACAGGCCCGGCACGGTCGTGTTTTCCGTGATTGTTTTTTTGCTCTAGATTTGGAGCTGCTTGTGCCATTTCACGCACAGTTTGTAAGGAGCAATCCGGAGAGGTCCCATCTATCCTCGGCCCAGTTTCTTGTCAGGGTAATGTCTTGTAACAACAGTAGTACATCATCACAACTGGGAAACTGGCATTGATACACATTCCTAGTAGGTGGTTAAACTACGTCTCTCCTCTCACTTGCCTTGTGCCTCTGCTTCTACTGATATACCTCTTTTTTTTTTTTTTTTTTTTTTTGACAGGCAGAGTGGATAGTGAGAGAGAGAGAGACAGAGAGAAAGGTCTTCCTTTTTGCCGTTGGTTCACCCTCCAATGGCTGCCGCAGCCAGCACACCGCTCTGATCCAAAGGCAGGAGCCAGGTGCTTTTCCTGGTCTCCCATGGGGTGCAGGGCCCAAGCACTTGGGCCATCCTCCACTGCACTCCCTGGCCACAGCAGAGAGCTGGCCTGGAAGAGGGGCAACCGGGACAGAATCCGGCACCCCGACCGGGACTAGAACCTGGTGTGCCGGCACCGCAAGGCGGAGGATTAGCCTGTTGAGCCATGGCGCCGGCCATATACCTCATTTCTTTAATCTGCTAGTGTTGTATTTAATTTTACTTATTTATTTGAGAGACAGAGAGAGAGAGATAGCCAGAAAGAGAAATCCCAAACAGTCCAGGGGCTGAAGCCAGAAGCCAAGAATTCAGTCCCATGTGGGTGGCCGGAACTCAGTCACCTGAGCCACCCTGGTGCCTCCCAAGGTCTGCATTAGCAGGAAGTTGAGTCCAGAGCAGAGCTGCGCCTCTTGGTGTTACAATACGGGATGCAGGCAGGCAACCTCACCTATGTCCTAACTGCTCTGCAAAATGCCTAACCTGCTTTTTTTTCCCTTTCTATTTTGAAACCATGTAAAAGCACAGAAAATTGATCATGATCGTATAATTAACACCCAGATACCCCTAGCCTGCGTTCGCCAATTACCATGTTGCCACATTCGTCCCCTGCTTTCCCCTCTTCCGTGTTATATACATAACCTTCATTCTGACCCATTGACGCATGGCTGCTGACCACACAACCCCTCATGCCTGCACTCTTCAGTGTCCCAAGCACAGGACATTCACTCGTCACAAGGCTACCGTTAGGCTTCGCCGACAGCCTGGGGGTCCCCTAGAAGCCCATGAGTTGAAGGCTTGGTCCCTAAAGCCTTAGGTAAATGGTCAACGGATTAAGGGGGGAGACTGGATACAATTCTGGAGTCCAAAGGTGGGTCTTCTAGGAGGTCCTTTGGGTGTGGCCTTGGGAGAGGCCTGGCTATCAGCTGACTTCAGCCTAGCTTCTCTTTCTCTTCCTCACTCCCCACAGGCTCCCCCCTCCATACGTGTCCCACCACTATCAGGTGCCACACTAATGAGGCCCTGAGATCTTGGACTGTGAATGGCCCAAACCGCAAGCTGAAGTGAGCTTTCTTCCTTCCTGAGTAGCTCCTCTCACGTCTCTAGGTTGTAGTAACAAAAGCTGAGTAATATAGCCATGGTACCATGAATGCATGCAGGAAATGTAATGTTGATGCAGTATCATTTTCAAGGCCTTGTGAATTTCGGGAAACCACCCTTCAGTGGAGCAATTCCTCTGACCACGTTGCAGGAGGGTGAACTCGCTGTACCTACCTTTCATCGGGTGCGGCCCCAAGCCTTTCTCAGGTCTCAGGCCACTGGTGTCTGCAAAGACCCCAGGCCAGTTGGTTTGTAAGCTGTCCTTCAACTTGGGTCTGTCTGGTTGTTTCCTCATCGGGTTTCATTTTTGAAAAACATTTTTCATCTACATTCTCAGCTACGGCTTCACTGGGGAGCTATTTGGCTAAGGAGAGGTTCCCTCTGTTATGGCTTAAACACTGTGAAGCCGGCGCCGTGGCTCAATAGGCTAATCCTCCTTCTTGCGGCGCCGGCACACCGGGTTCTAGTCCCAGTTGGGGTGCCGGATTCTGTCCCGGTTGCCCCTCTTCCAGGCCAGCTCTCTGCTGTGGCCCAGGAGTGCAGAGGAGTATGGCCCAAGTGCTTGGGCCCTGCACCCCATGGGAGACCAGGAGAAACACCTGGCTCCTGTCATCGGATCAGCGCAGTGCGCCGGCCGCAGCGGCCATTGGAGGGTGAACCAACGGCAAAGGAAGACCTTTCTCTCTGTCTCTCTCTCTCACTATCCACTCTGCCTGTCAAAAAAATAAATAAAATAAATAAAAAAATAAATAAAACACTGTGAAGCCTAACTGATGGATGGCTACCTCTGAGCACCTCACCCCCAGGCAGAAGATCGATAATATTCACAACAGACTGTGGCACAACCTCAAGCAAATGCAGGCCTGGGTCGTTCCAAGCCTGTCACTGCTCATTCCAAGGAACAGGGAATCGTGGTGCCCGGGGTTTCTCTGAGGCCTGAGTGAACAACATCACTTCTTCCTTCTTCAATTTTTTCAAACTGTAACATGGAGCCGGAGTTTCTTCTAGGTCTCCCATGTGGGTACAGGAACCCAAGTACCTGGGCCATCCCCCAATGCTGTCTCAGGCACATTAGCAGGGAGCTGGATCAGAAGTGGAGCAGCCAGGACATAACCGGCACCCACATGGGATGCCAGCGTGGCAGGCCAGCGGCTTAACCTGCTACGCCACGATGCTTGTCCTGATAGTTAGCATTTAACTCTCAGGTCTGATGTAGTGATGGATGGTACATCCTCAATGTGGTGCTTAGCACTCAGTACACGTTCATGTACTGTGAGCTCTTGCTCTCATTTTTAAAACCATCATGAAGAAAAGGCAACTGACAGGAGAAATTATTTGTAAACTATACAACTGATAAAGGATTAATAATCAGAGTATATAAAGAGATCAAGAAACTCAAAAACAATAAAGCAAACAACTCAGTTAAGAAATGGGGAAAGGACTTGAATAGGCATTTTTCAAAAGAGGAAATCCAAATGCCCAACAGACACATGAAAAAAAGGTTCAGGATCACAAACTATCAGGGAAATGCAAATCAAAACCACAATGAGGCTTCACCTCACCCCAGTCAGAATGACTTTCATACAGAAATCAACAAACAACAAATGCTGGTGAGGATGTCAGGAAAAAGGTACCCTAATCCACTGTTGGTGGGAATATAAACTGGTATAGCCACAATGGAAGACAGTATGGAGATAACTCAGAAATCTGAATATCAACCTACCATATGACCCAGCCATCCCACTCCTGGGAATTTATCCAAGGAAAATGAAATCAGCATATGAAAGAGTGATCTGTACCCCCATGTTAATTTCAGCTCAATTTGCAATAGCTAAGACATGGAATCAACCCGAATGCCTATCAATTGAAGATCAGATAAAGAAATTATGGGATATGTACACCATGGAATACTACACAATGGTTAAAAAAAAAAGAAATCCTGTCATTTGCAACAAAATGAATGCAACTGGAAAACATCATACTTAGTGAAATAAGCCAGTGCTAAAAGGACAAATTCCATCTCTTCTCCCTGATCTGTGATAACTAATGGAGCACCTAAAAGGTAATCTATAGAAATGAAATTGACACTTTGAGATGCAATGACTTTGTATAGCCTTTGTCTCAACTGTTAATGAACAGTTTTTTTCATACTATTTGTCGAACTCTTTACTTAGTACAGAGTTAACCGTATGTGCGTAAAGTTAATTGAAAATAGATCTTGGTGAGGCCGGCACTGTGGTATAAGCAGGTAAAGCTGCTGCCTGCAGCACCAGCATCCCACATGGGCACCAGTTTGAGTCCTGGCTGCTCCACTTCCAATCCAGCTCCCTGCTAATATGCCCGAGAAAGCAGCAGAGGATGGCCCAAGTCCTTGGACCCCTGCACTCACATGGGAGACTGGGAAGCAGCTCCTGGCTCCTGGCTTCTGCTAGCCCAGCCCTGCCCTGCTCCTTGAGGCCATTTGGAGAGTGAACCAATGGATGGAAGATTCTTTGTCTCACCTCTCTCTCTCTCTCTCTCTCTCTCTCTCTGTAACTCTGCCTTTCAAATAAATAAATAAATCTTTTTAAAAAGAAAACAAATCTTAGTAAAAAATAAGAATGGGAATAGTAGAGTGAGGAGGAAGAAAGGTGGGAGTGTTGGTTGGGAGGGTGGGTATGGTTGGAAGGATCACCATGTTCCTAAAGTTGTATTTATGAAATGCATGAAGTTTGTATTCTTTAAATCAAAAGTTTCTGGGGGGAAAAAAACATTGCCAAAAAAAAATTCATGTGTTTTAAGTCTTCTGGTGGGCAGGCCAGAGTTTTTTCTGTTAGAGCCAAATCCTTTTGTTAATCTATGTGGTTGTCACAGAAGCTCTCGTGGGGCCCATCTTCTGCCCCAGCAGCTTGGCTATGGGAGAAGTGCTGGCAACTTCCTGCTTAGGGTGCTGGGACTCCACCTTACCATTACACCCTGAGAAGTTAAAAGGATTCTTTCTCTGTACTGCTGGGAGGGTCAGGCCCTTGTAGGTTCAGAAGGGAGAAATTAAAGTCACAGGGTGTGGTGCCATAGAGACAAGCACAGAGACCTAGGCATGGTAGAAGCAGCCTACAGTCCTGAAGATATGAGGGAGGTATCATTCTTCTTTTGGGGCCCCTGCCTCCCCTCTCTGTCTCCTCACCCTCTGCTCTCACTCCCAAAGGTGAACTGATTGCACTCTTGCTGTCCCGGCGCCACTGCAGGCACAGCCAATACCAACACCAGGATTCAAACTCATGCTACCAACTCCCAAAACAGCGCTCTGACCCAATGAACTGCATGATGGTTGGGGGAGTGCTGGCATGGAAAGATAGCTATGGGATGTTGTCAAGTAAATAAAGTACAATCATCAAATGGCATGGATAGTACAATCCCTTTATATTATGGTAATATTTTTTTTTTTTACAAAGGTACCCAGTTAAGGGTTATTACATGGTAGTCCCAAATGGCAGAAGTATCCAAGCAATGGAACTGCCTTAAAAGTGGTCCCTCAGGGGTAGGTGTCCCGCACAGTGGTTAAGCTGCTGCTTGGGATGCCCACATCCCATATCAGAGTCCTGGGTTCGAGTCCTGACTCTGCTTTTGATTCCAGCTTCCTGCTCATGTGCACCCTGGAAGGCAGTGGTGATGACTCAAGTACCTCAATCCCTGACACCCACCTGGGAAACCCAGGTGGGAGTTCTGGGATCCTGGATTCAGCTTGGCCCAGCTCTGGCTGTTGTAGACATTTGGAAAGCAAACCTGTGAATGGAAGATCTCTTTGTCTCCGCCTTTCAAATCAAACTAAATAGATAGATGAATAAATACAATATTATGAAAAAGCAATCCCGCATTTTTCAAGAATCACTGTTGAAATGGATGAAGGACAACTGCAGAGATTTGCTACAGGGCCCTGTGGGGTGGGGTGCGCTGATCACAGGGGACAGATGCTTGGCCCTGAGAGCTGTATGCATCTGTAATGACGTTGAATGGTGATCGTGGGAAGACCCCTGGGCCGCCAGCTCCAGAACCCACACGATGGGAACAGACTCCTGAAGGTTTCCAGGAGACGTCCATGGGATGGGGGTCACACCTTCCCCTTATTTCTCTTGCTCTTGGATAACTCCACTGGGGGAACATCAGGGGACCGGGACATCCCTGGTTGACTTTCCTTAGGTGCAAGGACACCTTTCATTTTTAGTCTGGAGGGTTTAAACCAGCTGACTCACAGTGAGTGAGAGCCCCACATCATCCCAGCCCTCAAGCCCTGTGCAACCTGATCCATGCCTGCTTCCCTGGCCGCACCTCCTCTTCCTCACCGTGCCCCCGCTCTGTAACCACGCTGGCCTCCTTGCCAGCGTTCCACCTCGGGCCTCTTCACCTGCTCCTCCAGGGGCCTGGATGCTCTGCTCTGCGTGGCTCACTCTCTCCCTTCTTATGGTCTCTACCACGATATCACCTCAGCTCTCTTTCTTAGAAGTCCCCACCACCTCCTGATCTATACTCATTTACCATCTTTTTATAATTCTTTTATTTTGAAAGGCAGAGACCCAGAAGATATGGACATACAACACACACACACACACACACACCAATGCCCACAACAGCTGGGGCTGAGCCAGGCCAAAGAAGCCAGGAGCCAGGAACTCCACCTGGATCTTCCACATGGGTGGCAGGGACCCAACTACTTGAGTCCTCACCTGCTCCCTCGCCTTCCAGGGTGCTCGACAGCAGAAAGCTAGAATCAGGAACAGAGCTTGAACTCAAGACCAGGCACTCTGCTGTGGGATGCAGGTGTCAAGTGGCATTTTTTTTTTTTTTGAAGTTTTATTTTATTTATTTGAAAGAGTTACAAAGAAAGGCAAAGCCAGAGAGAGAGAGGGTTCTTCCATCTGCTGGTTTACTCCCCAAATGACCGCAACAGTCAGAGCTGCACTGATCTGAAGCTAGGAACCAGGAGCTTCTTCCGGGCCTCCCATGTGGGTGCAGGGGCCCAAGCACTTGGGCCGTCTTCTGCTTTCCCAGGCCATAGCAGAGAGCTGGATCAGAAGTGGAGCAGCCAGGACTCGAACCAGTGCCCATATGGGATGCCGGCACTGCAGGCGGTGGCTTTACCCACTATGCCACAGTGCCAGCCCCTCCTAAGTGGCATTTTAACAGCTGTACCAGATGCCTGCCCCATCATCCGTCTTATCTGCAGTGTTGAGAACTTGGTGGTGGGGACTGCGGCACACCGGGGAACACACACCTGTCCAAGGGGACACCCGCTCCCCAGCCCCACTCATTGCTATCGTAGAAGAAAGTGGCTCCTAAGCCTTCTGATTTTTCAGCGCAAGCCCCTGGCTCAGGCTTTCACACAGCATCTCCTGAGTCTTAAATGTCAGCTAGGAAATCACATCTTTGAAAAGCACCGTGCAGGTCGGCGGGGTGGAGGCCAGGAGAACATGTCTGCAGCACACAGGTTTGTGAACGCACAGCCACGGGGAAATTGAAGTTCACGGAGGGTCTGATTGAAGGCAAAGAGGCCGGTGTGTTTCAACAGCGAGGGTCGGAAGACAAGTACCTACGCGGACACGCATTTCCTATTGCTCCATTGTGGGCTGCACTTGCAAACAGTGAGAGGCGGCTGAGTGTGTGTGCCCACGCTTTCTTTTTCTTTCCCTATTCCATCTGCATCCCTGAAGGCTTCTGCCATCCCCGGAAAACTAGTGCTGCCATTTGCCTCTTTTATTTAGCAGGAAATTTCCAAGGGGAAATGCACTGTGAAGCCTTAAGGAGAGCCCCCTCAAGATGGGGTTTTTGGAAAAAGGGAGAGAAAGAAATACAATCAAGCACTCACAGGGAAGAAAATGAAATGCTGGCAGAGCAGCAGCCATGCCAATTCTGAGCAGGTGCACAGAGGAACACTAACGGAACCCAGGAGCAGGTGAGGGAGCCTTATGGGGCAGGGAGCTTGGGAGCTTGCGTAGGAGGGACTGCGGGCTCACCGCACAGCAGGTGCTGGATGCCTGGCCGACGGCAGACTGCTACAGCCCCTTGTCTGCAGGGCACAAACGCATACTGGGGCATGGACGCGAGGCCGGCCCTGCGGCAGGTGCAACGTGGCTGAGGATCAGCCTCCCCAACAGACGAAGGCAAACGCACGGCTCCGTTTGCTCACTCTGATTCTGAGCAGAGGACAAAAGCATACTGTGTGTGTGTGCATGTGTGTGTTGTGTGGCCGGAGTTTTCAAGTCGACGAAGACCACAGCTTTTCCTACTGCTCAATTCCCGTTTCACCGGTGGGCCAGAGAAACAAGGACACGGAGTCGTTCCACAGGCAAGGACAAGGACTCTTTGTTTTTGAGGAAGACAAAAATTTGCAATTTACTCCCAGCCCCCTGGGACCCCCCACGTGGAACAACAAGGTGAGGCCCGCTTCTCGCCTGGCCCTCCATCATCAGCAGACACGGCAGTGCAGACACGCCACGGAAAGCAGACACATGTTCCCTGGACCACAGGCCACTCGCCTGGATGCCCACTTTCATTCTGTAAAAGCAGTTTGGGGGCATGGAAGCGCCGGGCGGAAGTGAGGCTTGGGCCCTGTGGTGAGGCTGTGCAATCTGCCCATTGCCCAGGGGCCAGCTTACCAACTTGACCATCACTTGCCATCTCTGGAGAATTCCACCTGTGCGTAACCAGGTAGACAATCTACTCACATACTCTTGACTATAAAAGCAATGCTCTCGGGGTAAATGCCAGGTAACCATCCTCAGGCACCCCCTCACCTCATTCCACATCCCATTGCTCTCCTATGCCTGCTCCCCAAATAAGCCCAGCCTCACACCCACTACACTTGCTGTTCCCTCTGCCTGGAATGCTTTTCCCATTGCTGCTTCCCAAGCTGCGCCTGCTTACCCATCACCATTCAGCTGAAATGTCATACCTAGGAGAGGCCCTCCTTCCCTCTCTCCCATACCATCTTACTGTCCTACCTTCCTGAGAATACATCAGTACCTGAAATGATCTCACTGCTTGTTCCTTTGGTTTTCTTTATGGTCTGTCTCCCGTTTGGAGAATAATAATGTAAGTTGTTTAAGAATAAATGTCTCAGCAGTTCTGTCCATTGCTCTGTCTCTGGTGTCTGGGACAGAGCCTGAAGCCCAATAACAGGTGCACGACAGATGCCTGCTCAAGGCAAGACTGGGATACACGAGGGGACTTGCAGAAGTTTGGGGAGGGGTGGGCATTTAGCCTAGTGGTTAAGGCACAGCGTAGGAGGCCCTCATTCCATGTCGCAGTGCCTGGGTTTGAGCCTGCCTCTGGCTCCTGACCCTAAGCTTCCTGCTAGTACCTTTCCCGGGGGGCAGCAGGTGATGGTTCAAGTGAAGCCACCCACACGTGGCTTCAGACTACGATTAGCTTCAGTGGGGCCCTGGTCCCAGCCATTGTGGGCATTTGGGGTGTGAACCAGCAGATGCGAGCGAGCTCTCTCTCTGCTTCTCAAGGAAATAATTTTTAAAAAGTTTAAAGTCCATAGAAAAATTGAATTGAAAGATTCTTATTTTTTGCATTTTTTTCCTACTCTGTGTTCCCATGAACTTAGGAAGACTCCCTCCTACTACTGCAGTTGAGAGGATATGGCAGTCTGAGTACGATGGGAGTGAGCAGCTGGCAAAGTCACGCACTGACCACGAGGACCCTGAGCCACAGCAGTTTGTGCTTGCGTTCTCTGCTGCCTACGGCGGTAACAGTGCACGTCTACATATATAGACAGACTGAGTGCCAGCTCTGCCCGCCTACCTTTCCCCACTAAACTCTGACCCAGGGCGAAGTCACTCCCTCTGGGGAGCCTTCCTGGACGCCAGTCCCCTCCTCCCTTCCCCCCATGCTTTGTCCTCACTCCTCAGCTGCTCTGTGCCATCGAGGGGCTATGTGGGGTATCAGACCCCAGCCTCACTGACCTGGGGACACCGGCATCTAGCACCCAGCCCACGTGCTCATCAAAGTGTGTTGAGATGAATACAGGAGGGAGGGACCCAGGTGCGAGTGAGGACAATGGCATGAATAACTGATGGAAAGTGTCCCAAGGGCCACCGGAGCCCTGAGCTCAGGGCACAAGGCCACGGCCAATCCCTACCTGTGGACGATCCCCAGAAACATCCATGGTCTTGGCATCGGCATCCTCAGTCGACTCAAAATCTTCCGAGTAGTCCCCGGGGGGTTCGATGTGGAGCCTCGAGCCGGCTTCTGTTCGGATCTGCACCGATCTCTATGCACAAAAATTGAGACAGCTTCAGAGATGGGGGTAGTGAACGTCTGTGTTCCTCCCAGGGACGTGGACTAGCATGGGAGGGGCTGAGCACAGGAGTCTGGCGCAGCTGGGGGGTCTCACACAGGCCGGCACCACGTGGGTCGGGCCACCTGGGCTCAGAAGTCTTCACTGCCTCTTACTGGAACTTCCCAAGTATGTGCCGCAGAGTTCTTAAAAACAACCTTTCTGGGGCTGGCGCTGTGGCGCAGTGGCGCAGTGGCGCTGTGGCGCAGTGGGTTAAAGCCCTGGCCTGCAGTGCTGGTATCCCATATGGGCACCGGTTCTAGTCCCAGCTTCTCCTCTTCCAATCCAGCTCTCTGCTATGGTCTGGGAAGGAAGTGGAGGATGGCCCAAGTCCTTGGGCCCCTGCACTCGCATGGAAGACCTGGAAGAAGCTCCTGGCTTCAGATCGGCCCAGCTCCAGCCATTGCAGCCATCTGGGGAGTGAACCAGTGGATGGAAGACCTCTCTCTCTGTCTCTACCTCTCTCTGTAACTCTTTCAAATAAATAAAATAAATCTTTTTTTTTTAAAAAAAAAAACCCTTTCCATTTGAGATGATCAGGCCTTTGGGAAGTATTCAGCTTCTCAAAAAGGGCCTTGTGAGCAAGTGATTTTGATCATTTTTTGGGGGCGGCACTTTGGCGTAGCAGGTAAGGCTGTCACCTACAGTGCCAGCATCCCATATGGGTGCCAGTTCAAGTCCTGCTGCTCCACTTCCAATCCAGCTCTCTGCTGTGGCCTTGGGCCCCTGTACCCACGTGGGAAACCTCGAGGAAGCTCCTGGCTCCTGGCTTTGGATCAGCTCAGCTGTTAACGGTCATTTGGGGAGTGAACCAGCAGATAGAAGATCTCTCTCTCTCTCTCTCTCTCTCTCTCTCTCTCTCTCCTGCCTCTGCTTTTCTGCAATTCTGCCTTTCAAATAAATAAATAAATAATCTTAAAAAAAAGATCATTTTGTGAGTTCAAGATCAGCCTAGGTTTTGTCTCTCCACTCCGGGCTCCCCCCATGATCATCGTCCACACCTCCTACGAGCAGCCTACGTGGATGCCAGCCCATGGGGCCTCCTGAGCCTGAACAACAACCTGCAAACCAGAAGCTGAAATAAACCTTCTCTTTCCCAAGACACTGTTCTGGGCTGCTTTATTTAGAGCAACACAAAGCAGAATTAATACACCTGGTGTGGCAGGCTGTGGGCTGACACCCAATATCCATGTCCCCTTCTCCTCCTGCACTGAGCTCCCAGAATCCCCTGCGGCTGGGCAGGAGCCCCGAGGTGCAGGTGGGAGGCAGGATGGGTGCCTGTTCTAGGCTGTGCCCTTAAAAGGAAGAAGCTCGGCTCCCCTGGCCCTGGGTGGAGGAGGCAGTGAGCTGTCCGGGGCTGTGGGGAGGGAGGGACATCTGGAAGATGCCACGGCACAGAGTTGGTGCCTGGCTTCTCCCATGATCCCCGGGCTGCCTGCTCCTGCCTCAGCCGTGTCCTGCCAGAGACATGAGCTTCTGTGCTGCTCAAGCCTGCGTGACCGGGGCCCTGCTGTGAGAGCAGCCAGGCCTGTGCCCTCATGGAGAAAGGCAGAGTCCTCTGTGATGCAGCCCATGGCCCCACTTCTGATTCCTGGGCACGCACTCGCACGCCTGGCAATCGGGCCAAACAGAACCACCTGCAGCCGAGGAGCACCCATCAGGAAATACCTCCACCTCCCCCTCCTGACTCGGAACACATGTGTGGCCCAAGCGTGGGAGTGAGAGTCAGGTCTGGCTGATCAGCCCATCCACCTCTCACAACAGGCCCTAGCCTGCAGATTCCGAGATGGGCCTGGAGCCACGGCAGCCAAGGAGGATGGCCCTGGGACTCCTGCTAGAGCCACGGGGAGGAGCTCTCTGCTGTAGGAGTGGTAAGATAAAGTGTGCCAGCAGCTGCTAAGGGCCGTCCTGTCCTAACACAGAGAGGAAAGGAGCTGACAGGCTGAAGTGGAGTTCTGATGAATTTGTTTAGATGCCCTGGATCCAGCTGCACCTGAAGCAAGTCCAGTGACCCTTTCTCTTTGGCTTAGACCAACATAAATAGCAATTATGTTCCTTCTGACAGTCTTGACCCTCACCTGTGCCCTAACCTCTCCGACCCCTGTGCCTTTGCTCATGCTGTTCACCCAATTTGAATGCTCTTCTCCCAAATCTCTTCCACGTACCCAAATCCTAGGTAAGTTTGGAGACAGCGCTCTCTGCCCACGCAACAGCTGTCCACTGCCTGATTCTGTGGAGGTGGCAAGATGCCTGAGGACAAGGAAGAAAGCCACATTTCAGGGTGGCCCGGAGGAAAAACAGAGGAAGCCTGGGTTGCTGGCGGCACCAACCACCCGTCTCCTATAGGCCGCCTGCCTCCACATGGCAGTCTGAGCCGTCATGGTTACTTACAGGGGAACTCAAGCCCAGTGACACTCCTGTGGCTGTATCACAGTGGGCCATGCCTGGTGAACAGCCTGAGATCTAACCTCAGGCAGACTGGCTCAGTTCCCAGAACCCTGATGCTAACTCCCTGTATGACCTAGGCAGGGCACGTCCCCTGACACCCCAGGCACCAGCTTCCCCATGTGCCAAAGCGGCACTCACGCTGTGAGGACGATACACAAGGGAGCAGGCTGGGGCTGGAGAGGCACCCACTCATGTGCCAACAGCTCTGCACAGGTGCCCGGACCTCCCCCTACCAAAGGAGGGGACACATTTCCTCCAACACGGACCCTAAAAGCAAGCCAACAACATCATCCACTCATCAGCTGGAGAAACTGCCGCGTGTTCCCAGGCTGCAGGCAGATCTGGCTGTGAGCAGGGCCCAGACTGGTGTGGGGTGAGCGTGGTGCCCAGGGCGCTATTGGAAATGGCCTCACTCTTGGGTGCCAACGTGCACGTATGCAAATCTGACTATGAGACCCCCTCAGATCTGCGCGAGGCGCCTTGCCTGTGCTTGTCCTGGTCCTGTGGCTGAGTGGTAGAAGACACAGAGCCCGAGTCCTGACTCCAGAACCCGAGTTCAAGGCAAGTCAGGCGTTACTTTCCCCGAGGCCCTGGCAAGACCCTTCCACCCCGTGTGAGGTTCTGCTGCCCCACATGCTTAGGAAATGTAGCATGTTGGAGCCTTATGGCCCCACACGACCTGCAACTCAGGCCAGGGCTCTCTTCTTCTTCAAATTCATTCATTCAATCTACTTATTTGAGGGGTAGAGAGGTAGGCAGCAAAAGATCTCCTATCTGCTGATTTAATCCCCAAATGCCCACAATAGCCAGGGCTGGGCCAGCCAGGAGCCCAGAACTCCATCCGGGTCTCTCACATGAGTGGCAGGGACCCAAGTACTTGGGTCAACACCTGCTGCCACCCAGGGTGCACATTAGGAGGAAGCTGGATGGGAAGCAGAGTCGGGACTTGAACCAGACATGGCAACACAGGACGTGAGCGTCCCAGCTGGTGGCTTAACCCCTGTGCCAAACGTCCACGGAGTGATCAAAGCTCACGCTGTGGCACGCCTCCTGCTCCCCTCAGTGCTGCCACTGCAGCTGCCACGTCACCCAATACTCCACGGTGCATTCGCTCACAACACACCCCCAGGGGAAAATGAGGCCCAAGGACATTAGACGCTCATCCAAGGTCACCCCACTAAGAAGCCGCGGAGCCTAGTGTTAAACCCCAGTGGCGTGGCTCCAGAGGCCAGACAACCCACCGCGACCGGCCAGCTTTTCCTGTAAACGGCTGGAGAGTACACATCTCACACCCTGCCAGTGTGTGCTCGCTGCTGTAATACTCAACTGTCCCACTGTAGCTCGAACACAGCCCCAGACAAAGCCGAAACAAATGGGCTGGCCAGGTTCCAATCACACTTGGTTTATAAGAACAGGCTGAGGCCGGATTCGGCCCAGGGACTGCAGTTTGCCAACCAATCCCTGTTCTAAGCCACCACAGGACACTGCCTCAGCAGGCCCAAGAGGGATAAATGTGCCCCACCTGGCGACAGCAGAGACCAAGCGGGCTTAGAGAATTGCCTGCGAAGATCTGAGGTACAGGAGGCAGGCAGCGGGTAAGCCACAGATGACTCAGGGCAAAGAGCTTGGAACGAGAGAGTGCAAGGGGCTAGAAAAGCAGCTGGGAAGTCTCTGTTTGCGAACAGAGAGAAGAGGTACAGAAGGAAGGTACCACTGTTTGCTTCCAGAACCTTCCAGAAGCCCCTCTGGACTCTGAGTGCCCTGTGCCGTTCCCTCCACCTCCTCCCACTCTGCTGTGCCCTCCTGACCACGTGCTTGGCTGCCCTGGGCTCTGGCACCAAGTGACACGTGGCTTTCTCCCGGGCTCTGCCCACTCGCTCTCAGAGCCGAGCAAGTGCCAGCAGCAAGATCTGAGGAGGGAAGCACCTCACAGGGCGCAGGTCCCCTGGAGGCTTCCAGGCCAGGACACTCCTGGAGGCCCCCTGCCTCAGCCAGGATGAGGCTGTAAAGACTCTGACTTCACTGCTGAGATGGACTCCCTGGGACATGTTCAACAAGCGCCCCCCCCTCCTCTGCAGGAACCCCTAGCAATGTCCAAATGCCAGGAGCCTTCTGGGCGGGGAGGAGAGAGTGTGAGGAAGAGGGGGGAGGACCTGTAGGTTTGAGCCCAGGCCTAAGGAGGAGCCTGACTCCCCAGCACCAGCCAGTGCCTCGGGTGGGGCCCAGCCCCTCCCGCAGGGTTCTGATATTTGGTCTAGAAAGGGAGCGGCCTTGACTAGGGCCTTGGGATTTATGAAGATGGCAGAATTTCAGTGCCCCTGGCCCCTCACCTTAGGAGTCAGCAGGTGCATTTTAACAATAGAACCACTGTGTCTGGCTGTCTGGCACGCAATGCCCTGTGTCCTAGCAAAACACCCTGCTCTTCTGGGAAATCCTCTCCTCACTCCTTGGCCTGCTAATCCAAGTGGAACTGAGTTCCCTCCCAGGGGCAGACGGAGCTGTGACGCAGGCCTGGTCAATCAGAGCATGGTTCATGGTGACTGGTTCAGGGGAACCCAAGAAAGGCAACAACAGGCGTCAGATCGGAAGCGGGAGCTTCTGGTAACTCCCGGTACTCCATGGGGCACAGGAGGAAAAGCAGAGCTGAAAGCAATGCGTCCTCTGACGTGGTCTGAGCCGCTGGGCCCAGCCACAGCTGAACGTAGGAGAGCAAGTCATGGAACCGGGATGGGGCCAGGCAGTGGGTGCAGCTAAGACAATGCCTGGGAAGCCCGCGTCCCATGTCAGAGCGCCTGCTTTGCGCCCAGGCCTCTCCACTTCCCATCACAGCTTCCTGCTAACACGCACCCTGGCAGGCAGCTCGAGAGGACTCAAGGGCTCGGGTCCCTGCCACCCACGTGGGAGACCTGGATGGAGTTCCAGGCTCCAGTCTTCAGCCTGGCCCAGCATCAGGGGATGGATGATCTCTGTTTTTCTCTCTCTCTGTCTGTCTTTCCCTTAAAATGAAAATAAATTTGAGAGAGAGAGAGTTGGGAAGAAGACAGCTTTGCCTCTGATTTGAATTTTAAAATACAGGGAAGGGCTCCAGCACTCCAGGAGAGGGCCCAGGTATCTTTTGCTTCTGCAGTTTTCCCAGCCTCGCCTCCCAGCGGTTCAACAACACACTGGTTTCACCAACATCACCAAGGGGCAAACGCAGGTTTGCAGTGGGCATTCAGGCCCAGAGTCGGCAAAGTCCTCACTGAGCACTGACTGCACAGAAGCTTCTGGAAGCATGGCAAGACGGCGAAGAACACCTAAACACCGCTCTGAACATTCTGTTCCATTTTGCTGAAAGTTCTAAAACACAGTCCATCAATTAAGTACACACACACATACACACACACAAAACAGAAATAAATAAATTTTTTTAAAAAAGAGGCCAGGATTTAGGGCCCAGAAGATCTGGTAGTTGTATTTGATCATGACCTACCAACGCCTGCTGCTCATGGGCAGGAGCTAGTATGGCCAGCTCCCAGAACCCCCTGGCTACACCTGCTCTGGCTGTCAGCCCCAGGATTCCGAGGGGGTCCTCAGGCTAGCCATATATAGGCCATACGATGCAGAGCCAGGAGCCAGAGATAGGCCTGAGCTGGCAGAGACAAAGTGGGCTGGAGGCCAGGGTGGCTAGTGGCCCAGAGAGTTCCAGCAGTGCTGAGGGGCAAGCAAGACACCGGCAGGGCCCAGAGCAAGGGCAGAGAGTGGGAAGGACACAGCCAGTCCAAGCAAGAACGTGGCCACGCCTGCAGTCTGGCCGATGCCCTTGCTTTCCTGATCACACCAGCTCCAAGGAATACAGTCCTGGACGAAGCTGACTCCCTGTGGGACCTTGGATAAGTCACAGGATCTTGTAGGGCCATAGATTCCTCCTATTTTCTTTTTCAAATGAGAGTTGGGCTGAATCATCTCTAGGTTTGCTTTTCATCTCTAAAATTCTATTACACCAATAAAGAACAGTAAAAAAAAAAAATTAAGGTGGTCCATAAAAACAAAATATTACTACAAAGAACACAGAGCTTAACTACTGAAATTTGAACGCAAATCTCTCCACTGGAGTTCATTAGAAGCTTCTTTACTCATGAAATTGGAAAATAATTCGCTTACTTTCCAATGAAGATAATTCGCTCTAATTATGAGCATTTGTTACCTAATCACCCTGGAAGACAGGTTGGCCCAGTCCCCACACCCCTGAGCCTCTCTGCTCCAGGTAGCTAGACGCTGCATCCAGGTTACACTACGCCTGTCTGTTGCACTTAGCTTCTTTGAGTATCTTCCTACCTTCTATCTCATTTATTCTCACAACAATTCAGGCAGGGAAGTGGAAGAAGGTGACATTAATATCAATATATGCCGCTTGCAAAATTAAGGGGTGTTCCTCTGCATTTTGCAAGGTGACCTGCCTGCTTGGGCTGGGAAGCAATAAATAAGATCGAATGTAAATGATACGTGCGTACTATACTTTCTAGAATAGATGTATGCCTGCAGGAAAAGAGAACGAACAAAATAAAGTGACTGCATGGAATCTTTGTAAATATAATCCTATTCTCCCACGTACGGTTTTAGAAGGGTTTTATCTGCACTCAGAATTTCCTTTCAATGGTCCCAAGACTGTGATGCGTCAGTTTTACTTTCTGTAGATACAGGTAATAAGCACTGCTTCCATTTAGAGGGGAGTCACATCGTCCTCGGAGGACTTTCAGAAGTCATCAGGCGAGGGAAAAATCAGTGTCAAAATTACCTTTGAAAAAGAGCCTTCACCTCCCGAAAAGTACAGCCTTCGGGATACAGCTTTTTATAGCCATTGCTGTGATGAATGTGCATGTGTAATTTTGGTGCATATGGAAATGTATAGTACATGATAGAAATACATATGCAAGCTATAATTTTATGGTATTCTTAATTAAACTATTCATACTGTAACTACTCCATCTTCCCTCTTCGGGTGGGAGGAGAGTGATGAGGGTGCAGGCAAGGGCCCAGCACCAAGTTCACAGAAGTTGAATGCCTGGCGGATGCAGCTTCAACATACTGGGCACCTACTCTGCGGCCAGCACCTATGCAGAGGCATCATCTCCTGCGTCTTTACCACCACTCCTTTAGACCAGCACTCAGCACACTTATTCTGTAAAGGACTGGATAGAAAATATTCTTGACTGTGAAGGCTATAAGGATATAAGGTCTCTGATGCAACTCCTCAGCTCTGCCACCAGAGCCCAAAAGCAGCCACAGGCAACATGTAAACAAACGGGTGTGGCTGTGTTCTAATACAACTTCACTTATAAGAGCAAGCAGCAAATCAGATGTGGCCCAAGGGCTGTGGCTGGCCGATTCTTGTTTTAGATGCACAGCTCTGTTCTCATGGGTACAAAGCAAAGAGGGAGAGAATCAAGCTGAGGGCCAGTGATTGAACTGCTTGTAGAAGGTCACAGAAATGCAGATTCAGGGCTCAGCATGCGGCTAACTGCCGTCATTACCATCATTATGTTAGCCTCATCACCACCGCCATCATCACCACCACCGCCATCACCGTCACCATGGGAGTTCACTTTTAGTCTGGATCTACAGTGGGCCAGGCACCCGGGCTCCAGGCTGAGCAATACATCAACTCATTGACTCCCCACAGCTACCCTGTGAAACAGGCACTCTTCTCTATTCTACTTGTCAGAGGCACACAGTGAGTCCAAAGAGCTCAGGACACTTGCCCGGTGTCACACAGCTGGCGAGCGGAGGAGCTTTGCTTTCCATCTGGGCAATTCGGCCTGAGCCTGCACTGCGAACCACCACAGACTAGACTTCTCTCAGCCTGGTCCTGAGACCAGTGCAAGAACGAAGTCAGTCGCAACAGTTCACGGGGAGAGGGAGCCCGTGGGAAGGAACTCTGCTGTGCTGCACCTTTTGACTGTGCTTTGATTCCCCGAGCAGTTAATAAGGGGGGTTGAGGAAAATGACTCCCCAGCGGAGTTGGGGTTCCCTTCCAGCCAGATGGTGCCCTGAGGAGCCCTAGAAGACAGCAAGGTGCCCGCCGGCGCCAAGGCTCAACAGGCTAATCCTCCGCCTTGCGGCACACCGGGTTCTAGTCCCGATCGGGGCGCTGGATTCTGTCCCGGTTGCCCCTCTTTCTGTCCAGCTCTCTGCTGTGGCCAGGGAGTGCAGTGGAGGGTGGCTCAAGTGCTTGGGCCCTGCACCTGCATGGGAGACCAGGAGAAGCACCTGGCTCCTGCCATCGGATCAGCGCGGTGCGCTGGCCGCAGCGCGCCAGCCACGGCGGCCATTGGAGGGTGAGCCAACGGCAAAGGAAGACCTTTCTCTCTGTCTCTCTCTCACTGTCCACTCTGCCTGTCAAAAATAAAATAAAATAAAAATAAAGAAGACAGCAAGGTGCCTGCAAAGCCAAATGCGGAGAGGTGGGCTTGACATTACACACTGGCTCCCACCGTGGCAGCAAAGGCTGGACTTGGGAGAACAAAGGTGGCTCAGAGGAAATCCTATAGGCAAAGAAAGCCTAGGCTGGAACCTTCCGGTCACAAAGAACATGCTTCTCTCCAGTGGGGTGACAATGCTGCCACTGGGTTACCAAAACGCGAGGCAACTTAGTCCTTTTGTTGGCCACATTGGAGGGCTCCTGCTGCACTCACCTGATATATCTATGAAATTTAATTTACATGACACACATCCCATGGAGGGACTGCTTTCTCTCACCTAGATGGATTGGTAAAAATCCAGAGATTTGCCAGTATATTCTTGGCAAGGTCTGGTGGAGCACAAAATGGCCCAGCCCTGTGGAGGGTATCTTGGCAACACTGTCAAAAGCACAAATGCATTTTCCCTTTGAGCCAGCTAAATTGCTACCAGGAATGTGCTGTGAAGAAACACCTCCACAAACGGGAAGACGCACATGCACAAGGTGTTCACGGCAGCATAATTTGCAATAGCAAAGACAGAACAAACCAGAAATCCATCCCCGTAGGGAACTGCTGAATAAATATGGTGAATCCACACAATGGCACGGGAGCTCGTGAAGCTGGAAGAAAAACCAAGCAAGCTCCTTATAGTCTACCACATATAAATCCTTAAGAGATGGCCATATTTTAAATGAAGAAAAGAGGGGGCCAGAAAGTATATGGGGCATGCACCTCTTTTCCAAGAAACCGGGTGAGGAAGACTATATACTCGTATTGATTTTATTTGTATAAACAATTACCCAGGAAGTGACTTCTCCATGTAGACTTTAATATTATTTAAATTTTTGAATGACTTATTTGGATCTATTTCCTATTCCATAAACTCAAACTTAAAATATTACACAGCCAAAAGCTGATGCTATGGTTTGGATAAGGTTTGAGCATCCTTCCCTTCCCCAAGTTCATGGTTCCCAGGGTGGCAGCACTGGATGATGGTGTAGATCTTTGGGAGCTGGAGCCTAGTAGAAAATCCTTAGGGCAACTGGGAGTATGCTATAAAAAGGGGTTCAGGTGTTTCTCATGGAATTCTGGCTGGTGTTCCCAGCCCCACGTGGGCTCCTAATTCCTCTCTTGCCACATGATTCACCTACACACACCTGCCTCTAAAATTTGCCAAAGGGCACAATAGAGGGTGGGTGTCCTCACCAGAGCCTGCACCATGCTGCTTAGACCACCAAAACTGTGACCTAACTAAACCTCTTTTCTCTATAAAGTTAGCATGCCCCAGGTGTTCTGTTACAGTGATGAAAAACTCTAATACAGCTGAACTCAATTTAAAAAAAAAGATAATAAGAGGTGCTGTAGACCCCAGAGTGGGTGGGCAGCCTGGCACAGGGAAATGGAGTGGCTTCCCTGAACCCCAGGACACTGCAGCTTGCCAGAAAGAGAAAACCTTATTTTTGGAGGACAAATTGCCTTCTTTTAAGAGATCAATCTATAATGTGTGAGAGATAAGAACAAAATGATGGCAAAATACAGTTATACAGTTTCTGGAAATTGAAACAACCGTTTCTTCGCTAAGCCAATCTGCTACTGGTGAGGGTCATGTTCTTACGAAATGGCTGGAAAAGATGAAAAAGGAAAAAAGGAACAAAGACAAAGGGCAAAAAAAAAGTCAAGATCTGTCCAAATGGGCTTTCTGGAAATCGTGATTTCACCTGGGTCAGGTTTCATGATTGCTTCGTGTGCACCTGCCACTGCAGGGTCCTTTCCTGGGTCACAGCTCCTGGGCTTTCCTACCTGTTTGTGGCAACAACAAAGCCACAAGGCTCGGAGAGGCAAAGCAACTTGCTCAAGGTTACAGAGCAAGGAACGGGAAGAACACGGGTTTACCCTGTGCTCAGGACACTCACTACACCCTGCTTCCTGTCTGCACACCAAGTTCATGAACAAAAGCAGCCCTGGACCCACTGCCCTTACTACCCGCACCCTAGCACGTCCTCAGCTCCAGCCCAACTTCCTGCAAGCTCCCTGAAACTGAGATTCTGGCACTTACTGAGACTCACGTCTGTAGCCGCCAGACAGAAGTGGCAGGGTGGGAACAGGACTGCCTGGAGAGGAGGCAGCTGCCCACCCTATCCAGGGAATAACTGGTTAGTTTCAGCTGCCAGCTTCCCCCCGACAAAACAGACTTGGTCTTGGTGAATTCAATTTTTCTTAATAAATTGTAAATCCAGTCTTCTGAGAAAGCTTCTAATGTTATTTATTTGCTTAGATAATTATTTATTTAAATGGCAGAGTGACAGAGAGAGAGAGAGAGAGAGAAGGAGAGATAGAAAGGAAGAGAGGGATCTTCCATGTGCTGGTTCACTACCCAAATGTCCACAACAGCCAGGCTGGATCAGACTGAAGCCAGAAGCCTGGAACTCCACCTGGATCTCATGTGTGAATGGCAGGGGCTCAAGCACTTGGCCATCTTCTCCTGCTTCCCTGGACATTAGTAGGGAGCTAGACAGGAAGTGAAGCAATCAGGACTTGAACTGTGGACCATATGGGATGTCAGCGTCACAGGTGGCGGCTTAACCCACTGTGTCCCAACGTTGGTAGAGGCTTCTCATGTTTAATGTGGACAAGTAATTAAAAAAAAATTTAAAGCTCAACAAATAGGCTTCTCATTTTCAATCTAGTAGGCAATTAAGACAAAAGATTAGAAAATATCCCACTTTTCAAAACCATGACAGCCGGCCCTCGATATCTGCAGGTTCTGCATCCACTGATTTAACGAACCTTGGGCTGAAAATACTGATGGGGCTGATGCTTGGCATAGCAGTTAGGATGCTCACCTCCCACACTGGATTGACAGGTTTCAGTCTTGGCTCCAGCTACTGATCCAGTTTCCTGCTAATGTACACCCTGGAAGGCAGCAGATGATGGCCCGAATACTTGGGTTCTCTACCACCCACATGGCAGAGGCTGGAGTTCCTGGCTCCTGGCTTCAGCCTGGCATTTGGGGAGTGAACCAGTGGATGAACAATCTATATCTGTCTCTCTGTCTCCTAAATTAAATGAAAATAAATGTTAAAATATGCAGATGAAAACTACATCTGTACTGAACATACGGCCTTTCTTTCTAGTCTTGGTATTAACCACTATTCACACAGCATCTACACGTAGGAGGTAATGGAAGTCGCCTGCAGGTGATTTAAAGCGTAGGAGATGTGTTTAGGTGGTCTGCTAGCACAGCACCAGGGTATATAAGGCACTTGGCCATCCTTGAATTGTGGCATAGGGAAGGGGGAAGCCTTAGCACCAGTCCCCCGCGGATAACAGGAAATGACTAATTTTTTATGTTTATTTTATTTTCATCTAGGCACAATGAGGAAGTCAGATGGACAAAAACAATCTTAGATCTTCCATCCGCTGGTTCACTCGCCAAATGTCCACAACATCCAGGGCCGGGACAGGCCAAGCCAGGATCCAGGAACTCCATCTGGGTCTCCCATGTAGAAGGCAGGGGCCCCAGTACTTGGACCACCACCTGCTGCCTCCCAGGATGCATTAACAGGAAGCTGGATAGGAAGCAGACTAGCTGGGACTTGAATCGGACACTCCAATATGGGACGCAGGTGTTGGAGGCAGCGGCTTATCCCTCTTCCCCACAACTCCGGGAATAACTGTATTTATTAAACCTGGATGCCCTGGGCCTCTTCTGAGGGCACCTCCTTAACCTCCTTAAGGCCATCCCATGAAAAGAACAGAAGTCTGCTGGACAGAGGGCAGGGCTGTTGGAACACTGGCTCTGCCGCACAACCTTTCCCTTCACTGCCGACGTGCGCCTCCCGGCTGGTTCCAAGCCCAAATTTCCATTCTTTCTGCTGAAAGCCTGAAACAATATCCCTGTCACTCGGCCGGCGCCGTGGCTCAACAGGCTAATCCTCCGCCTTGCGGCGCCGGCACACCGGGTTCTAGTCCCGGTCGGGGCACCGATCCTGTCCCGGTTGCCCCTCTTCCAGGCCAGCTCTCTGCTTGGCCCGGGAGTGCAGTGGAGGATGGCCCAAGTGTTTGGGCCCTGCACCCCATGGGAGACCAGGAGAAGCACCTGGCTCCTGCCATCGGAACAGCGCGGTGCGCCGGCTGCAGCGCGCTACCGCGGCGGCCATTAGAGGGTGAACCAACGGCAAAAAGGAAGACCTTTCTCTCTGTCTCTCTCTCTCTCTCACTGTCCACTCTGCCTGTCAAAATAAATAAAATATCCCTGTCACTCTTCCTTTGCATTTTTGCTGTAACCAGAATTCCCAGGGCCCGGTTTACTGCCAAATTACCTGAGATAAACAAGTCATGCTAAGATCCTTTTTCCCTTTCCAAACCCAAACAGCAGCTGGCAGCTAGAAACGGTTATTTATAACCTGTGCACCGCGCCTCGCACTTGCTTCGTTGAGGAATGCTTAGCCGGGCATTCTTGGGCCGGCTTCGTAATTGGATGAGAGCCTGGGGAAGACGTCGTGTGGCTGGGGACTCATTCCCTCCTGGGAGTCCTCTAAGACCCAACACTGGAGTCTGCTGTCTGGGTTAAGACAGCGCATGTCAAACACTTAGAACAGGGCTCTACGTAGTGCAGGTGCTCAGCTGCTCATCCCCTCCTCCAGAAACGACCATCAGAGGCTCTCCGTGAGTTCTAGGCAACTTGGGCTCCCAAATATATCCTGAGGGTGTCCATTCTCCCACTCTCCAAGCCCCCAGCATCCCTCCTTGGAATTTTTCACTGGGCATCTAGTAGGTCTCCAGCAGCCATAGCAAAGTAAGACCGTACCACTTGCTGGCTTGACTCTCCAACGCTTCCCTCTGTGAACACCCACACAGCTTGCCCTGGCTGCCCAGGCTCAGCATGGCCTGGCCCGGGGCACAATCCAGACTTCTCCTCTCCTTCCTCGAGGGCACGCTCCTGCAGCCCCACCTGCCCATCTTCGGCCCCTTCCACCCAAGATTCCTCCCCGCCTCCCGGCCCTGGCCTTCTCCTTTCCCTTGTTCAGGAGCCCTCGCTTCCCTCGGTCTCAGCAATCAGATCCAAGCTAGAGGGACTCGGTTCCTTGCAGCGAACTCGTCCTTCCGACTTGCATCTTCTGCACAGCACTTATCTGATCTCTTTCCTATTAATGTGTCTGTGGTCTGTCTCCCCCACTAAATATCAGCGCTACAAAATCGGAGGCAGCTGCCTGAATTTATCATCACTGAATGGCCCACACCCAGAAGAGTGCTTGGACAGGTGCAGGCACGAATGGGTGAACGGTGGGGTTTCTGAACGGACGCTGCGGAAAGGGCCGGGGGGCGGGCCTAGGAGCTGCAACAGAGACTGCATGCTCTCTCACGGTGTGCCCTCCTGCCCCTTTCCCCCTGCTCCCTCTGGGATGTGGAAACAAAATATGACAGAGGAAGTCTAATACCCCCTTGGAGATAATTGGAAAGTATTGATTTCTTTCTGTTTGAAATGGTAAAGATAAGTAAATGTCACACTTCTGTAATCGAGTCAGTGGCTTATGGGACAACTGCTTCCCAGGCGGAAATGTATTTCCGTCTGCTTCTGTATCCATCACACAAGCACCTAAACCCATGCCTGCACCGCGCTCCAAACCAGCCCCGTCCACCCACCCCAGCTCCCCACAGGATACAAGTGAGGACTGTGGGTTTGTGAAAATGGGTGTGGACGAGGGGCTTCATGAAAAACTCACGTTCTCCATTAGGTCCATTTCCTCACAAGCTTTCTGTAGCCCCCATGTGTACACAGATACAAATTAAAGTGCCTTTTTGCCCCCCCACCACAGTGATCTGTCAAACTGCCTTGAGTAATATGGGATATAGTCATGAGCTCTCCCAGAATCCTAAGGGAAAAGATGTGCTCCTGCCCCGCCGATGTTCACTGTGTGCCTACTGAGCGCCAGTACCCCTCCAAGGGCTTCAGACAGATGATGTCCTGTGATCCTTACAGCCACCCATAGGAGGCTCCTTTTGACAACCTCTACTTGCAGTGGAAGGGCCTAGACATTGAGAGAGGGCGTGACTGACCCCTGAGGCCACAGAGCTGGGCAGAGGAGTCAGAATGCAAACCATCCACAAGCTCCACCCTTTCCTCTCCAGCACCAGGAGGGCTAGGGCTGGGCAGCAAGCCCACGGAGAGAGGGAGAGAAGGATCAACTCATCTGCTGTCCTGGTTTTTCAGTTTCCTTCCTCAGGCCTAAAAATGAAACTTCCATGTGCAGGGAAGCCAGGGGCAGAGCCTTGCACAGCACAGGCCCCTGGTGGGGGGGTTGGGGGGAGGGGAGAACAGCGTGGAAGGCACTAGACTGAAACTGATCAGGGCCTTGTGTCCACAGCCCAGGCTGCCCATGGGCAGCTACTCAACTCCCCTGGGCCTGAGCCTCTGCATCTGCCACATGACAGTGTTCAGACTTGCTCCAAAGTCCCTTACTGACTGAATCCAGCCCACACACATCTGTCTGGTCTCCATGTCAAAAAAAAAAAAAAATTAATTTTTTCAGCCAACATTTAAAACTTGGACTATCTCACATTTTAAAATCTGGAGATCTGGATTTTCTTGAAAAATCAAAAGATCTGGCAGTGCAAGGCCTGCCTTCCTGCCTGGCACCCGTCACAGGGAACCGAGAGTGGCAGCCCACCAGCTGGCATGGTGCTCTCTGATTCCCAACCCTAGCTCTTCTGGTTGTCTCCCTGCCACCAAAGTCAAGTCCAGGGTGCCATTTACCAGCAAGTCTGAGAGGTGCCCCCCAAAGAGAAGATGAAAGTGAAGATCCATGTGTCCACATCTTCAGCACAAATGAGTCCCACCATCACTGTCACCATCACCACCATCACTGTCACCATCATCACCACCACCACCATCACCATCATCACTATCATTGTCACCATCACCATTATCACTACTATTACCACCATCACCATCGCTATCACTATTATCACTACCATCACCATCACCACAGCTAACACTAACTGTGCCAGGCCCAAACCTAAGGGCTTTGTATCTATTGACACATTTCATGCTCTAATTACACATGAAAAAAATGGAAGAGGCCACATGCTTCAAGAAATGAGCAGACAACAGATTTCTTTATGAGACTGAATAATATTCCTAGATATGCGAAGTATATTAGGTGTTGGAAGAAAACCAACAGAAGCAGCATAATGACATTAACCCTGCTATGGCTGTCATTCATATACAACCTGGCCCTGCAGGCCTCTACGTTGTGATTGTGATCCCTGCAGGGGTCTTCAGGGTTCTGAGAGACCTTGGGGGCCCCAGAATGGGAGCCTGACCATAACTATCAAGTCCTTTACAGGGTGAAGACCAAAATCCAGGAGGCAGGAACACAATTTGGGTCTCCCATGGGGGTGGCAGGGACCCAAGTGCTTGAGCCACCGCCTGCTGTCTCCCAGAGTATGCGACAGCAGGAAGCTGGGATCAAACCAAGGTACGCTAATATGGGACATGGGTGTGTTCCTACATCTAGGTAGCCTGGGCCTGTTAGAAGAGGGAACACACAGAGAATGCATGGCAAGTGCAGAGAGTTTAGCAAAGCGCTGTAGTCTCTGCAGGTGGGCAATTTCCTGCCAGATTGCATTCACCCACAGCTTTCCCATCTCTGAAGATGATTAAGTCTGGGAATCCATCAGCTAAGGGTGGTCAAGGTCACAGCGGGTTCCAAAGTGAGGCAGGAGCTGGGAGTGAAAGTTAACTTCACGGGGATTGGAAACAGGGGGAGGGTAAGAATTCCCCCTGGAAAGTAGGGGGAGAGGCTGTGGGTTCAGTAAAGGCAGCTGGGCCAGACTGTGGTACTAGGACAGGTTCCAAGTATTCAAAGGACAGTATCTAGGGGACCCCGGTTGTCCACTGGAAACAAAGGGAGCAGCAAAGGTCTCCAGAAGCGTGGGCCTTTTTTTAAATTTATTTTTATTTATTTATTTATTTTTTGACAGGCAGAGTGGACAGTGAGAGAGAGAGACAGAGAGAAAGTCTTCCTTTTCCGTTGGTTCACCCCCCAATGGCCGCTGCGGCCAGCGCACCGCGCTGATCCGAAGCCAGGAGCCAGGTGCTTCTCCTGGTCTCCTATGTGGGTGCAGGGCCCAAGCACGTGGGCCATCCTCCACTGCACTCCCGGGCCACAACAGAGAGCTGGACTGGAAGAGGGGCAACCGGGACAGAATCCAGCGCCCCGACCAGGACTAGAACCCGGGGTGCCGGCGCCGCAGGTGGAGGATTAACCTATTGAGCCACAGGGCTGGCCAGCATGGGCCTTTTTTCTGTGTGCTGTCATGAGCCTGGCTAGCCAGGTGCTAGGGGACCAGCTGGTACAGCCCTTTCCTGGCTACCATGTCGACCCAGTAAACACGTGCCAGGCTGTGTGCCAGATGTCGGGCATACAAAAGAACAAGAGCAGGCCCTGACCCTCAAAGAGGGAACAGGGCATGGAGTCCAATTCTAGGGGATCCTGCCGTCAGGGAGGGGACGCAGGTCACTGTAATCTGTAGCCAGGGGGTGGGGTGGTGGCAGGGGGAGTGACTTCAAGGAAGGACCCAGCTTGCAGATAACACAGCCTGGGCAAGGTGTGGAGGCGGGAAAGGATGTAGTGTGCTCAAGAAGTGGCTTCAGGGGCCTATGGGGAAGCCAGTATGCTTATGCAGGAAGTGAGCACCTGCTGACTGGCACCACGAGCCACAAGGAGTCAAACCATCAGCCTGTTTCCAAGGTCAAAGGAGTGAGCCCTGTTCAGCCCTGGGGGATCAGGTCTGGGTGACAATGCTGGCACGGCAGGGCCAGTTGCTTAGGAGGAGGAGCTTGGAGCTATTTAGAGAGCACTTTATCAAAGAATGAGGAAGTATGGCTACTGACATATTCAGGGCCAGCATTCTGCTTTCTTGTTTGCTTTTCTGAAAGGCAGAGGGACAGAGAGCTCCCACCTACCGGTTCACTCCCCAGATGCCAGGAACACAATCCAGGTCTCCCACGGGGGTGGCAGGGACCCAATTACTTGAGCCATCACCTGCTGCCTCCCAGGGTCTGCGTTAGCTGGAAGCTGGAATTGGTAGCTGAAGCCAGGAATCAAACTCAGGTACTCTGATATGGGACATGGGCATCCTAACTGCTACACTAAATGCCCACTCGCCAAAGCACCTTGTTTATCAGGAGACACAAGAGTTCAGATTTTTATAAGCACTATTTCTGACTCTGGGAAGATACACCTTTGGGCCCAGGGCAGTCTGGTATAAAACTTCTGGGCTTGAAGCAGGTGTCTAAAGAGGAGGCTGAAGAGGAACTGCTTCCCCACAGCAGTCTCCAGGGAAAGGTGCTATGTCCACAGGGCAAGTGTTCAGACTGCAAGGGTCAGGCTGTTCAAAACCCCATGGGGCATCAGCAGCCGCACTTTCTCACTCTTTGATAAAGTGCTCTCTAAACAGCTCCAAGCTCCTCCTCCTAACCAACACCACTGCTCCTTGTAAGGCCTCTCCTACTTGGAAACAGAGGAGTGGTCCCAGGGCCAGACCCTGCAGGAGCCAAGGCAAGTCAAGGAGTTCATTCAGCAGCCCGCGGGGCAAGCCCTGCCCATGGGCACAGCCTCCAGGGAGTGAGAAACTGGCCTTTGATGACATACTCCAGAGTGCACACTTGTCTGGGTGGAGCCCTGGCTCTGCATCCACTAGCTAACCGTGTGGTGTGAAACGGGCACAATCACGGTACCATACTGAGCTGTTTCAAGAATGCAACTCACATTCTCTATGGCAGCAGTCAGCAGGTTTATCTTGCAAAGGGCCAGCCAGCGAACATTCTGGCCCCGTGGGCCAGACAGTCTCTGTCACCACAGTCACCTCGGCCAACATGCCGTGAAAACAGCCATTGACACGAGATGCCAGTGGGTACAGCTTTATTTACAAATAAAGGGACTTGACGAACGTTATCTCCTAGGGACTGCCACGATGGGCTGTAGTTATCTATGCCTGGCTTTTCCCACCCGATTCTGAAGTTCTTACAGGCAGTAGTGACAGTCTGTCTTTCAGACCAGAAAAACCAGGCCTTGCACAGTGTGGCACACAACGAGGCCCAGCGGGACTTCCAAGGTTCTCAAAGTTGCCACTACAGCAGGCTTGTAACTTCAAATGCCGGCAGGCCCAGGCAGGGCAGAGTCGCGACTAGGGAGCTGGCCAGTGAGGCGTGCCGTGGGCTGGGAGAGAGTGCCTGCCTTCTAAAGGGGGCGGTCTCCGCTCAGCTCTGGTGGTGAGTGGCTACCGGGCAGAATTCTGACTCTCTGTTAATAGACTTTACTGATATTTTCTTTTTAAAGATTTATTTATTTATTTGAAAGAATTACAGAGAGAGGTAGAGCCAGAGAGAGAGGTCTTCCATCTACTAGCCCACTCCCCAAATGAGCACAATGGCCAGAGCTGAGCTGATCTGAAGCCAGGAGCCAGGAGCTTCTCCAGGTCTCCCACGTGAGTGCAGGGGCCCAAGGACTTGGGCCATCTTCTACTGCTTTCCCAGGCCATAGCAGAGAGCAGGATGGGAAGTGGAGCAGCTGGGACTCAAACAAGCACCCTTATGGGATGCCAGCGCTGCAGGCTAGGGCTTTAACCCACTGTGCCACAGCGCTGGCCCCAGATTTTACCGATATTTTCAACAAAACCTCATAATCAGATTCTTACGAGAAATCTGCCACTGTTTCGATGTTGACAACTAATTTAAAAAACTAATTCAAAATTTAAAAAATCATCACGGGCCAAGGAAACACTTCCATGGATGACTATTTTGCAATCTGAGATAAAGGGTTCATTTTCAAGTTGGCTACATCTCTATTTTTAAGGCTAAAGTTTTTTTTTTTTTTTAATATTTCTTTATTCATTTGAAAGTCAGAGTTGCAGAGAGAAGGAGAAACAGAGAAAAATCTTCCATCTGCTGGTTCACTCCCCAAATGGCCACAACAGCCAGAGCTGGACCAGTCAGAAGCCAGGAGCTTCTTTCAGGTCACCCACACGGGTGCAGGGGCCCAAGCACTCGTGCCATCTTCTACTGCTTTCCCAGGTGCATTAGCAGGGAGCTGGACTGGAAGTGGAGTGGCCAGGACTTGAACCACTGCCCACATGGGATGCCAGCGCCGCAGGCGGTGGCTTTACCCATTATGCCACAGCGCCTGGCCCCCAAGGCTAAAGTTTTTAAAGACTTGTATCTTCAAACAAATTCACTCTACAGAAAAGTTCCAAGAACAGTACAGCGAGCTGCTATCTCCCCTTCCCCTGGACTCCGGCTGACTCATTTTGGCATCTCTGGATTCCAGTGCACAGAAGGCACTGAAATGCTATTCACTCACGGAACAAACACCATCAGGGAAAAACAAGCAAAACGAAGTGTGCCAGGTTCCGGCGAGCAGCAAGCTAAAGTGGCGGGGCAGAACGCACGCTGAAAAACTTCGAGAGGAAAAGACAGGCATCAGATGGACAGACAGGAGCAATGAAGACAACAGGACAGACACACAGACCACGCGGAACGCACATTTATTTGGCCTACTGAATGTTTGCTTGGGTTTATTCTGTCTGGTTTTTGCCTGGTTTATTCTGAGTAGCAAGAGAAACACACAAATCACCAGGAGCCCAGGTAAATATCACACAAGACAGAACAGGCCAGACACACAGACTTGCATCCAAACCTTACCAATCACCCAGCGCCTTTTTTATAGTTTGGGATTATTTGGACAAGCCGGGTGAAATTTCATGTTGGTATTATTAATTCTCTGAGAAAGTTTGCTAAGCAAATGAACAGTACAAACAGGCAAGTGTTGAGTATTTGCTCTGGGGCCAGCAAAAGCAAATGCACAGCTTTAAAATCCTCCCTAATTACACGGATGCGCTGAACTGCTGTCTAATTATTATGTTCCTCAAAGACCGAGTACTTCTTTTTTTCCCCCTAAACCATCTCATACTTTAAAAGCACTGGGGAAAACCTGACTTTAACACAAAGGTGAGCATTTTCAGAAAGAAGACTCAAGTCCTGCCAATTACCTTTATGTAAATTTAAAAAAATGTCAAACATGGGGTTTTGACTTAAGCAAAGAGTGAGCTAATGACAAAGGTCACTAATTGCTAGAGACCTTCCTCAGAAGTGCCTCCGTCTCCTCTGAGCATGGCGGAGGGAAGCTGCAGACAATCACAGCACCCGCCGCCATGTAGAACCGTGTTTTTATGCACCAGACGGGGCCGCACGCTCTTTCATCCACTCTTCACTGACGGGGGTCTTCTTCATCATCCCCATTTCACTGACAGAAAAACTGAGGCTCCAAGAGGACAAAGGACATGTCTGGGATTCAAATCCACGGCTGCACGGCCCCTAAGACCTCAGCGCATCACACACTGTGTCACCGAGACAGACAGGCGGGAGCTGCTCAAAGTCAAATCCGACGGGCCAGGGAGAATGTCCTAGAAAGCTGTAGTGATCCTGGCATGCAGAATCAATCAGACTATAACCCGGATGGGGGCACCTGCTAGACATGGGGAGGCTTTCATCAGTCTGGGAAGTAAACATCTTTTTTTTTTTTTTTTTTTTTTGACAGAGTGGACAGTGAGAGAGAGAGAGAGACAGAGAGAAAGGTCTTCCTTTTTCCGTTGGTTCACCCCCCAGTGGCCGCTCCGGTGGCGCCCTGCGGCCTGTGCACCGCGCTGATCCGAAGCCAGGAGCCAGGTGCTTCTCCTGGTCTCCCATGCAGGTGCAGGGCCCAAGCACTTGAGCCATCCTCCACTGCACTCCCTGGCCACAGCAGAGAGCTGGAGAGGAAAAGGAGCAACCAGGACAGAATCTGGCGCCCCAATCGGGACTAGAACCCAGTGTGCCCACACCACAGGCGGAGGATTAGCCTAGTGAGCCACGGCGCCGGCCGGAAGTAAACATCTTTCTAAGAGGGCCAGGGTTAGCTTCTCTGGGTGGCTAGAATCACAATTCCTTAAGGCCTGCTTCACTTTACCCAATAGATACATGCCTATACAACTATGCATAAATCACAATTTTACAGACTTGGAGGGGCCGGCACTGTGGCATAGTGTGTAAAGCCACAGCCTGTAGTGCTGGCATCCCTTATGGGTGCCAGTTCAAGTCCCGGCTGCTCCACTTCCCATACAGCTCTCTGCTATGGCCTGGGAAAGCAGTAGAAGATGGCTCAAGTCTTTGGGACCCTCCACCTTTGTGGGAGACCTGGAAGAGGCCCCTAGCTCCTGGGTTTGGATCGGCGCAGCTCCAGTCATTGCAGCCAATTGGGGAGTGAACCAGCAATGGGAGACCTCTCTCAGACTCTTTCTCTCTCTCTCTCTCTCTCTCTCTCTCTCACTCTCTCTCCTTCTCCTTCTCCTTCTCCTTCTCTCTCTGTGTAACTCTGACTTTCAAATAAATAAATAAATCTTTCTTTAAAAAATGAAAAAACCTCTTTCTCTGTCTCTCCCTTTCTAACTCTACCTCTCAAATAAATAAATAAAATCTTTTAAAAATTATTTATTTACAAAAAAAAAAAAGATTGGGAAAGAAAATGGGATTCTTTGAAGGTCATAGCTAATCTCAGGGTGAATACTTTCTTAGAATAAATTATTCCCCTTTGTAAGCAATCTGAAAATCAACAGATTCCTCCACGGGGCCACAGGCATATTCTAGGACAGGCTTCTTGAAAATGGTCTATTCCAGGGCTGGGGAACCCTTTGCCACCAAAGGCCATTTGGACATTTATAACATCAGTCATGGGCCACACAAAATTACCAACTAAAGCAGCCTGCTTTAGATCTACTAAATTTCAAGTTCTACCTTGTTGGGGACAGACCAAATTTCTTGGGCCTTCCCTGGTACAGCAACGTTTCTCAAAGCGTGTTCCACAGATCCTAGGAGGAGGAGAGGAATGCAAAGAGAAAACTGCTCTCATCATAATTCTAATCCTTCTTCCCTAAGCAAAGCCAAGTAACCTGGGTTAGAACTGCTTGTAGCTTGAATCAAGGCAGCACAGCCAAACTACACCTGTAGCCATTATATTGTTTACTGTCCCAACCTCGTAATACAACAAAAAATCACTTTCACTTCAGAATGTCCTCAGGAAACAGCAATGATTCTATTGAGCCTCGGCCCATGAGATTCTGCATAAAGACATGGGAAGTACACATAAAGCGTTTCTGTTACAAGCCAAGAACAATGGCTGATCCTAGAAAACCGACATGTGGTTGAGTTGCCAGCTGAACTAACCACCTTCAGTATGGAATGCCATTCTTCCTTGAATGAACAACTAACACACAAATTACAGTCACTCACAGCTGGGCATGGGGCAGACATTTTCACAAATATGAACCAAATGAGTCTGTCCCTTCAAGGTAACAACAGTATCTATGTCAATGATCAAAACTATTCAAGTGGAAAACTTGTTTTCATTACAGGAGTTCAATGGCTTCCCTATACTTAAAACTCTTTTAAAAAGTGAGATAGGTGATGATATTAACAAGTGTGACTTTGATTCCGTGCAATGACATTTCAAAAGTTAACTTGTGGAAGATTTGCATGCTTCAGTGAACCAACATTTTCCCAGTGACCAATAGTTTATGTTATAAAATCCTATGAGTGGGAGTCGGCGCTGTGGCACAGTAGGTTAATCCTCTGAGTGCGGTGCCAGCATCCTATATGGGCGCTGGTTCTAGTTCCGGCTGCTCCACTTCCGATCCAGCTCTCTGCTGTGGCCTGGGAAAGCAGTTGAATATGGCCCAAGTCCTTGGTCCCTGCACCCAGGTGGGAGACCTGGAAGAAGCTGCTGGCTTTGGATCAGCTCAGCTCTGGCCATTGCGGCCAGTTGGGGAGTGAACCAGCAGATGGAAGACCATTCTCACTGACTATAACTCTACCTCTCAAATAAATAAATAAAATCTTCAAAGGGCAAGATAGAACAGTAAATTTTACTGAAACAGAATACAAAAGCTTAATGATAAGGGTCTAGATATTGTGACTAAGCTTTAACATACTGCCACTTGCTAAGTTCTGTTATATTATCAAAGAGTGTCTACAGTTACCTAAAAAGGCAATTAAAAATATCCCTCCCTGGTCCAATGATATATCAACGATGTGTGTGTGCAAGTGCTTGTGTACTTCTTCATATGTGTGTGTATTTCTTCGTATGTATGTCTTCATCTGTATCAGCCCAAATAACATGACAAAACAGTTGGGATGCTGAAGCTGACACAAGTCTAGCTCCTTACTATTAAACCAGACACCACAGAGATTTGAGAAAATACAAAACAATGTCAGGGGTGGCACTGTGGTGCAGTAGGTTAGCCTTCGCCTGCGGTGCCAGCATCCCCTATGGGCTCTGGTTTGAGTCCCAGCTCCTCCACTTCTGACTCAGCTCCCTGGTAATGGCCTGGGAAAGCGGTGGAAAATGGCCCAAGTGCTTGGGCTCTTGCACCCAAGTGGGAGACCCAGAGAAGCTTTTGATAGGCTTAGCTCCAAATGCTGCAACCATTTGGGGAGAGAACCAGTGGATGGAAAACTCCTCTCTCTCTCTCTCTCTCTCTCTCTCTCTCTCTCTCTCTCCCTCTGTCTGTAACTCTGCCTCTCAAATAAATAAATCTTAAAAAAGAAAAAAAAAAGTCATTTTTCTTACTAAATTTTTAGCGGAAATGCAACTACTTGTCCATTAAAGATAGTATCTATATTCGGATGTAACAGGTTTATTCTTGACCTGTTTAAGTGAATCCATAAATGAACGTGTTGCGATTCTGTTTCAATTTCTGACATGGCAAATGTCACAGATGTAAAACATGTAAGCAAAGCCCTTTGGAGGCAGGAGCATAAAGGCTTTCTGAGGCCGGAAGGATTGAGTATTGTTTGGTAGCAACAGTGGGTTGTCCTTTCCAAGGAGCAAACTGGTGAGAGACATTCTAGAGCACCTCTGAAGGGCAAAGGGCAAAGGGCAAAGGGCAAAGGTATCTTGACAGCTCAAGCCAGAACGTTCCAGTAAAAGCACTCTTCCAGGCTGTGTTCAGTGTGTATCAAAGGCAGGCAATTTCTTCAGGAACAAATTCCAGAGACACCAGGGGCAGTGGCATAAAAAGAATCTAGCGCTAGTCGGGCCCATCTATCTGCGAAGTCAAATAACACTGCACTTTACATTCATGTTCTTTCCCGTGGTCAAGGCCATGATTCCAATCAAGGATCCCTGAATGGTGGCCCACAGACCACCTCTGGCCTTCAGACGGGTGGGCCAACTGGGTATTTTGAGAAACACCCTACAACTGGCTTGGAAGCTGCCTGACCAGCTTCCGGTTCACAGCCCCAAACCAGCCCAGGAGCCTCGTCCTTGCAGACACTCGCGTTTGTTAGCCTCTGGACTCAAGGGCTCCCCGAAAACCCTGCCACATCTCAGACTCCGTGATCCAGCTCCAGAGTCAGAGTGCCCGGGTTCCCCGCTCACTCTGCCACTTGCTGGCTGTCCGACTTTCGGGAGTTACTGAACTTCCGGGAGCCTCCGTTTTCCTCGCTGTAAAATGGGATAACCTTGACCTCACACGGCTGCTAGGAAGCTTAGAGAGGTGCTCGTGGGCTGTTGCTAACACTAGACTGCACACTCCCGTGCTAAGTCCCTTCCCAGGAGCGACGACTGAGCTACCCACAGTCACACTTACCTCTACCCAAACTCCCAGATCCCACAGCTCCAACCTCCCGGGACACGCAAGGTCCTCCTCGGCCCTCTACTTCTCCTTTCCCGGAGACCCTGGCCAGTCCTGGGTTCCCACACGACCACAGGTTCGGTACCGCTGACCACTCCCCCAGCCGCTTCTCCCCAACCCGGACCACTAACTCTCCCTTTCCCTCAGATCGGAGACCGCCTTGAGTCAGGAATTGGCGGTCCAGGAGTCTACGGCCTAGGCCCTTGTCTGAAGAAGACTCAGGAATGTTGAAGAGTAACTGCCCGCCCTCCCGGAGGGGCCCTTAGACACTCACCGTCCATCCTTAAAGGCGGCGGTTACGGCGGTTATGGCGGTTACGGGTGCTCGAACCGGAAGCTGCCCCTACACTGTTTGCAGTTCCCCTGGTTACTGCAGGGCTCCCGACCAATGGCGGTGGAGCGCCGCTTGCTGAGCCCGCCTCCAAAGCGAGTGACGTCACGGAGGCGCGCTAGAACGCCTCCTCAGATCCCGGGGTGCGACCCGCCTCCGGCGGCCACAGATCCTTGTGCGCAGGCGCGCTGGGAAAGGCCGCCTGGCGCCGCGGTGCGCAGGCGCCGCGGGGGCTGCTAAGTGAAGCGGCAATGGACGCCTTGGAGTCGTTGTTGGACGAGGTGGCCCTGGAGGGGCTCGATGGCCTATGTCTGCCCGCGCTGTGGAGCCGCCTGGAAACGCGCGTGCCGCCTTTCCCTTTGCCGTTGGAGCCCTACACGCAGGAGTTTCTGTGGCGGGCCCTTGCCACGCACCCAGGAATCAGCTTCTATGAGGAGCCTCGGGAGCGACCAGACCTCCAGCTCCAGGATCGGTGAGCGGCCTGGGCCTGCGGGCGGGCGCAGGGCCCGGGTCCTGATGGGGTTGGGGAGGGGGCAGGGAATGGAGCGAACCGGGGCGGGAGAAACCCAGACCCGGAGTGTGGTGGGCAGCACCTGATGTGGGGACCAGGTGGGGCCCAGGAGCTGGGGATCATCTGATGGTAACCCCGTTATATCCGGGCGGGCTGCATTCAGAGAGTATTTCCATGAAATTGGACGTAGGACGGGAGCAGGAAGGCAGTTCCTGTGGAACGCTCAGGGTTGGACCAGGGCAAGTGCGCACAGCAGCCAGTTTAGGAATCGCGCTGATAACCCGAGCACGGACCAGGTACGACTCTGCAGTTCCGTTTTAGGAGCTTGGGGAGGTCGGTCCACACCGTGACCCCCTGGAAGTAGGTGCTGTCGTCTGTCCCACTTTACAGGGGTGTAAACTGAGGCGTGCACAGGGGACAAGCAAGGAGCATTGATTTGAACTCTGTATGTCTCCGGAGTCTTTTTTCTTTCTTTTCATTGATTTGAAAGACAAGAGACAGAAACAGCGGGCTGCCATCTGCTTGCTCACTCCCCAAATGCCCGCAACAGCTGGGCCTGCTGGGCTAGCCAAAGCCTAGAGCCTGGAACTCCATCTGGATCTCCCACGTGGGTGGCAGGGCCTCAAGTACTTGAGCCATCGGCTGCCTCCCAGGGTGTGCATTGGCAGGAAGCTGGACTGGAAGCTGAGGCAAGCAGGAGCCCTGGGGACTTCCATATGGAATGCAGGCCTGGTGGTGTCTTTATCCCTGAACCAAGTGCCGGCCCCCATAGTCTGTGCTCTTCTGCCATATTGTGAGGGTAGAGGCAGTCCCCAGAGGTGATACCCAAGACAAGGCTTGGAAGTTGGATTTAGGCAGCCGGTTGGCAAAGAGAACGGTGGACAGAGAGCGGGAATGTGAAAGGCCGAAGGAAGAGAACTAAGTTTGGCTGGAGTGTAGGGTAGAAGGACAGAACAAGGAATAAGGGTTGGCACACAGATGCATGTTAGGAGTTGGTACTGTTCTAAGATTCTTTGTTTTTTTAAGATTTATTTATTCATTTGAAAGAGTTACACAGAGAGAGAGAGAGGTCTTCCATCCGCTGGTTCACTCCCCAATTGGCGGCAATGGCCAGAGCTGTGCCAATCCGAACCAGGAACATTTTTTTTCCAGGTCTCCCACATCGGTGCAGGGGCCCAAGGACTTGGGCCATCTCCTACTGCTTTCCCAGAGAGCAGAGAGCTGGATTGGAAGTGGAGCAGCCAGGACTCAAACTGGTGCCCATATGGGATGCTGATGCTGCAGGCAAGAGGCTTAACTCCCTGCACCATGGCATCGGCCCTTAGAAGCTTAATTTGTTTTAAAGATTTATTTATTTATTTGAAAGTCAGAGTTAGAGAGAGGAGGAGAGGCAGAGAGAGAAAGGGAGGTCTTTCATCTGGTTCGCTCCCCAATTGGCTGCAACAGCACTTCATGCAGTGGCTTTACCTGCTATGCCACACTGCTAGCCCCGATTCTTTTTTTTTTTTTTTAAGATATATTTATTGGAATTTTGCCTCTCTTGGGGCTCCCCTCCAGGCCACTCTGGCTGGAGGTTTCTGTCTTAAATAAATTTTGCTTTTCTTTAAAAACATTTTTATTTATTTGAAAGGCAGAGTTATAGAGAGATAAGGAGAGACAGAGAGAGGTCTTCCATCCACTGGTTCACTCCCCACAAATGGCCACAATAACCAAGACTGAGCCAGGCCAAAGCCAGGAGCCAGGAGCTTCTTCCAGGTCTTCCATGTAGGTGCAGGGCCCCAAGGGCTTGGACCCTCCTCTGTTGCTTTCCCAGGTGCATTAGCAGGGAGCTGGATGGAAAGTGGGGCAGACAAGACTCCAGTTGGTACCCATATGGGATGCTGGTTTGCAGACCCAGGCTTAACCCACTGTGCCACAGGGCTCACCCCCTAAGATTCTTTTATTTATTTATTTTTTTAAGATGTATTTATTTATTTGAAAGGCAGAATTACATAGAGAGACAGAGAGGTGTTCCATTTGCTGGTTCACACTCCAAGTGGCTACAACGGCCAGGACTGGGCCAGGCCAAAGCCAGGAGCTTCATCTGGTGGGTGCGGGGGGCCTAAGCACTTGGTCATCTTCCATTGTTTTCCCAGGTGCATTAGTGGGGAGCTGGATTGGAAGTAGAGCTGGCATCTACCAGTGTCACAGACAGCACCTTAACCCACTGCACCACAATACCAGTCCCTGTTCTAAGTTTCTTACATATAGTAAGTTGTTTCATTTTTACAACAACCTTAAGAGGTGGGTAATGTTACCCCTGTTTTCCTGAAAAGAACATCAAGGCACAAAATGACTTGTTCAAGGTCATCAACTAGCAAGAGCAGAACCCACAGGGCCAGCGCTGTGGTGTAGTAGGTTAAGTATCCACCTGCAGTGCCTGTATCCCACATGGCATCGGTTCAAGTCCTGGCTGCTCCACTTCCGATCCAACTCTCTGCTATGGCCTAGGAAAGCAGCAGAAGATGGCCCAAGTGTTTGAGCCCCTGCACCCACATGGAAGACCCAGAAGAACTGGTGCCTGGCTACGCATTGGCCCAGCTCTGGCTGTTGTGGCCATTTCAGGAGTGAACCAGAGGATGGAAGACCTCTCTCTCTATCTCTCCCTCTCTCTGGCTGTAATTCTGCCTCTTAAATAAATAAATAAGGAAGAACAGAACCCAGAATTTGAATGCAGAAATTCTAGGTCCAGAATCCACTCTGCCTTGCACTGGAGAAGCTAATCAACCATCCTTTATTCCCATTTCTAGAGTTTCTCCCTTATCAAAAGGACAGTGGGAAGCCACCCAAGGGAGGGTCAGACACGGACAAAGAGTGAAGCTGAGAGCCTCTTTGCAGTCTGGTCATAGCAGCGAGGCAGGGGCCAGCTTGCCATCGTAGGTGTGGAACAGAGGCTAAGGAAAAAGGATCGAGACAGCCACAACGGCGGAGTCCAGAGGATTGGTGGCTGATCGGCTGTGAGGAGAGACAGGATTCTAGGAGGATGTTGGGCCCCTGAGTGAACCCGATACCCTCCCCTGAGGCAGGGAACACAGCTGAGCAGCCTTGAGGTGTGCATCTGGTGGGGGCACACAGCTGGGGGTTGGGATGAGGCTCCTTCAGGTTGTCCAAGTGCAAGCTCTGTTTAGTGAACATCTGGCCTCACGGGAGCTAAAGCAGGTCAGAGGGAGGGACCGAGCCAGACGTCGGTGAGTCATCCCCTGTCCTTGGTGATGAAAGCCGTTGGCTGAGATGATCCCTAGGAGAGAGCGGGGCCAGTGCTCCTGGGCTTGCGTTAGGTCTGTGTCCCAGTGAACCCAGGCTAGGTTAGAAGTGCATCCAGGCCACTTACCCGGCCTGGCACCGTGGCTTAGCCAAGCCACCCTGACCGTGCTCAGGACACTTCACCTTACAACTGGGCAGAATCATGAGCACAAGCCCGGTGTGCAGTAAGGCGTTTATGGAATGCTGTACTGCAGTGACAAGCAGGGTGGTTGTGTGCGGGTTGACTTTTGCACGAGGTCAAAAGTGAAAGCAGCACGTGGTGGGGATTGTGTTCTGGTCGGCGGCCTTCAGCGGAGCTCTGAGGTGCGTGGACATTGCAGACAGAGTGGAGGATGAGGAGCTTCAACAGAAGACAGAAAGGCGTCACTGCAGAGGGGCCGGGCAGTCTGGCCAGAGTGGTTACCTGGGAGCTGGGGAGAAGTCGGGATTTGAGAACGCAGAGGGGGGCCGGCGCTGTGGTGTAGCAGGGCATCATGCATGGACACCGGTTCGTGTCCACCTGCTGGTGCGGCTGTGAGGTTCTGCAGGGGGTGGCCCAAGTGCTTAGACCCCTGCTGCCACGTGGGAGACCTAGAGGAAGCTCCTGGCTCCTGGTCTTGGCCTAGCCCAGTCCCGGCTGTTGGCAGCTGTTTGGGGAATGGACCAGCGGATGGAAGACCTCTCTCTCTGTCTCCCTCTCTCTAACTCTACCTTTCAAATAAATAAAAGTAAACAACAACAACAACAAAAATAGAAGAGCACAAAGGTCCCAGAGGGGGCAAGAAAAGGCTTGAAAAGTGGATGTGGACCAAGCCTCAGCTAGACTGGTGCAGGGTGTGAATGAGATTTCAAAGGAAAGCTCACTCTACGGGGCTGACTGGCTAGGAGAGAAAGCACGTGTCAGAGATGCTGAGGCCAAGGGACAGTGTCGCACCAGGGAGGTACTTGATTGGAGGGGGGAGGGGCACTCACAACCTTGGATTTGATAGACAACTGGAGACATTGCACAGACAGGACTGAGGGTTCAGAGGTGAGAATGGTTCACATGAGCGTGATGGTTAACACCATGGAAGCAGATAAGGGTACCCAAGAGATGGACAGATGATGTCTTAGGGGAGGAATGCCCTGAATCGCTCAGTCCCAATGTGGTGGCCTGGAGTCCCGCAACCACGTTTGGAGGGAAACCAAAGGGGGCCGTGACTGGGGCCAGTAAGGCAGTTTGGGTCCCAGCACCCAACATCTTTTTTTTTTTTTTTTTTTTGACAGGCAGAGTGGACAGTAGAGGGAGCCAGAGAGAAAGGTCTTCCTTTGCCGTTGGTTCACCCTCCAATGGCCGCCGCGGTAGGCGCGCTGCGGCCGGCGCACCGCGCCCAGGTGCTTATCCTGGTCTCCCATGGGGTGCAGGGCCCAAGCACTTGGGCCATCCTCCACTGCACTCCCGGGCCACAGCAGAGAGCTGGACTGGAAGAGGGGCAACCGGGACAGGATCGGTGCCCCGACCGGGACTAGAACCCGGTGTGCCGGCGCCGCAAGGCGAAGGATTAGCCTGTTAAGCCACGGCGCCGGCCCCAGCACCCAACTTCTGGGGCCAGCTTGGGAGACCCTGGGAAGGTCCGCATTCTCTCTTCTCTGTTGTTAAAAGGCAGGACCCTGCTTGTCAAGGCTGTTTGCATCTTGCAGTAGGGACACTGCAGTCTCAGCTCTTTCTCTCTGATCTCGGCTAGAGCCTGTCAGAGGCACTCACTGCGCAGGCGTCATTGCCGAAGCTCAGCTGGGTTTGCCGCCTGTGCTTTTCCCCCTAGGTACGAGGAGATTGACTTGGAAACTGGCATTTTGGAGTCCAGGAGGGACCCGGTCCCTCTGGAGGATGTCTACCCCATTCACATGATCTTAGAGAACAAGGATGGCATCCAGGGCTCGTGTCGGTACTTTAAGGAGAGGAAGAACATCACCAGCGACATCAGGACCAAGTCTCTGCAGCCGCGTTGTACGATGGTGGAAGCCTTTGACAGGTAACTGGTTCACCCCCGTCAGGAACCCCTCACGTCAGGGGTGTGGTCAGAGCACTCGGCTCGGGTCTTTGGCCCCAGCGTCTCTTGGAGAAGACTGGTTGGCAATCTGTGGGAGAAGACGTCCCCCTGGGCCCCCTTCCCTATAGTGCTCAGCCTTTCCCACAAAGACAGAAGTCTGGCAGTATCCCAAGGCAGACATAGGACCAGGCCGGGGCCACTGCGGTGCAGAGAATGGGGACAGTGACAGTCTCTGTTGGTGAGAGTTCCCTCAGTCTCCTTTCCCAGTGGCGCTGCCTCTTGGTCTCTCCTGTCGTTTGATGGTGACATCCTCTGGTAGCTTCCTAAGAGGGAATGTGGACTCCTGGGACACTGACAGGCAGACTGCAGCCCCCTAGACCAAGGCTGGAGGCTGGCTGTTCTGAGAGAAGAGTCTTCCCAATACTGAAATCTGGGGGTCTCCCAGCAAAACAGCCACCTATGCTGGCTCAGCCCACACTGGTGCCCACTCGATGACAGCCTGTCTCCTCCTGCTCCCCCGACTCCACAACACAGGACCTCGGCAGTGTTTTAGTTTATGTATATATGTATATAGTTTTACTTATTTGAGAGGCAGAAAGAGAAAGAAATAGAGAAAGGTATCTCCCAGCCACTAGTTCACTCCCTAAATGCCCCAACCACTGGGGCCAGGAGGCAGGAATGCAGTCCAGGTCCCCAGTGTGGGTGGGAGGAGCTCAGTTAACTGAGCTATCTCGCTGCCTCCCAGGGTCTGCATTAGCAGCAAACTGGAGTCAGAGTCGGATGTTCAACTCCACTGTGAGGGGCAGTCCCAGGAAGCCAGGCTCAGCGAGCGGTGGAACAGGTACTCTACTGTGGGATATGGGCATCTTCTTTTTTTATTTTAAAGTTTTATTTTTATTTATTTGAAAAAGTTACAGAGAGAGGTAGAGAAAGAGAGAGAGGTCTTCCATCTGCTGGTTTACTACCCAGATGGCCACAACGGCCAGAGCTGCACCGATCTGAAGCCAGGAGCTTCTTCCAGGTCTCCCATGCAGGTGCAGGGGCCCAAGGACTTGGGCCGTCTTCTACTGCTTTCCCAGGCCATAGCAGAGAGCTGGATCGGAAGAGGAGCAGCCGGGACTAGAACTGGTGCCCATATGGGATGCTGACACTTCAGACCAGGGCTTTAACCCACTGCGCCACAGCACAGGCCCCATGGGCATCTTAACCACCTGACAAAATGCCCACCCCTAGGCAGCATCTTAATGCTTCACCAAATATTTGAGGAAAACTAACATTAAAAGAGTGGCGGGAGCCTGTGTTGGGGCATAGCAGGTTAAGCTACTGCCTGCCATGCCGGTATTCCATATGGGTGCTGGTTCCAGTCCGGGCTGTTCTACGTCTAATCCAACTCACTGCTAATGCACCTGGGAAGGCAGAGGGAGATGGCCCAAGTGCTTGGGCCCCTGCCACCCACACAGGAGACCTGCATGGAGTTCCTGGCTCCTGACTTCAGCCTGGTCCATCTCTGGCTATTGTGGCCATTTGGGGAGTGAACCAGCAGATGGAAGAGCTCTGTCTCTCTTCATCCCTCTCTGTCAATCTGCCTCTAATTAAATAAATCTAAAAAGAAAGAAAATAACAAACAGGAAGTAGAAACAAAGTGGGGAGCAGAAGAAAATTTACAAATAAGAAAAAGATCCTCAGAAAAGAGAAGGTATAGCATCCATGAAAGTAGAGCAAGGGGCTATGAGCAGAAAATAAGAAAGAACACTTGGAAATAAAAGAATTCGGACTAATCGCAATGATAGATTTAGTGAAGAAAACCATCAGATAAAGTCAAATCTCCCAGAGAGAACAAAAACTCAGAAGAGATAGAACATGGGAGAAGCAAGTTGAAGAGACTGAGCTTAGAGGCCCTCCACCTACATAATTGGGGGTGGGGAGGAGGGAGCACACCTAGGACTGAAGAGGAGGTTATGAGAAACGACGCAAGGCGTTTTCTCGGCTCTGAAAGAACTACGTTTCCAGATCCCGAGGCCTGTCAGTGCCTGTCCTAATGAACACAAAGAAATTCACGCCCTGCAACTTCAGAAAACCTAGAGTAAGAAGCCTCCAGAGAGGAGACCTCCGAGGGCCCTGGGGTATCCGAAGCTGGGGGAATTGGAAGTTCGGGGTGTTGAGCCTTGCCATCGGTCAGGAACCAGGACAAGTTCAGGCATGTCTGTACTCAGGGCCTCCTGTTAGAGGCTCCTGGCGGATGTACACCGTGCAACGATGGGTGACACCAAGAGATGGGGAACTGTGGGGTTCTAGAAGCAGGGGCAGGAAGCCAGGCCAGCGAGTGGCTAGCGAGATGGCCCTGGGGAGAGCAAAGCCCTGAGTGACAGGTGCCTGGCTCTGTGTGTGTGTCTAGGGTTAGCTACTCGTCTGTCAGAGTCAGCATGAATTAGTGGATGGCACGCAGGAAACCAAGCAAACATGAAAAAGCAAAGGCACTGACTCCAAGGAGAAGGAAAAGGTATACAAGAAAAAACTGCTTTGGACCCATGGGCTTGGCCTTGTGGGTGGAGACTGGTTCCAGCAACGTCCTCAGTAGGATGTGCACTGAGCCAGGGCCAACCCACAGCGTCCCCAACACTTAGACCAGTGTCCTCGCCAGGGCCGGCAGCCCCATTTGTTGAGAGAGTGCGAGTGCCGGTCTATGGGAACTCTGCCCCTTGGTTTCCCGGCCACCCTGTCTAGCTTCCCTGGGGCTAAGCAGTCTTGTAGGGGAGATGGTGGGGCCTCAGTAGTACAAGGCCACAGGGGTGGGCACACGGAAGGAAGCCTCTGGGAGGTAGGGCAGCCATCCTGGAGTGGAACTTCATCTCTGGTTGTTCACACCCCCTTCAGTGCCGCGAGGACATGTGATTGACTAAATGACGGGCTCGCGGGGGGCGGGGTGCTAGCCTTGACGTGGGGAGAAGGTGAGGAGGGAGGGCTGGGTCCCATGGTGAGGAGGAAAAAGCTCCCGGAACCGAGCGGTGCCTTGGAGAACACGGCTGCTAAGGGATTCTCCAGTGCCTGCCGCAGAGGTGGGCTGATCCACTGGGGCCTGTCTTATTCCCTGACCTGCAGGATAAAGGTTGTTCGGTGTAGACTGGTTTGGGCTTTGTTTTTTTGTTTGTTTGTTTGTTTGTTTTGCTTGAAAGTGGAAAGAAAGCAAGGAGCAAGTTCAGTTCCCTAGAGAAGCCCCAGGGAAGGCTGCTGTGTGACTGCAGGCCCCTGGAGATGCAAGGAACCCCTTGAAGGTCACAGGCGCCTGAGCAGACTGACGCGAGAGCCCTGTGCGCAGAGATCTCGTCTCCTCACTTCCTGTCAGGGTGACCTTCGGCACCTCAGTTTCCCCACAGTACACGTATTCCAGGGGTGTTGTGAGGCTTACAGGCCACGGCGTACACAGAACAGGGGCCGCACACTGGCCGCCCGCAGGCCAGCTGTCCCAGTGTGTTTGTTGAGGCTCCCACTGTCTCCTTTCATGGAGTTTGTTGCGGGTATTTAAGAAAAATTTTCACCCAAAAAGTCTGACCCCGAAGTGCTCTGTAAAAATAACATGAGGCAACCTTGAGTGACAGTTTGTTAATAGCGATTGGCTGGGCAGAGAAGCACCACCCCCTTTGCTCTCTGCCTGGCCCCCGGAGGGGTATCTGTCCATAGAACCTATCCATGGGAATGGGAGAAGGAGACTTCTGGAAGAAGGGTCAGCATGACTGGGAGCACCAGGAATGGGGGCTGTGTCTCCTCGCGTGATGAAGAGGGCAGGCCTCCGGTTAGAATGAGTAACACACGTGCACGCAGAGGCTCGCCCATTCCCAGGTGGTCCCAGCACCCACCCCTGCTGGCACACGGAGTCTCAGTTACTTATCTGTGTGGCTTTTTCCCAGCTAGGACGTGAGCTTCTCGAGGGTGGTAGCCGCACCCTATGTACTTTCTAACCATAAGGCCTGTGCAGTATCTCCATGGCACAGCTCAAGCGCTAAGTCGGTGCGTAGCCAGTGTGATTTAATTAAGCACCACTTCAGTTACTTTTCCTGCACAGGTGGAAGGGTTGGCTGCAGTTTACAGGGGGTTTTGCCTTGAGCCTTGTCATTCTGGTTTGCAGATTAACATAAAACCTTCCTTCTAGGCATTGTGGGGTAGCAAAGGCTTAAGTGATAAATAAAGATGATGCATCACGTCATGTAAATTTGCAGGTGTGCCTGAATACACACGAATTCGCTTGAACATTCCTGAAACAAAGAGTTTGGGTTTAGGCACCTTCCAAATGCATATTTCACTGTGTGAAGAGATGCAGTGCTCGGTTTTGCACAAAGCTTAAAAAACCTTGGTCTTGAAAACAAGCACCCTGAGCTGATCTGTTTTGCAAATCGGGATTCTTCCCTGCAAGTGTTACCAGTCATCCTGTGTTTATTAAATTGTGTAGAGAAGGAATGCAGGGAAATAGATGTGAACGTGACAGTCCCGCAGAAGCACAGTAGAATCAGGCAGTGCAGAACTGCATTGATCACAGGTGGGAGTGACTGACGGGCATCGTGCTCCTGCAGCCTGAGGCCTGCGGCTGTCATTTGTAGACTCTCCCGTTCGGTGACAAGGAGAGTCCTGCACCGAGGTGCGTGGCAGATGGTGAGGTGTCCGCACTCCCCTGGTGATGACGTGGAGTTCTGCCTTGCTGTGAGGATGGCTGGGGCCGGGCTGTTGTCTGCATTGCCAGAAGGAATTCAAGGATGTAACTTAGATGAAAGGCAGCAAGGAAGCAAGATTTAAAGAGTGATTTACAATCAAAGTGGGTGTAACAGGAAGGAGTGTGGGCGTGCTCACAGGACAGCTGCACCGCACCAGGTCAGGGTCCATCCCTTTATTTGACCTAGAGGCATACAGAGTGTGTCTGGGGCAGGATTAGGGTATAGCCTTTTCTAGAAATCGCCGAAGCGTCATGGCGTCAGGTGCCTGATGGGAGTGGGAGTGTCAGCCATGGTCATTTTAGCATAATGAGCAGAAGGTTAGCACAGGGATGCAGCCAGTAGCTGTATCGGATGCTTTTAGCCAGTGCCAGTTCTAGCAGCAAACACTGCAGAAGTTGCATTGTTTTTTGCCACGTGGACGGGGTGGAGGGTTTGGATGCCGCAGGTGGGGCTACAGCCCAGGGGAGGCTTCAGGGAAGTGCTGGTGGTGTCAGCTCCTCCTTGCCAACATCACAGCGACTCTTCAAAAATAAGCAAGTTCAACAAAATCTCAGGACACCAGATGTTTGAAAATCCACTTTATTCCTAAATACTACTAATGAGCAATCTGAAAATGAAATTTGGAGAACAATTCTGTTCCCCATAACTTAAGAATAAATTTAACGAAAGAAGAACAAAATGTATACCTTGAAAACCGCAGAACGTGGTGAGTAGAAATTTACAATTGAAGTCAATGGAAAAACATCCCATGTTCCCAGGTCGAAAGGCTTAACATCATGAGGATGGTAATTCTCCCCCAAATTAATCTGATTCCACACAGTCCATTTCAGAATCTCAAGCTGAGTCCTTTCTGGAAGCAGTCAGACTGTTTCTAAATTAAAATTCATAAGGAAAATCATAAGGGACCCAGAAAGGTAAAACAATCCTGAAAAAGAATACACCAGAAGAACTCACACTTCTCACTTTCACAGCTCACTGCAGCAGACATGGGGAGCCTTTTTCTGCCACGGGCCATTTGGGTAGTTGTGACATCATTTGCCAGCCATTCAAAATTATCAGCTTTGTTAAAATTAGCTTGCTGTAGATTTATTGAATTTCGAGTTCTGCCTGTGGTTGCCTTGGCGGGGCCAGACCAAATGGTCTTGCAGGCTGCAAACGGCTTGTGGGCTCACTGTTCCCCAACCCCGCACTGTAAAGTCACAGTAAGCAGAACAGTGCGGTCTAGCTCAAGGACAGACATGTAGATCAGTGGAGTAGAATCGAGAGTCCAGAAATCAACCCATTGGTCTGTAGTCAGCTCATTTCCACAGGGTGGCAAGGTCATTTCCTGGAGAAAGAGTGACGGCTCACAAAGGGCCATTCAGATTCTGTACGGAGTCGCTGGTAGCCTTTGATGTGGATTTTATCAGGCCCAGAACCTCAGCCCACAGTGCCCCTGGAAAGATTAACTGGGAAGCTAAGGGAGTGGCGTGATTGAGGAAGGTCTCAGTGCTGCTTCTGTAAATCAGAGCCTCTGCGAGAACCCACAGGCAGGATTGCAGGCCTTAAGGTTCATCCGTCTCTCCCAAAGCCGATATCCCGGTGTTAGACTTCAGATGTTAGACTTCGAGATGTTTTCAGGAACTCACAGCCCTGATCAAACAAACTAATATCCAGTCTACCCTTAGAGCCATATGGATTGCAGTCTACCTTTGCCATTCCAAAGGAAGCAGGCTGGCCAATCAAAGGAAGGCCACATGTACTGTGGACCAACCAGAGGCCCACACACAAGCAGATCCCACCGTGCCTCCCCAGCTTGGAACTCTAAGATTCACTGCCTTGACTCCCGTGGGGAACCCAAGTGTTGAGCCTTGGCTGCCTGACTCTGTGCTGTGTGTTATGCAATAAATGTCTCCTTTTTTCCAATCACCCGATGCCCATGATTGGTTTACTGCACTCTGGGTGTGCAGGCCCAGTTTGGGGGGTTCTTTGGCAACCCCTCAGCTAGTTTTGGGGTAATTCTGTAACAGTTCCACTTTACAGGCAAGTCCAGAATAGGGACATGTGAAAGGAATTAGTGATTGCTATTTGTTTTTATAGATTTATTTATTTATTTGAAAGAGTTACACAGAGAGAGAAGGAGAGGCGGAGAGAGAAGTTTTCCATCTGCTGGTTCACTCCCCAGTTGGCCGCAATGGCCAGAGCTGTGCTGATCCGGAGCCAGGAGCTTCTTCCAGGTCTCCCACGCAGGTGCAGGGGCGCAAGGACTTGGTCCATTTTCTGCTGTTTTCCCAGGCCACAGCAGAGAGCTGGATCAGAAGTGGAGCAGCCGGGATTCGAATTGGCACCCATGTGGGATGCCGGCTCTGCAGGTGGCGGCTTTACCCACTACGCCACAGCGCTGGCCCCGATTGCTAGTTCAAGGGTAGAGGACTGACAGTTAAATGGGTTGGAGTAATGAAAAGGTTCTAAAAGGGACAGGTGAGGAATGCAGCCTGAGAATGCACTAAGAGCCATTGCCATGTACACCTTAAATGGGTAAATTCAATAAGACTGTTAAATTTTTAAGTAAAAACAAAGTGAAGAACAGGGTGCAGTAAATTACAGTCATTAAAATGGCAAAAGGGGACATTTGTAAAGCTGTAATAGGATTAAAGTGTACAAGCTGAGAAAAAAGAGAAATGAGTCATATTATGAATGACTACAGTGAAATGAAATAAAATGTAAAGACTTATACCACTTTGAAGCCAAAGAAACTGAAAATCAAACAAGAAGGATAAAAGGTGAAACAAACATAAAAGGAATAGGGAAAAATGATCAGAAGTTTTAAAAGCCTCTCAAAGTAGTGGTGATAGTGGGAAATGGTTAAAACAATTAAAATTAGCATAATTTCTTTAAGTTAAAAGTGCCAAAAGTGGCATTAGCTTTAAAAAAAAAAAGTAATTACTGTAAGTAATTAAATGAGTAAAAGAAACAAGAACATTTTAATACCATTTTTAAAAAGCAAAAGAAAGGTAAGAACTGGAACTCAGGAAGAGTAACATTCCCCTCCTGCGGTGGAGAGGCCTGAGACGGCTCTCCCAAGGATGCCCGGGCACCCGGGAAGCGCTCTGTCAGGAACTGGGCTTTTCCTTCCTCTTCCTTAATCCTGCTTCTGTAGGTAGGAGGGTGTGCCTAATTAGCTATTCAGATGGGGTGGGGTTTGGGTGGGGCTTGTACTGCTCACTTCCCTGGCCCTTCGAGAATCTCAGGAGCATCCATGGTAACTCTGCAGGGGCTGGAGCACACCTGCCGTCATCTCTAGGGAAGGTGTCATGGGGTCTGGTGCGTGGTGGGGAATGGGTGTGGATCAGCAGGTAGGGGGCGGGGGCTGTGCAGTGTGCGGCCACAGCGCAGGTGCTGCTGGCAGGCTCTTAGTGCCTCGCTGCTTACTTAGCTACCTCCTTGCTTGCCTCAGTGGGAGCTATCACCTCTCAGCAGGAAAACGTGCTTGGCCAAACTGCTTTGGAAAGCTCCTGCTGGGGGCAGGTGGGAGGCCAGAAGGGACTGGGAAAAATCCCCGGGGATCAGACTGGGACAGGAGGGACCTTTCTAGGATGTGGCCTGCTGATGGCTTAGGGGGATTGAGAAGTGGTGCTTCCTGAGACAGGAGGAGCCAAAGGCAAGTGCAGGCCCTTGTGGGCACATGGATGTCCATCCAGGGTGACAGGTCTGGCAGCAGAGGTGTGGTTGGCTGCTGTTACCTTCTTAGACTCCGAGCCCTTGAGAAAGGTCCGCTACGGTCCTTGGGGTCAGTCACTAACTCGGCCCCCGGATTTGGAGGGGTGATGATGCACAGGGTGTCTCCTGGTGACACTGAAATGCTAGACCAAAAACGTTCAGACTCGTACAGGTCCCTAAACCTTCACAAGCCCCCGTGTGGATTATTGTCAGCACCCTTCTTTGCTCAGGTGATTAGGAAGAAAACCGTAGATTCTTGCTGTCAGACATCCCCAAAACTGGTTGGCGGGGTTGGCTTAGAACCGCAAAACTGGGTCCACTTGCCTACCGCAAAGTGAGGCAATGCCTGGCAGGGGGGTGGTGGGAAAAGATGTTTATTGCAAGGTGCAGGGCAAGGAGTCGGCTGCCAGTGCACAGTCTGGGGGAGTCAAGGCAGTTGGGTGTTGCCATTCAAAGCTGGGTTGAGCCCTGTGTGGGTAGGCTTGGGTGTGGGCCTCTGGTAGCTCCCAGTGCGCTTGGCCTGCCTTCCATTGGTCAGCGACGAGGGCCAGCTTTCCTTTGAGACGGCAAAGGTGGACTCCAGTCTGTCTGGGTCTGAGAATCGCTTGGGGACTAGTTTCTGAATTGTGACTTCCTGTGAAAACTCTCAGAATAGAGGTTAGCATTGCCATGCTCACTGTAGGGGCAATCACAAAGTTACCATAAGTGGTACATTTGTTGCCCAGTGGAAGTCTTTATAGGTGTCCTGTATATAAGACAATGGGACATAATTGCTTAAAAGAGGAAGGGACAAGGTGAGATAATGGCAGATTCTTCTGTTCTACTGTGTTCCTTCTCGGGCGGGCAAGGGAGTGGGGATAGAAAGCCCATCAAGACCCTGTGGCAGACCCTGCGGCAGGCCCTGCGCTGCGTGTTCTCTGTTTTACTCTAATCCTTCTACCAGCCCAGCCTGCCGGTTATTCTTTTCTCTCACTGCTCAGAAGGCAGAGGCACAGTTCAGTAGCCTAAAGGCCGCAGAGAGGGTGGAGTGTGTGTCTGGAGCCTGGCAGCTGTCCACACCCTGTGCTGCCTCCCTGGGACACTGGGCGGGACTCCTGAGAAAGGGGGAGTCAGGCAGGGGAGTGCCTGGGGTCTGAGCGAGGCTGAGGACAGCTCCCAGGGGCCTGAGAGTCTGCAGGCGGGGCCTCCCTTCAGCCTCCATCCCACCGGCCCGTTGTCCTCATCCACCACAGTGACAGCTGCCAGTCAGGCCTGAACATCAAGCCTACAAAATAAAAATACGGTGGCCTTTGCATGGCACGCACAACTTCCGCTGTCTGCCTTTCTCCTCGTTCTTCTCTCTCCTCCCCTCTGCCCCACCACCCACTTCCCAAGAGGCCTGGCCGTTTCCACCTCTGAGCCTTTGCTCAGACTGTTCCTCCTGCCCAGAATGCCTGTCTGCTTCTGTCTCATTAGCCCGATGTTACATGTCCTTTAATACCCCACCCAGATGTCGTCTCCCTGCTCACCCTTCCCCTGCCTGGCCCCAGCCTGTCTCTTTGTCCTTTCCAAGCTCTATGCATGCAGGAAATAAGACCCTGCAGTTCTACTTTCTTGCCTGCTTTTATTTGGCCACGGTTATACAGCCAGCAAAGACTGGTAGAAGCAGGTGCACACCACACACTGACCCTGGAGTCCGGGCTTTTAACTTGGGTGTTGCCCTCCTCCATTATTCCAGTGCCACCCTCACTTCTGGGCTCCCGGCCTCTGATCAGGTCTCTGTGCAGTCATCTAAAGCAGTCACCTCCTCCAGATTGTCCCTGGAGCACGTGTAGGCATTTCCCAGACTGTCAGAATGATTCCCAGCACCGACCAGCCGAGCCCTGGGTCGGTGTGTGTGTGTGTGTGTCTGTGTGTGTCTGTGTGTGTCTGTGTGTGTCTGTGTGTGTCAGGGCAGGGAAAAGGGGATGACTGTCTGCATTCTGGGGCATCTGCCTAGCTCACCAGTCAGACCTTGCCTCTGCCTGTGACCCTGGAGTCCCTCTGTTCTCATCTGGCCCTGGTTCTTCCCCGGGCTACTCACGCCCTTTGGCTAGGCACCCCGATGCGCATGCTCACTGGGAATGTGAGAAGCGCTGGCTGCTGGGTCCCCTTCACAGCCACACTGGCTTTTCCTGGATGCTGAGCGGTGCTTTCTGGCAGAAACTGAAATTGAAGGTAGCCTCGCCAGGTGACCTCACCTGCAAGACCCAAGCCCGACCCCACGACCCCTCAGAACCTCATCTTTTTCCCAAAATGGCGGTCATGGCACAGTTTGTATGATAGGTAAAATTGGTTTTAAAAGCACCTTGCATGATGCCTGGTTCTTCCTGGGCGCTCGGTAAGGATTTGCTGCATCCCCTCTCCCCCTCTGCACCTTCGGAGTGTCTGGATGTATCCCACTCTGCTATTGTCTTGCCAAAAGCCCCAGGTGTCTGTGAGCATGCGTGGTGGCTGGCTGCCCCCTCCAGCCTTAACTTGTGTGGGGACCAGGCAGGCCCCAATTCCACCCAGGGCCTTCCTTGTAGTGGCGGGGCAGCTCAGAGTGACAGGCCCATGAGCCAGACGAGAATGGTTCACCATGAAAATGGAAAACCCAATGCTGGTACAACTCTGGACAGTGGGGAAGGATGAGAGGGCTGTGAAACTCCCTGAGCATGGCCCTGTGGACTCAGGACATGTGGGTGGCACTGTTCTTCCTTTACCTGCTTTGTCTCTCCGGGTGCCCCCTGCAGCCCCACGAGGCTGGATGCCATCACTAGCTCCAGTTTGCAGGCAAGATGGTAGAGGCTGCTGGAAGTCCCCCAGCCTCCCAAGCTCTCTGACAGAGGCAGGGCTCACACCCCAATCCGTGAACTGCTCTGCTGCCATGGATGCCAAACGACGAGGCCCCGGGAGAGAGCTCCGTGGTCAGCGTGACAAGACAGACACAGCCTGGGAAGTCAAACAGGGCTTGCTTGTCTGACGGAAACAGCAGCACATCAGAGCCACACAGCACGTGGCCTTAAAAGCTCAGCAGCTGCCCTGTGGGTGCAGCACTCCAGGCCTCCCAGAATCAGCACACCTCACTGGGCCCAGTGTAGATGTGCGTGAGCAGACCCACCTGCAGCTCTCTTCTGCGTGGGGTGCTCCTTGTCAGTCCTGGGCTGAGGTGAAGGCTGGCAACAGCTCGTAGCTCTCAGCTGTCACCCTCAGCCACCTTTGTCTTCCTAAACCCCGTGCTCTGAAGCAGAGCAGGAATGAGGTCCCACTCCTGTCCAGGAGCCAGGCCACTGTGACTACTGTCCAGCAAGGGGCTTGGCCTACAGAAAGATGGGACCGATTCCATGCTAGGTGTGGTGAGCTCATAGTGGCTGAGAAGCTTGTCTGGAGGCAGAGAGCCTGGGCTTAAATCCTAGTTCTGCCGCCTTGAGCCGTCCTCTTACCACTCTGGGCCTCAGCTTCCACTTCTGTAAAAATGGAGCCTAGAGGGTCCTGCCTGCCGCAGGCTTGTGAGAGGTTAAGTTGTGCACTGCGCTGGTATGGTGCCTGGCCCACAGCAGGTACTCGGTTCCTCCCTACCCACACCTTCTCTCTGAGCCCCTAACGTTTGTCATTGTGAGCCCGTTTACTGACCGGAAAGTGAAGGGTGTTACACTCAGGGACTCCCAGGGCCCCTGGAATAGGAGGCTGCAGAGCTGGGCTGAGAACCCTGCCTGCCTGCCCCCGGAGCCCAGTTTATCCCTGCACCCCCTGAGACACCCACCCCGGCTGTCAGTAGAGGAGGCTGTGGCGCCCTTCCAGGATGGCAGTGATGGCAGATGCCAAGGCCTGCCGTAGGGTGCGGGCAACTTGGCTCCCTTACCGTGAGAAGAGCAGGAGCCGCCAGCCACGCTGCTCCGCTTCCCCCCATGTTTCCTTTGGGGCTGTGTCCTTTCCTGGCTCATCAGCCCCCCAAGGAAGGAATGATGCTGGCTGCGGGCTGCACCTCCCAGGTCTGCCCCCCACCCCCCCACCCCCCCTGTGCTGTCTTATACCACTGCTCAGGCAGAGGCTGGAGCCCCTGGCCTCTGAGCCACTCGGCTGTCCCCAGTGCCCTCGCCCTCCTGGAACCAGGGTGCACCTCATCAAAGGTTTAGACCTGAGGCTGCAGAGCCACACAGCCCGGTAAACCCCAGCCCCTCACCGTCTCAGGGATGTGGGTTTGGCAGATCCACTGCTCCTAGGTGTCACGTTCACCCCGTGGACGATGGGCATGATAGCGCCTCCCTAGGGTTGTAGGATGGTCATCGTGGGTCATAGAGAGCTGGGGCAGTGCCCAGGACCTGGTTCACGCTGACGAGTGGTCCGAGTATTGTTATCAGGAGCAGTCGGTCGCCCCTGTGAGTGCCATGGTAGGGACAAGGGGTTGGGAGGGGTTTGACCAGAGGAAGAGCCAAAGGGGCATGGCGGGTGGGTGGTGGCCAGTGCCAGCTGCCTTCACAGCATTGCACTGTTACAACAGCCCAGGCAGTTTCCCCACCAGCCTTAGTCAGCAGACTGATGTGTACACACAGGGATGCTACACCAAGGATGGAGCACTGAGAGACTGGGCCCTGTAACCCAACCCCTCTTGGCAAGCAGTAAAGTAGTTCAGGGTACTGAACATCAAGGCCACCTTCGGAGACCTCTGGGAGGGCTGGCCCAGGGCAAAGGGTTCACAGGAGAGTGGGGACGATGGCCTCGGGCATCAGCTTGGCACGGAACGCTTCCCTGCTCACAAAGACAGGAAGTTTCCCGTCCCCAATTTTTGGCAGAATAAACACAAAGCTCAGGGAGCCTTCATTCCCGCCATTCTTGCCTGGTCCTCCGCCTCCCGGAGCTGGCCCTTACTCCTGACGGAATCGGATCCCACACTGCTGGGGGGAAAGTGCTTTATCTTCAGTGTACAGGTTAGGAGCATGAGGCTCCCAGAGGCCACGCGGCTTAGCTGAGGTCACACTCAGGAAGGGGCAGAGGCAGGACTTGAACCCACAACCCTGGGGTCCAGAGGCTGCCCCTGCATGAGTCTCCTCCCCTCTGCACAAGCCAGAAGGAGCCGGGGTGCAGGGGCATGGGGTGCGCGTGTGAGGTGGACACACATGGGAGGTGGAATCCACTCCACAGGGAGGAGGGGAGTCTGTCTCCATGGTTACGCTGCACCTGAGCAAAACACCACACACAGACTGCCGTAGCCTTGAGCGTCAGGCTACGTCCTCCCGGCAGCAGCCTGCGAGAGCCGACTGCCAGGGCTTCCACCCTGCCCGCCCGCTCCCAGCGCCTTCCTTTTTCATTAGTTCCGTTATTAAATCTGGCACTTGATAACAGCCCAATGTCTTCTAATTATTTACGGGTTCACCTTCAGAGCACCCCGCGAGAGAGGATCCTGCTGTGCATTTCTGTAATATTCTGAGTTACCAAGATTGTCTCATTGATCCTCCCGCTTAAGGCCCTGTCGGAGCTCCGGGAAGCAGTCCGGATGGTCCCCACGCACACCTGCAGGGACACCGAGGCCCAGAGGGGCAGGGACCGTGGTTGAGGGCTTGACTGCAAGTCAGTTCTTCTCCCACTCCTAGAAAAAGGGAGAGTAAAGGGGCTTCCTCTAACTGCCAGTCCTGGTCATTGACAATGGTCCCTGGGCAGCTGTGTTAAGAAGGATCCTGAGGCAGCATCCAAGATCTGTAGGAATCAGTCAGGGATGCGGGCTGTGTCGAGGAAGGGGCGGGGCTGGCACCTGTGCCCGTATTTCCCATTCCTTCCTAGGACAGCAGCCAACGTGCCTATAGAGGTTTCACAGTGGTTCCCATGCAGAAGACGCCATGGAGGCTCCCGGACACCCCACAATGCACGGGATGCCCTCACATCCAAGAACGGTCTGATCCCAAATGTGAGCACCCCACCGTGGGACACAGAGGAAACAGTGTCCTGCCTAGTACTCAGGACCAAAGTGACAACAAACAGGGCATGGTGGGTGGGTCCAGCAACATGTGAGACTCGGCAGGCCTGGGGTCATCATCATCAACAGCAACAGCAATAATAACAGGGTCTGGCAGCTGATCGAGAGAGAGGAGTCTGGGTTTTTATATTATTGTGGTTGTGACTGTGCCTGCTCCTGTTCTTGTGCACCAATAGTCAAAAATGGTTTCCACAAACCAAGAGTGTGTCCTTGGGGTCTATCAATAGGACCATTACCTGTAGCACAAGGGAGGCGACACTCTCCTCTCTGCTCTTGGTGTTTAGATTCAGTCCCGGCTGCCCTCCACTGAGAGTAGTGCTAGTGAATGGGACTTGGACTTCTGGAGGGGACCGGGGGTGGGGGTGACTTAGCTACAGGGAAACTGAGGCTGTGTCTTACTCCTCCACTAGCAGCCTGTGGTTCTCATGTTCAAGAAGATGCAGAGACAGGTCCTGCGCTCGTTGACTGCACACCTTCCAGGGAGTGTAAACCAGGCACATGACTCACGGTCATGGGGAGTAAAGTCAGAAGGGGGTAGGGGGCAGGGCTGGGGGGAGAAGTGTTTTAAACCAGGGAAAGAGAAGTATGGCCCTGGGGGCGGTCTGGGAGCATCTGGGGCTGCCTTCAGGTGTGTCAAGGGCTTCTGTGCGGCAAAGGGTCCTGGCTTGGCCTCTGCCACCCCAGAATCACTGCAAGAGAGAGGGAGAAAGGAAACTGAGCTCCAACTGGACAGGGCTATTCAACTCCTCTGTCCAGGGAGGCCCCAGAAGCTGACCCTGAAACTAGGATTTGGGGATTTGATGAGCAGTTTTCTTGGGGGGTGGGTCTTCAGCAACCCCTAATGAAGGAGGGGACAGTGAGGTGGGAGAGGGTGGCAAGCCAATGCAGTGTGCATCCCTGGGCAGGTCCCTCTGGGAAATGGGGGTCCTTGTGGAGGGCCTGGGACACTGAGAGCAGGATGAAGCTGGGGTCTTTGTGGACCAACATCCATTGAGACCAGAGCAGAGGGAAGCACCATGCTGTGCAGCAAGAAACCTGTGGCATTGGAGGGCCTGGGCCACTTTGGGAGCTGGCCATGGGGTGACATGAGTGGTGCCTGCCTGGCTGCCCATTTGGCAGGGCGGCAGACTGAGTCTCCTCTGTGAGCCCGGAGCCTCCAAGGGGCATTGGCCACTCGAGAGATGACGTCATCCCAGCCCTTCTCCTCCCACAGATGTGCTGGGTGTGTGCAGGTGGGTGGGCGTGGGGAGGAAGAACTTTCCCAAGCTGTTCTGTGTTTCCCTAAGCCACCCGCTGCAGCCTCACTCCAGAGAGTCCACTCCGTCGCCCAGCTGCTGGCCACATGCCCAGTTTGCTGACCCAAGCAGACGCTGTGCTGATTAGCGGTGCTTTCTCTGGGGCCTGAGGTCTCCTAGGAAGCCGGGGAGGAGTGGCTCTCCTCCCAGCCTTCTCTCTTCTGAGCCTGGAGACTCCAGCCAGGTCACTTCCCTCCCCATCTGCACTGTGATCCTGCCTCTAATCCCAGAGCTGGCATTTACAGTCCCGGGCAAACGTTGGCTAAGACTCGAGATACACTTATTATCTGAGCTCCTATGGAGTGGCAGAGACGCTGGGCGTGGTTGTCGGGACTGTTACTGGGATGTAGCCTTCCCCCTCCTGTTTTATTAAGCATTTTTGGAATAATAATAAGTGGACATGGTTTAAAATTCAGAGGAACAGAACCATGCATGGCACAAAACTCCCTTGTGCCCAGACACATACTTCCTCTCCTAGGGGCAGCCATCAGTAGCGTTGTCCAGGCCTTCATTGGCTTCTATGGTTAATAAGTGGTGTTGCTGTCTGTCCTCTATTCTGCCGCTGTCCTGTCGGGGGCAGACAGAGAAGGCCTCTCTGGAGCGGTGACACTGGAGTTACCTAGAGGATGGTGCAAGAGTGGGATAGGATGGGGCAGCAAGTGCAAAGGTCCTGGGACAGGAACCAGGAGGCAGATCTGGAGGACTCTAAGGAGGCCCGTGAGCTGCTGCAGACCGGGAGAGACCACATCACGTGGGAAGGACCTGGCGTGCAGAGCCTCATGGGCTGCGGTGTCAAATTTGGACTTTCTTGTAAAGGCACTGGGGGGACTCCGAAGGCTTTGGTCAGAAATGACTTGCGCTTGATCAGAGATCCTTCTGCATGAGTGGGGATACCGGGTGAGGCAGACAGAGCAGGGTGGGCAGGTGGTGGTGTGGGCGAGGCACACTGGTGGCTTGGCCTGGGGCACAGATGGAAGGAACCTGAAGGCTGCAGGATATGGTTTGAAAGGAGAGCCAATAGGACCTGCTGAAAGATTGGAAGTGGAGTGAGGGAAAAAGGCTCTGAGGACGCTCCTCAGAGGTTGTGCCCATTGCTGAGATGGGGAAGACTGAGGTGGGAGTGGGTTTTGTTCTGGTTTGGTTAGGTAGTGGAGCAGAGGGGTCTTGAGTGCTGAGCTGGATGTGTGAAGTTTGTTATGTCCTTGGACAGCCTGAGAGAATGTCAAGTCTGCAGGGGAACAGCAAAAAAATGTCCCAGAGGCCAGAGAGGGGCCCAGGCCAGGGGCCACAGTCTGGAAGACGCGCCCTGCACTGTGTTTCTGTTGGTTTCAGCCTAGCCACACAGGCTCTGCCATTTTCACTCATGTTTGTGACTTATTTGGTACTTTTTTAAAAAGATCTATTTTTATTTATTTGAAAGGCAGAGTTACAGAGAGAGAGAGAGAGAGCGAGGTCTTCTATCCACTGGTTCTCTCCCCAAATGGCCACAACACCAGAGCTGCGCCGATCTGAAGCCAGGAGACAAGTGCTTCTTCTGGGTCTCCCACATGGAAGCAGGGGCCCAAGCACTTGGGCCATCTTCTACTGCTTTCCCAGGTGCATTAGCAGAGAGCTGGATGGGAAGTGGAGCAGCTGGGACTCGAACCAGCGCCTGTATGGGATGCCAACACTGCAGGCGGATGCTTAACCCTCTACACCACTGCGCCGACCCCTATTTTGTAGTTTTCTAATTTCCAAAAGCAGACACAGCCTGTCGTGAATGTGAAGAGGTTGTGTGGCTGCTTGTATTTGGATTCTAGAGGCTTCCTTACTTGTTTGATTGGTATGTATTAAATCGGATTTTTATTTTATTTAAAAGGCAGGCAGACAGGAAGAGAGAGAGAGGGAGAGAGAGAGAGAGAGAGAGAAAGAGGGAGAGAGAGAGAGAGGGGGGGGGAGAGAGAGAGAGAGAGAGAGAGAGAGAGAGAGAGAATATTCCAGCCATTGGTTCATTGGTTCCCTCCCCAAGTGGCCACAATGGCCAGAGCTGCACTGATCTGAAGCCAGGAGCCAGGAGCTTCTTCTGGGTCTCCCACATGGGTGCAGGGGCCCAAGCACTTGGGCCTTCATCTGCTACATCCCAGGGGCACACACAGGAGGCTGGAGCCCGGCCTGGAACCCAGGTGCTCCGATATGGGATGCAGGTGTCCCAGGGGGCCGGCTGGCCGCTGAGCCAGATGCCTCCCCCTTTGCTGAGTGTTTTGGTGACTTCACGTAATCCAGGCTGGGAATGAAAGCCTGACAGATGTTGACGTTAAGGAAAAAAAAAAAGGCGCCCATCACACACCTGCAGCTACTTCTGGCCTGGAAGCCAGGGGTGCTGAGCGGGCAGGAGCCTCCCAGCAAGGAACCAGCACTGCCTGCTCGTCCGTGGCTCCCGTGTCCCCAGGAGATGCCACCTTGCCGGGACACATCCTGCTCCCTCTCCCTGAGAAGTCCTCACTCTCTCCCGGCTGGGTGTTTTCCAGCTCTGCTTACCCGAGTCCACGGGGCCCTGGGGCGTGTTTCTCCCCACTCAGCTGGCAGGCGTGGCACTGGGAAGTGCTCCTCTCCCCCCGCCATGCCCCCATACTCCGTGGCTGCTTTTGGCACTTGGCAGGGAGTCCGCCTTCTGTCACGAACAGTGTTGCTCCCATCCGGGAAAGCGAGTCTTGACTTTATGTTGAGATTTGCACGTGGTGGCATTTGTGTATTCCTCTTATGTGCACAGCACCCTGCCCAGGCTGGGGTCACAGGGCCACAGGCCACCTCCACGGTCAAGTGCACCTGTCTGTTTATAGCCTGCACAGGCCCAGAGCTCTGGGATGTTTTGCCCTGGGAAAGTTCATAGGGTGAGCACAAGGAGCAGCGTTCCCAGTCTCAGTGTGGCGTGGGTTGGTTAGCATCGTGGACGGGGCTGAATCCTGTCCAGTCTGGTACCTTCCCATTCCATTCCCATGGTCCTGAGTTCCTAGGATGGCCCCTGGAATGCGAAAATGAATGAAGAAACTTGGTCGGTCCCCAGTGACAGAATCTGGCTCAAGCCAGGGTAAGCAAAATGGTCCATTTTTTATGAGTTCCCTTGAGGACAGTGGCTGTGTGGCTTCAGGCTTGGCTGGATCCAGGTGCTCAGAGAATGCCACTGGGTTTCCTTCTCTCTCTGTGTCTCAACTCCTTTGGTCCCTTTTTCTGTTTGTCTGTCTCCATCTCTGTTGATTTTGCTCGCTTACAGCCCTGATTGTGCAGTGATGTGAACGGCTCCATTTTTTTTGTTTGTTTGTTTGTTTTGTTTTTTGACAGGCAGAGTACACAGTGAGAGAGAGAGATGGAGAGAAAGGTCTTCCTTTACCGTTGGTTCAGCCCCCAGTGGCTGCTGTGGCCGGGGCACTGCAGCCGGCATGCTGTGCTGATCCAAAGCCAGGAGCCAGGTGCTTCCTCCTGGTCTCCCATGCAAGTGCAGGGCCCAAGCACTTGGGCCATCCTCCACTGCCTTTCTGGGCCACAGCAGAGAGCTGGACTGGAAGAGGAGCAACTGGGACAAAACCGACGCCCTGACTGGGACTAGAACCCGGGGTGCTGGTGCCACAAGTGGAGGATTGGCCAAGTGAGTCGCGGCACTGGCCAAATGGCTCCATGTTTGTGTCTCCCCAAGTCAGGGGAGGCTCTCTTTCACCAGGTTTGGGTCCAGTGCCAGGCCCTGCACCTGCCACTGAGGCCTGAGCAGTGTGGAACCGTGATGGGCCAGCCCTGTGGTGAGGTCAGCATTCAGAGTGTCATGGACGTGGATGCGGCCATCCCCGGTGGTGTCTTAACCGCTGCACCACAACGCCTGCCCCTCCCTGAACTTTTTAAAGAACTCTTTTTTTTTAAGATTTATTTATTTGTCTTGAAAGGCAGATGGAGAGAGAGAGAGAGAGAGAGAGAGAGAGAGAGAGAGAGAGAGAGAGAGTCTTCCATCCACTGGTTCACTGCCCAAATGTCTGTAACTGCCAGAGCTGCACCGATCCAAAGCCAGGAGCCAGGAGCTTCTTCCGGGTCTCCCACACAGCTGCAGGGGCCCAGGGACTTGGGCCATCTTCCCCTGCTTTCTCAGGCCATAGCAGAGAGCTGAATTGGAAGTGGAGCAGCCAGGACTTGAACTGGTGCCCATATGGGATGCCGGCACTGCAGGTGGCGGCTTTACCCACTACATCACAGTGCCAGCCCTGTAAAGGACTCTTCATATGTCCAAAGTTGTTGGTTTTTTTTAAAAGATCTGTTACTTTTTTTTATTTGACAGACAGAGTTAGTGAGAGAGAGAGAGAGACAAAGAGAAAGGTCTTCCTTCCATTGGTTCACCGCCCAAATGGCCGCTATGGCCCGCATTGTGCTGATCCAAATCCAGGAGCCAGGTGCCTCCTCCTGGTATCCCAAACTGGCCATCCTCCACTGCCTTCCTGGGCCACAGCAGAGAGCTGGACTGGAAGAGGAGCAACCGGGACTAGAACCAGGCACCCACATAGGATGCTGGTGCTGCAGGTGGAGGATTAACCAAGTGAGCCATGGCGCCAGCCCAAGATCTGTTACTTTTTAAAAGATAGATTTATTTATTTATTTATTTATTTATTTGAAAGACAGATTGACACAGAAGAGAGGGACACACACACACGGAGAGAGAGAGAATCTTCCATCTACTGGTTCATCCGCAGCTGGGGTTGGGTCAGGCTGAAGCTGGGAGTCTGGAGCTCCATCTGGGTCTCCCTGTGGGTGGCAGAGGCCCAAGCACTCAGACCATTTTCCACTGCCTTCCAGGGGTGCATTAGTAGGGAGCTGCATTCGAAGCAGAGCGAGCGGGTCTTGAACTGGTGCTTCTATGGGATGCCGGCGCTGCAGGTGGTGGCTTAACCTGCTACACCACCACACCAGACCCCCAAAGTCATTTTTAAATACATTCCTGTTTGATCACCCCACCTCACTCCCACTCCTTGTGGCTTATGTTCTCTGCCACATTCACCCTCAGGACAGCACAACCAGCAAGGCCACACAGGCACGCACATGCACACGCATGCACACACATACATACAGACACATACACGTGCACCCACACATTCACACTATCCTTGTGGTGTGAGAGCTTTGCGTGTCAGTATTTGGTACCAGAGTAAGGTCTGGTCTCGGCCAAGGCTTGTATCCTAGAGAGCACTTGGATGTGGTCCCCCTCTGTCCCCCATCCAGCTCTCCCTCCATCAAGCACCCATCACCCAGGAATCCATGGTTCCCCTGCCTGCTCAGCCCCCATCTGTTCATGCACCCAGCACACCCCTTCCATCTGTCCGTCACCCTCCCTCCCTCCACGCATCCCTACTCCTGTTCCTCCAGCTGCCCATTTAAGCCCACATCCTCCCCTTGGACAGATGTTTGTTGATGACTGTGTGATGCCGGCCACTACCCTAGGCAGTGAGTGACTGGGGTGGGCAGGATGAGGCCTGCCCCCGAGGAGTGAGGGAGGGAGGGGACATGGAAGCTGAGCCCTCGGCGCCCTAGTGCCAGCCACTTCCTTCAGGTCAGATAACAAAATGGGCAGCGGTTGGCAGCTGTTCTTGGAACCACGTGGTGCTTTCTCAGGCCCGGCCTCGTCTAAGTTCAGGGTCAGTTTTGGGGAGCGCTTAGCAGGTGCGAGAGGCGTTCCAGATGCTGCAGCACGGGGCGGGCGGAGGCTTGCTCCCGCGGATGAAGACAGGAGCAGCAGCAGTGTTAACAGGGGCGTAATTTTCTTTCTCTGAGAGTTAACATCTTGCACTCTGTAGCCATACTGCTCAGGCTGTCAATTCCTGGGTGTACAATGAGCGCCAGCCCTCCTGAAGACGATGCCCCTGGCTCCCAGGGATGGCGTTTAAAAGCCACACGCAGGATCACGTGGCGGTGAAGCCTTTCCTCCAGGCCCCAGAGGCCCTCGGTCCAGCCCCAGCTCTGTCAGTTCTAGCTCTCGCATCCAGGATGGTGACTTACCCCTCCCCCTGCCCCCACCAGCCTCATTTGCATACCTGGAGGGTCAGGTGGCAATCACAAAGACAGGTGACAGGAGGGGACTTTTCCTCCCTGCCTGCCCTGGTCCTGGGCACCTCACATGGGAGACCTGGCCCAGCCCTACCTTGTCACCGCTGAGGGCCAGATAAGGAAACTGAGGCAGTGAGTGCACCGTACGTTGCCTCAAGGCCCACAGCCTGTAACAGGTGAAGGCAGGGTTCACGCCCGGGCCTCTGGCTGCCCAGCTCCCTGTGGGTTTATGTGCAAAGACTGACATAATGACGTGTGAACAGTGATCAGCGATTGGCAGCACACAGTAGGGCTGAATCAGTAGAGGTGATGCTGCTGCTGGCATTAGCAGACTCTTCGGCTCCTAAGGGAGACTCCTGAGTATTTTAAGCAACAAGAATGAAAGTACAAAGTCGAGCTGGGAGTCAAGTTCAACTAGTTAAAGAGTCCCAAAATGTCACAAAAGATTTTTTTTTCTTTGAAAGGCGGAGTCAGAGAGAGAGAGATCTCTTCCATCTGCTGGTTCACTCCCCAAATAGCCCCAATGGCCAGAGCTGGGCCAGGCGGAAGCCAGGAGCCAGAGCTTCTTCCAGGTCTCCCACCTGGGTGCAGGGGCCTGAGCATCTGGGCCATCCCTCATTGCTTTCTCAGGTGCATTAGCTGGGAGCTGGATCTGAGTGGAGCAGCTGGAACTTGAACCGGTGCCCGTACGTGATGCTAGTGTTGGAGGTGGTAGCTTAACCCATTTTGCCACGATGCCAGCTGCACAGAAGATTCTATTAGATAGATTGTCTCTATCTGTTCCATCCAATGGCAGCCTCTAGCCACTTGCGTCTATTAGTTGGAAATGTAAGTTAACGAACATCAAATCAAGCTTAAATTAAGCCCCAAATAAAATGTGAAATTAAGAGTTCCTCACCGGCCCCAGGCACATTCCACTCATGACCAGCGGCCACTGGGTGGGAAAGCTCGTGGAATCTTTGCTGCTGCTGCCGGCTCGGGCTATGCTGCTCCCTGCAGCCCTATCTCAGGCTGGAGTTGGAGGGCTTGTGGCATTTGGGGAGGTCCTCTCCCGATTCCTCTCCCTGCCTTCATCTAGTCACCACTGTTCCCTGAGCCCCTGTGGCTTTGCCCACACCCTTGTCCTTTCCTTTCCAGGGCTCCCAGCCCATGGGAAGACAGAGCCCCAGGCAGGTGACAAAGGTGCAGGAGGCCCCAGGCTGCAGTGGCCCCACGCCCAGGCCCACCCAGGAGCTCGGCATGGCTGAACATGGCCAGCCTTGGACCCAGAGCCTTTGCTCTTCCAATTCATCTCTTTGCAAATGACCCTGACCGTGCCGACGGTCCAGCGAGGTGAAGGGACCCTGCAGGTTCTTTGTTTCATCCAAAGACTCAGCTGCCAGAGCTCACCCAGTGCCTGCCTAGTGCTTCTCTGCCTGGGCTGCGGGTCACCCTTTCCCCCTGTCGCAGTCCCTGGGCCACAGGGAACAGGATTGTCACACCCAGCTGTAGCCCTCTCCTGTCTCAGACCCTCCCTGTCCTAGTATATGAAGGGTCAGTTGGGGGAGGCGTTCCCTGCTCTTTCACATGGCCCAAGAGGCACACGCCTGCCTCTCTCTCTCTCTCTCTCTCTCTCTCTCTCTCTCTCTCATTCATTTATCCACTTTGTATTGAAAGTAAACTGCATCTCGTTGCTGGGGAGGTTGCAGAAGTGTCTAAGACACTGCCAGCCCTTGTAGTCATGGTGAGGGTTCTGGGAACCAAGGAGGGCTTCCTGGAGGAGGGCTTGGGAGGGGGGTGGGCACCTTCGACAGAGACCAGCCCAAATGAAGGTGCTGGAGGTGGGGCTCCCATCCTCCTGCATCTGCTGCTTTTCCCAGGCAAGGTCATGACCCCAGCAACAGTGGGCTCCCTCGCTTCCCTTCTGGCACCCCCAGGCCTGTTGATGTGGTCCACAGGGCATGATCTTGGTTCATTTGCTCTTCTTGGGACCGCTCCCCTCCACCCCAGCCTTTCGTCTGTGGCTCCTGTGCAGTTCATTCCCGGTGAGGGTTGCTGTCAGGACACTGGAGAGCTCCGGTCGCTCCAGGGGTCAGAAGAGCCCAAACCCCAATGTGGGATCACAACACTCCTGCTTAGGGAGCACCTGCCACGTGTCGGGCACTTTGGGGGGCTGCTGTGCTGTATAAGGGGCTTTAGTAAATTTGGGAAATCCCCACTTTGTTTATTTCTAATTTGGAAGAGAGAGATGTCTCCCATCTGCTGGCTCAGTCCCTAGTTGCCTTCAACACCCAGGGCTGGGCCAGGCTGAAGCCAGGAGGCAGGAGCCCCATCCGGGTACTTGGGCCATCACCTGCTGCCTCCCAGAGGGTGCATCAGCAGGAAGCTGGGTGGGAAGTGGAGGGGCCAGGGTTTGAACCAGGCCCTCTGGGCATGGGACATGAGCATCCCAAGTGGCGACCCAGCTGTGGCGCCCAGTGCTCACCCCAGCCCCCAGCTCTGGGCATGGAAAATGGGTTGGTTTGCAGCCCTTCTCAGTCTCAGCTCTAAGTGCCCTTGTTTTATGTACAACCGGAACAGCTGTGCTTGGTGGCCCCGGCTGGTGTGTCATCTGCCCGTGTCTCATTTAATCCCGTTTGTCCTGTTTTCATTCCTGTTGTACGGCCGAGGAAGCTGGGTCTCCATGAGCTTCAGGAACTGGAGGTCCCCAGCCAGCAAGTGCGGGAGCCACCCCCCAACCCCCACCAAGACATCTCCGCCTGCAAGTTTAAGGCCACACTCAGCCACTCTCCCGGCTCCTGCCATCAGCATAAGCTCTTAGCTGATTTCCCAATAATCCTCCCCTGCCGTTCCGGGGCCTGTTATCATTCATTATTGCGTTGTGCAGCCTCATAGATTGTTTTATTTTCCCCTCCCAGCGGCTGTTGCCTGGGAGCAGCCAAGAGCCCGGCAGTGCGCGGTTCTGAGTGCCTCGTGCCAGAGGCACGCTGATCTAATTTACCTTCCGAGTCGGCAGCAACACCTTGTCCATTCCATTTCGGCTCATTTCCTCCCTGAGGCTTTCCCGGGTGGTGGTGGTCTGCTCAGCGCCCAGGATCTCTGCCGGCCCGGGAGCTGGGTGCCACACACTTCCTCTGCTTGTGCGCCCCGGGTCTGTGAAGTCGCCATCTGCCCCCGCAGCAGTGAGCCTCGAAGGTTGAGCTCAGGAACGCTTGTTCTTCGAGGAACAACACCCTCCTACCTTGGCAAGCAGTTGGCTTTGGGGGCAAAGATCTGAATCCAAGTCCCTTTCCTGCGTCTTTCTTGCTTTGTGATCTCGGGCAAATTCTTGAAGCTCTCTGAACCTCCACTTCTTCACCTGTGAAATGGGCACAAATGGGGCACTTTTTGTTCTCCTTGAGATGGCAAAACAGAAGGAGTGCTTTGAGGATAGCACAGGTGGATAAGGGTGTGGGGACGCGGGGCTCTCCACCCGGGGCTGCTGGGAGAGCACCTGGAGTAGCTGCAGTGGGAAATTTTGGTCATGTGGATTAGAACTACACTCAGCCATCCCTATGCCTCTGTGACTGCTGCTGACTGATGCCGACCTGGAGGCCCGTGCAGGTGCACAAGGCGTTCACGGCAGCCTCGCCCCAAATAGAGGGAAATGTGGACAGACCCAGTGCCCGTCACGGTCAGTGGTGGAATCCTCTCTCCAAAGAGCAGGCTGCAGCTACTAACAGGAAGGGAGCGACCCTGTAGACAGCCGAAGTGGACTTATTGTCACCTGAGAAACAGCAGCGTTAAGAAAGAGACAGGGGTTGCTGGCACCACAGCTCACTAGGCTAATCCTCTGCCTGCGGTGCTGGCACCCCAGGTTCTAGTCCCAATTGGGGTGCCAGATTCTGAAAGCGTAGAACAATACATTTGATCTGAAATAAACCCAGGGAACAGGATTGTGTGTCTTCTTAAACAAAAACCATAGCAATTTTTATTCATTTATTTTATTTTGTTAAAATATTTTATTTGTTTGAGAGGCAGAATTACAGGAAAGAGAGAGAGAGGGAGGGAGGGAGAGAGAAAGAGAGAGAGAGAGAGAGAGGTCTTCCAGCTGCTGGTTCACTCTCCAAATGGCCAGGGCTGAGCCAAACTGAAGCCAGGAGCCAGGAGCTTCTTCCGGGTCTGCCACGTGGATGCAGGGGCCCAAGCACTCGGGTCATCTTCTACCACTTTCCCAAGCCATAGCAGAGAGCTGGATTGGAAGTAGAGCAGCCAGGACTCGAACCAGCGCCCATATGGGATGCCAGCATCCCAGGTGGCAGCTTTACCTGCTACGCCGCAGCACCAGCCTCTTTCATTTTATTTTAAAGGCAGAGCGATGTAGATCTTCCATCCACTGGTTTGTTCCTCAGATGCCTGCAACAGCCAGTGCTGCTCCAGGCCAAAGCCAGGAGCCCTAAACTCCATCTGGGTTTCCCACGTGAGTGACAGGCTCGCAAGTACTTGAGCCACCACCTGGTCCGTTAGCAGGAAGCTGGACCAGAAGCGGATCCAGACCTTGATCGTAGGCACTCAGATCCTGGATGCCGGTGTCCAAGTGACATCTCAGTCACTGCCCCGAATGCCTGCCCCCTGATAAAAATCTTTCAGACTTGGGAGCCCTAACATGTGCATGTGGCTTTGCTCAATGACTAATGACAGATTGAACCTCAGGAAACCACCTCTAAAGGCAAAGCTAGGAGACTGCCACCAGCCTGGACACATGGCCGTGACCCCTGCCCCTGCTACCTTAACCATGGGGGACGCTTGCCATCCTGGCATCTCTGGTGGTCAGTTCTTTGATTCACATTATGGTGCCGCCACCAGAGCCTGCACGCGTGTCATCATGTCCCCTGCAGGTCGTGTCTACATAGACACAATGGTTCTGCTGGGAACCAGTGCCTTGCCCGGTGTCATCGGTGGTTCTGTTAGGTTTGAGCACCCTGCCTGGTGTCATCGGTGGTTCTGTTAGGACCCAGCGCCTCGCCCAGTGTCATTGGTGGTGCTGTTGGGTTTGAGCACCCCGCCCGGTGCCATCGGTGGTTCTGTTGGGTTTCAGCACCTTGCCCGGTTTCATTGGTGGTTCTGTTGGGACCAAGCGCCTCATCAGTGGTTCTGTTGGGACAGAGCGCCTTGCCCGTGTCACTTTGTGGGACTTTGCCCTGCAGACGCCCTGCGAGGTAGCGTATTTGGGGACATAAACAGGAACGTCAAGGGTTATTAGGATGGAAAGTCTGGGAGGGCACCCACTGAGGCAATGACGGCCATCGCGGAGATGGCCCTGCAAGCGGGGCTGGAAGTATCCTAAGGAGATTTAGGGGGACTTAGCCACTGTTTGAATTTTTCTCAGGGAGAAATGCATTGATGCGTGATTTGGATGATTACATTTTAATAGAAGGAATAAATTGGGGAAAATAAGACCTTGCTGGCCAGAGTTGTTGGGAGGGTGAAGTGTGTGATGGGGGCTTAAGCAGCACAGAGCAGGCACTCGCTGAGAGGAGAGGGACGCGGGCAAGCAGCAGGGAGTCTTCTGGGAGCAGCGGGACTGGCAGTGTGGTCAAGTGGCTAGCTGTTCTGGAGCGCCGGGCTTGAGTTCAAATCCTGCCCTCTACCATCCGACACGTTGCTTAATTCTTGTCTCTCTTCCTGGGTTTTGATTTTTTTTTTTCTTTTTGGAAAATGTATTTGAGGTATAAGAGAGAGAGAGAGAGAGAGAGAGACACTCATCCACTGATTCACTCCTGAAATGCCCACAGTAGCTGGGGCTGGGCTGAAGCTGGGAGCCAGGGACAAGCCCAGGTCTCCCATGTGGGTGGCAGGAACCCAGTTGCTGGAGCCATCACTGCTGCCTCCCAGGGTGTGCTGGAGCCAAGAGCTGGAGTCGGGAGTCGAACCCAGGTCCTCTGATGTAGGGTGCAGGGATTTGAACCACAGGCCATATGTCTGCTTCCTCGCTTCCCAGGCCTTACCACCTCTGTCACTCATCCAGCTCCCCCCAAACATAGTGGCTTAAAACACCAATAACCAGTGAAGCCGTTTTCAGGTGGCTTTGGGGAGGGGTCTCTCATGAGGCTGCCAAGTCTGTAGTCCTTGTCCAGGGGCTGGAGGGTCCCTCCAAGGTGGCTCTCACGTGGCTGCCAAGCCGGGGCTGCCTAGCAGGTTTTTCCCTACATGAACCGCAGGGCCTCCTGAGGCCCCTGACAATATGACAGCCAGCTTCCCAGACAGCAAGCAACCCGGAGGCCCAGGCCAGGCGCTGTGTTGCCTTCCATGACGGAGCCTTGGAAGCCGCACGCCATTGCCGTGCACCCTCCTTGTTGGCCACACAGGGACGCACAAGGCTGTGATCAACAGGTGCTGGCTGTGGCATCTCTAAGACAGAGACCCTGAGACCCGCGTCCTAGAGTCCCTGGGGAGGTGCAAGTGAACGCCTCCTGGTGTGGGTCACGGACACCTGTGACCTCAGCCATGTCAGGAACACAGTCGGGTGCCTCCCCGACCCCGGCGCACGCTTCCCCGTGTTCTCGTTCTGCATTTCGTCCTTGTAGCTCTGTCAGGCTTCCCCGAAAGACACCCCACTGTGGCTGTGAGTAGCAGTGTTTAGGAGGAGCCTCCGGGGCTGTGTTTGAGCCCCCCGCCGAGCTGCTTCTCCTGTCTGCCATGCCGCAGGGTGGCAGCGGGATAGTGGGATCCCCGCGGTCGTGTCTTTGGGAACGGGCCTGGGGAGTCTTTGACTTCAATCACTCAGGACATCAATGCCTGAGCGCAGCTGACAGAGGCCTTGATGTGAGAGTAGACTTGGTACTGTCACCTCGGCACAGGAAACTGGGCCGCCTTCAGTGCTTGAGTTCAAGGCACCAAAACGCAAGTCAGCTCACAATGCCAGACACTGACCCACATTTGGGAAGTGGCCCGGGGTGCGAGGAGCTACGTGGGCACAGCAGTTGGCCCCTGAGTGTGTCATGGGGGGCACAATAGGGAGTGGTAGGGACTGTGGCAAACAGGGGAGCACCCGTCTTGGGTCAAGGACCACTGGGCAGTGTCGTCATAATTTCCACCCCCTTCTTGCTGTGTGTGACAGCCTGGCTCACCACTGCAATGAACTTGACTTTGGAGTTGTCTGGTCGATTTGCATCCAGTGTATATGCTTCTAGCACGGCAGCCCAGCACACAGCAGAGTTGAGCCAGGCCACGTTGTGCCAGGGGCTGGGGGGTTTCCGACTTTGTCCACCAGTTGGTGTGGTGAGGCTTGTCATTTTTGTGCTCGGTCATGAGCTGGGGGATAGAGGTCAAAGGCAACTCAGGGCATCACTCAGGGTCAATGGCGCATTTGGGGCAGGCTCCAGGGTCACGGAGCCAGGGTTGTTGATGGACTGGAGGACATCAACAGTGGGGCAGTGCCCTTGACCTGCCCAGAAGAGGAGGTGGATTGTGACAGGCTTCCTGCCCAATGGCCATGCCCTCTCCCTCTCAGTCCTCTTTCCTGTCCAACAAATGGATGGAAAAGATGCTTTCCCAGCTTCCCTTGTGGTTGAGTGGCCTGGTTTTGGCCAGGTGGATGTAAGCAGGAATTTTTTTTTTTTTTGGGGGGGGGGAATGTTTCCCCTGAAGGCAGGACAAGGACGGATGAGTGAAGTCTTCCTTACAATACTGGGTGTTCCCTACACCTGTATTTGGAAATGGTTGGGTGACAATGTGATGTCAGGAGCTGCAGCAGCCATCTTGTGCCTCCAGGAGAAATTTCAGATTATTAAAGACCCAGGTGGTGGGCATTTAAGGATCAATCCTTAAACATCTGCTTTCAGCCTCAAAAAGAAAATCATTGATACAAAAGAATGTTCAGAATGCATCTCTATAGTCTAAAGAATAATAAAGAAAGACCTGTGTACTCATTACTTGAGCTAAGGGTTAGAATGTGAGTGAGTCTTAGATGCTCTGTGTGCCCCTCCGTTCTCTCCCCAGGGCTGGTGTTGCTCCTCCATTCTGGGTCAGTCATTTCCTGCCGTTCCTTACAGTTTTCCCACCTATGTCTGCCTGAATTATGTTTTTATAGATTTATTCATTTGAAAAGGCAGAGTGACATAGAGGGGAAGGAGGGGGAGAGAGAGAAAGAGAGAGAGAAATATCTTCTGTCTGCTGGTTCATTCCCCAAATGTCTGCAACAACCAGGACTGGGCCAGGCTGAAGCCAGGAGCCAGCGATGCCGTCCGGGGTTGGCTGTGCTCACATTTTGATATAAGCACTTCTGATAAGCTCCGTCAGAAGTGGAGCAATGGAGACTTGAATCAGTGCCCCCATGTGGAATGCTGGTATTGCAGGGGCCACAAGGTCCATGCTTTTAAAAATGATCAGCCTAGGTGCTGATGCTGTAGCATAGTGGGTAAAGCCACCACCTGCAGTGCCGGCATCCCATATGGGCACCAGTTCTAGTCCTGGCTGCTCCACTTCCCATCCAGCTCTCCTCTATGGCCTGGGAAAGCAGGAAAAGATGGCCCAAGTCCTTGGGCCCCTGCATCTACATGGAAGGCCTGGAGGAAGCTCCTGACTCCTGGCTTCAGATCAGCGCAGCTCCAGCTGTGGCGGTCATCTGGGGAAGGAACCAGCAGATGGAAGCCCCCCCCCCCCCCCCCCACTTTCTGTAACTATGCCTTACAAATCAATAAATCTAAAAAGAAGATCAGCTTCGAGTGACATGGGACCCTGGAATGAGGCCTCGCCGCTGGCCTTCGTCTTTGGGTTCTGCTGCCCTTGGAGTTTCTAATGGGAGGGGAGGGGCCAGTTGGATGTTCTCCATCATCAAAGCTGCCCCTCACTCAGTTTGCCAGGAAGTCAGCAGGAGCTTTGCCAGAAGGCCAGCGTCCCGTTTCTGTCCCGGGCTCTCTGTGTCTGGGCACCTTGAGTCGTCATCTCCAAAGGCAGAGGCAAACCCAGGAGAGGCAGCCTGGGCCCCGGCGGGCAGGGAGAGGACTTGTAAGGACTCAGCCTCTGACCTCAGGCAGACGGCTTTGCCCCGAGTTTCCATTTCCCCTTCTCTGAACGTGGGGACGGTCCCATCAGGCACTTCTGAGGACGGGGCTTGTATGCATCACGTAGCCCAGGCCAGCATGCCGTAGGGGCAGAATGAATGTCAGCGGTTCCTGCCCAGGCAGGGCTGCCTCGGGGCTGAGGGGTCGTTTCTCCTGTGAGTTGTCGCAATCCACAAGCTCATCCCAACGAGAACCAGGCTGTGAGCAAAATGGAGTTGAGGGGGGTGGATGGCTCCAGACCTGGGGACGCGTGCACCCGAGCACCCTCAGACTCAACAGCGATCCTCATCAAAACGTGAGCAGGGCTGACCCTGGGTGGGGAGCGTTTGCTCCCTGCCGTGCTGTCAATCAGACGTCTCAGCCTTGAGCCCTGGGGTGCCTGCTTTCTCCTTGGAGGGCCTTTGCCTCTGATCAGGCCCATTTTCAACCACCTCCCAGACACGATCGCCGGGGCAGCCTGGGCCATGAGTTGGTGGCTTTGGTAGAGGCAGGAATGGCATTGTGGCTTCTCCATCTGCACTTGCTGCATCCCCTGAGGGCCCAGTGACAGCTCAGAGGTCCTTGAAGCCACAAATCCAACACCACCAGCACCTACTGAGGCTGCTATAGACCCCAACTTTTGTCTTCAGTTCCTTAAATCTTGTTACGGGTTTCTTTATAAAAAATGTATCTACTTGAAAGACAAGAGTGGCAGAGACATATAAAGGAGAGATACAGATAGATGGATAGATGATTGATGCAGAGATATAGATGATAGTAGAGACAGAAAAACAGAGAGAGAGAGAGAAAGGGGGGGGGAGAGCTCGATTTTCTATCCACTGGTTCACTCCCCAAATGGCTGCAACATCTGGGGCTGGGTCAGGCTGAAACCAGGAACCAGGAGCTCCCTCCAGGTCTCCCATGTGGGTGCAGGGGCCCAAACACTGGAGCCATCCTCTGCTGCCTCCCAGGCATGTTGGCAGGGAGCTGGATTAGAAGCAGAGCATCCAGGACTGGAACCAGCCCTCCGATATGGGATGCCGGTGTCGCCAAGTGGTGGCTTAACCCGCTGCGCCACAGTGTCGGCCCCAGCTAAAGATCATTTCAGCTGTGCTTGTTCCAGACTGTTTAGAAATACTCACGTGCGGGCGGACCGTGGCTGTGCAGTCTCCCCATGGTTTCAGCCCCCCTCTCCCAGTCACCGCTCACAGGCGGCATCGGCTGCATCGGCAGAGCCTGCCTCGTGGCTGGGCGGCCAGTGCCTCGCGGGGGCTCTTGGCTTGGATGTTCTGGAACAAAGCCTGGCAAACTGGAGCCCAGGAGGCAAATCCTGCTTTGTTTTGTTTCTTCAATTTTACTTTTTAATTGCAATGAAAAGCACATAACCTGAAACTTAGCATCTCAACCATTTAAAGGCAGAGAAACGGGTGGGGGGGTAAGAGAGAGAGACAGAGAGAGAGAATCTTCCATCTGCTGGTTCTCTCCCCAAATGCCCACAACAGCCAGGGCTGGGTCAGGCCAAAGCCAGGAGCCCAGAGCGCCATCTGAGGCTCCCAAGTGGGTGACAGGGACCCAGGCACTTGAGCTGTCATTGGCTGCCTCCCAGGACACATCCGCAGGGAGCTGGATCAGAAGCGGAGCAGCTGGGATTCCCTCCAGCACCGGATGCCCGTGTCCCGAGCAATGGCTTAAGCTGCTGTGCCACAACGCCCTGCCCCCAACACAGCCTTTGGCAAGTATGCAGCTCGGACTGCTCGGCCTGCTCGCATCGTGGGGCCCCCCTGCCTGTGTCTGTAAATAAAGTTTTATTGGAACACAGCCACGCCCACTGCTTCCTTCCTGGGAGGCTTCATGGCCATAGCATCCGAGCCGGGTGGTTGAGACAGGGGTTCTGTGGTGCCCCAAGCCTGATCCATTCATGACCCAGCTCTTCCCAGAAGACGTGTTCTAGAATGATCAGAACGGCCACATCCTGCTCAGAGGCCCCAGGCTGAGGAGGCTCTGTGGCTGCCATCCAGCTGCCTCAGTCTCTCCTTTGTGACAGGACAGACCAGACCAGAATTGTCACCGATCGGAGTGGTTGTGACTTGGCTGACCACCTTTCTTGGGGCGAGCACCCCTTTTTAAAAAAAGATTGATTGGGGGCCGGCGCCATGGCTCACTTTGCTAATCCTCCGCCTGAGGCGCTGGCATCCCATATGTTATAAGACCCCTGCTAAAAGTAAATATTAAAATAATTTTAGCAAAATAATTCTAGCAAGGGTTAAAAAGTTTGGCTGCTGACAGTAGCCATTTCTTAAGATAACTGTGTCTCCACCTGCCTGCAGAATAACCTTGGGAAACTGCCTTGTGAAACTGCTCTGTGTCTGTGTAACGGTCTCACGCGATAACACTTGCAGGAGTCCGGAAAAAAGTTACAATAAGGTTCTGTACTGCCATCCTCGTCCTTGCTTGCTTCAGCTGAGAAAAAGAAACTGCCCGTGACCCCCCCTCCCAAGCCCCTTACCTAGCAACCATTAACTTACCCAATAAAATGCTAGTATCCTGTAGCTTGCCCAATAAAATTGTAACACAATTAAGTATGCTAATACTGTGGTTTTAAGCTTTAAATACTCTGTAAGCTATTGTTCGCGGCTGCTCTCTCTCTCTCTGCACCTTACCAGTAGGTGCTGCTGAGACAGCCCATTTGCAAATGTAATAAACTTTCCTCTTGCCTTTTGCATCGATTGGAGTGGAGTCTGTGTTTCTGGGGTCCGGTTTGTGGGTTTGTGGGACGCCTGCTTAAGGGGTCTTACATTTCTTGGTGCATTGGCCGGGAAATTGGACTCCAGATCCACCCTCCATCTCCCAATCAGAGGTAAGTCTTTCCTGTTCTGTGTATTTCTGTGTGTTCTATTGTTTGTCTGTACGGGCGCTAGGCGTCCGGGCGCTAGGCGCCGAAAGAGTAGAGCCAGTAGTAGGCAGGGACAGACGTGTCCAGGACCCCTGGCTCAAGCCCTGGAGGATGCTCCAGCGGTGTTCTGGGAGAGGCTGGCTAGGCCGCTCTCCCACCTGGCTGGGAAGAAGGGAAGGACTTCGTCTTCCTCCTTCCCCGGGAAGGGGCTGGCTAGGCAGCCGCTCCCATCTGGAGTTTTGGTTTCAGTTTTGTCTCGTTCCATCGTCGCGCGCAGTGTGTTTGTGTGTCTTGTGATTGTTTTCTGTGTTATAGTTTACTTGCCTTTTGTCATTAACATGGGACAAGGTCTAACTACACCTTTGAGCCTCACTTTAGGTCATTGGAAGGAGGTCCGAGAGTGGGCTCAAAACTTGTCTGTGGAGGTGTGGAAGAAAAATTGGACGGTCTTCTGTACCTCTGACTGGCCAGCCTTCAATGTCGGGTGGCCATGGGATGGAACTTTTGACTCTTCTATTATCTCACAGGTCAAGGCTATAAAGACTCTATTACAGATGCAGGAAATAGGATTAAAAAAAGGTGAGCCATAGAACAGTTCATTGATGCCATAGGAGTAGTCAGTCCTTGGTTCGCAGAAGGAGTCGTGGATGAGCAACATTAAAATGTACTCAAAAAAGAGTTAAATGTGCATTTAAAGAAACAAAACAAGCTGTGACAAAGGCTGGAAAAACTTTATTGCAGATGTAGAGGATAGGGTTAAAGAAACAAACCATAGAGCTATTTATCAGCGCTGTTAAAAAATTAGTCCTTGGTTTACTGAAGAGGGTGTTGTGGATAAGAAACACTCGGGGTAAAAAAAAATATAGATCACACTGGACACCCCCCACCCTGCATTTAAATATTTCATTTAAAGTAAATGTTATCTGTTATAAAGTTAATATTACTATGTGAAATGAGAAATTGTGGTGGCAAGGTGTCCGGACTACCCATTCTATTTTTGTATTATGTGTTAACTCTACCCTATTATTAATAGGAGTGCTTGAACAGATTATGCTTGGTTTGCTTTACAAAAAAAAATTTATATTGTATTCTTATAATGTGTTAATTATGTCTACCTCTCAATGTAACCCTAGGGCCAAATGTAAGGACAAATTTTTAAAATAAAGGGGCTTGTATCTAGGTTCAGCTCTGGTAGACAAGTAACTTTGCTGCCGGATGACCTTCTCCTGCTCCTTGGGAGCCTGGCCAGTTCCCGGGGAGGAGGATAAAGGAATGTTTCTGATAAACAGGTGGGCATGCTTCGTGTCTCGGCTCTCTGGCCAAGATCCGAGACGGATGCTTGCCTAAAATCTTAGCAATGAGCCACCCTTGTCCTTGGGGCTTTGAGAGGGAGCCAGAGCAAGAACCTTAATCCATTAACCCTTTCCAACCTGATGGGTTTTTCTCTTTGCAGTTAATGGAAGCCTAAGCAATGGTTCATATGCTGATGTCTAGTTCTTTTCTGTGCTGCTGTCCCTGACTTATCTGATGAGAGTGTTCCTTCACATGCCTTGAAGGTTTCGCGTTTTTCTATTGCCATTATGAGTCTTGATTGGGAAAACTGTAACGCAAAGTTGTTTATGTTGTTTATCTGTTTTCAGTGTTTGAGTGATTACCCAACTGATCAGAAGTGTACTAATTGTTGGCTAAACCGCTTGACTCTGACAGCTTAAATTCTAAACCAAGTCTTCCAACTTTGGGCTTCCAGTTGGATCCCTGGAACTCTCAAAGGATGAGAATCTAAAATTTGTTAAAGTAACAGCTGCTTGAGTCAATTCAGATTATGTGAAATGTATTAAAATGTTGTAAATGGTGTCAGACCTATGCTGTATTCATGTTTTTGCTTTCCAGCTAGAGTGGTCTTATAAAAATAAGAGTAAATTCTGTGTATACAAGCCTTTATGTTGTTAACATTGGTTCAGAGAATTAAGTTAATGCCAAAGCCCTTTGGTTTGCTTGGTAGCTCACTTGCTCGGTTTTACATGTCTTTGATATGCTTTAAACATGTTTCTCTTAACGATGAAGATCTTTTCAAAGTTGTGTCCATGTTTGCTGTCCAGGAGGAGTTATTCTTATGTTACTTAAAAGCATGGAAATGTAATTTTGACTTTTAATTCAGATAATGGTGTGGTATTCATTAATAACTCAGTGTCTTAAGCCATCTAGGCATCAATGCTAAGCAAAATGTGGGGAAATGTATTGTACTTTTCACATCTTAAATTCGATAAGAGAGACTGTTTAAGTTTGTTAGCATGTATTCTCATAAATTGTCCATACATGACAATTCAAGACTATGTAAAAGTAACTACAGATATAACGTTTCAGAAGGTGTGAGCAAGTCATAAAAAGTTTTAAAAGGTTTACAACTTTAAAATTGTTTACAGAGTTTTCTTTAAGTGCTAATGCCAAAATTACATTGACCTAAAGTTAAAGTCTGATCTTCTGTTACAACAATGAGGTTTTAAAAAAAAAAATGTGCACTAATGTTAGTAAATATCTGGAAATGGTCTAAGTCTTGAAATCTGTTTTTGCAAAAACTGTAATGTCTATTTTAACAGTGTCTGCTTAATCGGTTGCTCTGCCATTTCTAGAGTTAGGTCCTGTAAGCTCTTTTTGACTCTGTTAAATAGTTCTAAATTATGTAAACCCTTATGTTCAAGGTTTTTATTTCTGGTTTATTCGACAAACAAGAGACATAGAATTCATGTTACTCTACTGTCTCTGTTAAGTTCAGGTTAATGAAAAGCATTGTTAAGTATTATGATCAGATCTGGTTTAAAAGTGTAAAAATCACCCTAACTAATAAATGGCTATCATTTCAGGATGTTAAGGAATTCTATTTTGACCAGATACTCTAAGTTCTCTTGGTACCTTTAACAGACTTTCTAAAAATCAAAATAAGGCTCCTCCTGGTATTTTCCCCCGGTGTTAAAGGGGAAGGCATTGGGCCAATAAATGTTACTCCAAAACTAATAAAGAAGGTAATTCATTAAAAAAACAGAGTTCGGAAAACTGGAAGTGGGGCCAGCCTCGGGCCCTCCCTACAGGGATCAGAGGACCGTCTTGCTATAGTATCATTAAAGCAATGGAGCCGTGTTTATTGCAACATTCTGTTAATCTATGCTCCTTTACCATCTTTCCTCTAAATAATTTTAGTGTGCACTACAAGGCTTGCAGCGTATTTCTTGCAGATTAAACTAAAAGTAACTAAGTCTATGCACAGCAGACAACAAAAAAAATAATTTGCTGTCACAAATTGACAAAGTTGGCAGGATCTGCAAGTATACAAAGCAATGCCTTTCTTTAAAAAAAAAACTGAAGTTACATATGTAGCCTGTAATGTTCCTGGCTGGAAAGACCCTCAGTTGGCCTCTTTGGCAAAGGAATGGGCTCTCTGCTCAGGATTGAGTAAAAATTGGGATGACAAGTTATGGAGTGCACAGCCTCCACAAGTTATTAAGGTTTACAATCGGTGCCAGTAAAAAAAAAAAAAATGACTGTAAATTACAAAAGGTTTGAGTAAGTTACAAAAGGTTCGAGTAAGTTACAGAGGGTGTAAAAAAGTTACAAAATGTTAAAAGAACAATGGTAAAATGGAGGAATCCTATCACCAATCAATGGAATGGACCTGATCCGGTACTAAAATGGGACGCGGGCTCCTAAGAAATGGGTTTTTCTATGCAGCCAATAGGCCTTTACATCATTAGCCTCTGATAACTTCCGCAATTGCTCCCATGTGGCCCCGATGCTGACATCTGTATTTACAGCGGTGGATAGAACATGTCGGCGGCGTGCTTCACCTGAAGACTGTAATGGCAACGTCATCCTAATAGGAGAGGACACTGCCCTTGCCGTGGCTGTATCGGTAGTAAGTGTTCCTGGACTGGCCTTTGAAAATAACCGTGGACTGCGAAGGCTTGCATGTTTAGTGACCAAAACAATCTTACTGCTACTGGATTGTCCAATATGGCCAAAAAAAATTGGTTCAAGTTTGCTACCAAACCTCCTTTGTAATCAAAAATAATTAATATTTGGCTGTAAGTTTCATCTCTCACCTAATGTCAGACTGGAATGGTACTCAAAGACGGGTAAGACACTCAGCATCCTGTACCAACCTAAGACAGGGCTCTAGGCCAAGCTGCCAGAGTTACCGATGACGGGTAAGGACAGGAATGACTGAGGGCAACCTAAGACAGAGGCCATTCTCAATTAAATAAAAAGGGGGTTGCGGCAGGTGTGGAAACAGCACCGCCGCCCTTGCAAAAAAATAATAATAATCAACGCCAAAAATATCAGGCCCTCCATAGAGCAGTAGAAGACGATATACTGGACCTAGAGAAGACCATTGGTAAGCTAAAACAGTCTTTAAAGTAGTATTGCAAAACAGAAGGAGAATGGACTTGTTTTTTTTTTTAAAAAAAAGGGGGGTTTATGTGCTGCCTTAAAAAAAAAGTGCTACTTCTACACTGATCCATTCAGGGATCATCAGAGACTCTATGGCTAAACTAAAAAAAGCCCTGTAAAATTTTAAGATTAAAATTAGTACAAAAAGAAGAGGAGGGAATATAAGACCCCTGCTAAAAGTAAATATTAAAATAATTTTAGCAAAATAATTCTAGCAAGGGTTAAAAAGTTTGGCTGCTGACAGTAGCCATTTCTTAAGATAACTGTGTCTCCACCTGCCTGCAGAATAACCTTGGGAAACTGCCTTGTGAAACTGCTCTGTGTCTGTGTAACGGTCTCACGCGATAACACTTGCAGGAGTCCGGAAAAAAGTTACAATAAGGTTCTGTACTGCCATCCTCGTCCTTGCTTGCTTCAGCTGAGAAAAAGAAACTGCCCGTGACCCCCCCTCCCAAGCCCCTTACCTAGCAACCATTAACTTACCCAATAAAATGCTAGTATCCTGTAGCTTGCCCAATAAAATTGTAACACAATTAAGTATGCTAATACTGTGGTTTTAAGCTTTAAATACTCTGTAAGCTATTGTTCGCGGCTGCTCTCTCTCTCTCTGCACCTTACCAGTAGGTGCTGCTGAGACAGCCCATTTGCAAATGTAATAAACTTTCCTCTTGCCTTTTGCATCGATTGGAGTGGAGTCTGTGTTTCTGGGGTCCGGTTTGTGGGTTTGTGGGACGCCTGCTTAAGGGGTCTTACAATGTGCGCCGGTTCTAGTCCTGGTTGCTCCTCTTCCAGTCCGGCTCTCTGCTGTGGCCTGGGAGGGCAGTGGAGGATGGCCCAGATGATTGGGCTCTGCACCCACATGAGAGGCCAGGAGGAAGCACCTGGCTCCTGGCTTCAGATTGCTGCAGCACTGGCCATAGCAGCCATTTGGGGAGTGAACCAACAGAAGGAAGACCTTCCTCTCTGTCTCTCTCTCTCACTAACTCTACCTGTCAAATAAGTTTAAAAAAAAAGATTGATTTATTTGAAAGACAGAGTCACACACACACACACACAAACACAGAGAGAGAGAGAGAGAGAGAGCGCTTCCATCTCCTGGTTCACTCCCCCAGATGGCTACAATAGCCAAGCTAGGCCCAAAACCAGGAGCCAAGAACTCCTGCCATGTGAGTGCAGGGGCTCAAGCACTTAGGCCATTTTCTACTGCTTTCCTAGCCCATAGGAGGGAACTGGACCGGAAGTGGAGCAGCCGGGACTCAAACCGGCACCCACATGGGATGCCGGCATTGCAGGAGGTGGCTTCACCCGCTATGCCAGAATGCCGGCCCCAAGCTCCCCTTTCTGAGTCACCACCCATCCCTGGCGCCACCAGAAGCCAAGGCCGCACCCCATTCTGCCTCATGACGCAGCCATTTAGTGCTTCAAACTCCAAGGTCCCTGTCCCTTTCCTAGACACCATGTGAGGCACGCAAGGCTGTGCTGCAGACAAAGCAACCCTGCAGTAGGGAGGCAGAGCAGAGGGCTGTTTCTCTCCTAGGTGGCACAGCCACACCCCACCAGTCTTTCCAGGGCCCCAGTTCCTGGGGGCAGCTGGGAAGGAGGGTGAAGGAGATCTGCCCGGGGTCTCCAGCCCTGACTCGGACTGTCCATTTGCAAGAGCCGTGCAGGGCCATGTTACTGCCCAGGAGGCCCGGATGTCTTCAGCCCCATTGAAGAAGGGGCCCAGGTTTTGGGTGACTGCGGCTGGTCTTTGCCACAAACTCTGATGCCTTAACCTGGTGTTTGGGGTCCACGCGCGTGTGTGTCCAGCTTTGGGAGTGGAAAGGCTGAGAGAGCACGATCCAGAACAAGTCCAGCCTCACATCTTCCTCCTGGTCCAGCACAGCCCCGGACACAGGGCCAGTGCACAGGGGTGGAGCCACGAGCAGGGTCCCTCACTCAGCTGGCAAATATCTGGTCACATTTACCACATGCCAAGCTCTGTTCTGGGCCATGGAGACCCAAAGACACACTCAGCTGCTCTGCCCTGACACATTTTTTTTCTTCTTTGGGTTCATGGAGGAGGAAATTACCTTAATGCCTCAGGGCCCTTGCACGTGCCATTCCTGCTTCCTGGAATCCCCTCCCCCCAGCTCTCCTCTTCGCTTGCCTGGCCAGAACCCACTTTGTGTCTCTTCCTAGGAAGAGACACGGACAGGGTAGACTGTTCCCTTCACCCATGCAAATACTCCTCCTTTGTAAATGTTAGCACAGCTGCATGAAGTAATGTTTTCCCTGCATCCAATCTAGTTTCAGGTCGGTTACCACTGTTGAGTTTCTAAGCTCCATGATGACAGGTGCATTTCTGGTTGCTCAGAGCCCTAGCAGAATGCCTGGGTGCAAGAGACACGGTGTCTTGTGCTTGTTAAAGTTCCAAGCAGCGCTGTCACCAGCTCACAGCTGAGAAGGCTGAGGCTCGGAGGCGCTGGGTCCCTGGCCTCGGCCCACACAGGGCCTGAGCCTGGGCACTGGGGCCTCTGCCTGCCTGCCTCCGGTGAGCGCCTTTGCCTTCACAGCTTTGCACAATTAGAGCAGCACACGGTGCATGCTCTCACGAGGTATTAATAGGGTATGTTTAAGGGGTGGTGGGAGGGCAGAGGAGGGTGTGACTGACTCAGGCTGGGGGAGCGATGGCTGCCTGGAGGAGGCGGCGACCTTGAAGGCTCAGAAACCGTGGGCAAGTTGGAACAGCTACAGGGAATGCGTGGGAGCGTGAGAAATGAGACCAGAGGCAGCGCTGGCTGGGACACCCCCGCTCTGGGGTGCCAGGGGGTTTGGACTTAGCTGGGCTGATGGGAGAGAACTCCCAGGCACTTGCGAGCTGAGGAGTGAGGCGAAGCAGAAGGTTCTGTCAAGATCCTTGCCTGAGGTCCGGGCTGCAAACTGGCACTTGCTGGCAGGCAGGCAGGCTTGGCCGGGCTCACTCAGGATCTTAAAATGGAATTTGTGGCCAAGTGTATTAGCATGGATTTAAGGCCAGTTGCTGAGCCAAACACCCAACATCACAGAGGCTTACACGACACAGGAGCACGGATTTTCTCTCTCGCATGATCTAAAGGAACCAGGCACCTCGGCCCAAAGGCATCTCCCTTGCCTACATGGTCTCAGGTGGCCAAAGTCATGGGCGGTCCCCCAAAGAGAAGGGCTGAGTGTGCCCAGAGAACAGTCTTTCTCCCAGCCGAACTTGCAAATTCAGGAGGTTCTGCCTTCTCTGGGACAGGAGGAAGAACCCAGCAGTACTGGTCGCATGTGGCCACAGTGGACTCCAGCCCCGCAGGGTGGGCCGCTGTTCTCCAATTTCCCGCAGTCTCCGCCACTACCTTTTGTGTCCCTGACCCTGTGTGGCGGTTGGCATCAGTCATCTACACCAGCCCCTCGTGAGTTCACGGCCATGCCCTGAACAAAGGATGTCCTGGAGGCCACGGAGCTGGGACCCGTTTAGGCAGAGTGGCTGGCGCGAGGCAGTACTGGCTCAGGGCAGTCTCAGCCCAGGATTGGGATGGAAGTGTCACTTCCTTCCTCCACCCTGGCACGTGCAGTCACCTGCAGAATCCTGGGACTGCAAGGAAACCTTCTTGGAAATAGGGGTGGGATTTTGTGCACCTGCTTTCCTGGGGCATCCCCAGAGGGGAGGGAGTGTGCCCAGCCTGTCCTCTGTGGGGCTCTCAGACCCCTGATGCCATCCAGAAGGGGCTGATGCAGGCACGAGGGAGCCACGCTCCTGCCCAGCTGCAGGTGCGTTTTGTGTTTCAGCCCCGTGGGAGCTGTGGCATGGGTTCTCCCCATCCCTGCTGGGACCAGTCATTGAAGAATGGTTTCCTGCACAGGGGCACTGGCCGCCGTGGTCATTTCCATTATTCTGACCCCAGGGTGAGGTGGGACAGGGGTGTCTGGTGTCTGTGTTCTGGGCAGGTGTCTGTGAGTCCCCTGGAGCATGGGCAAGCTTGCTTCCTCACGGGCGCAGAAGCCCCGTGGGCAGGAAATGGCATTGGGATGGTAGACCCTCAAGGCTGTGGTGGTACAAAACTTCCCCATAGCACTCTGATTTTGTTTGCTCCACCTGAGCCCCAGCTACCATCATGGGTTCTGTGCCTCTGGGAGCCACATACCTGTGGCCTCATTCCCTGTTGACTACCGGCTCTCTGGGGTCCCAGCCCTCCTTGCCAATCCCAGGTTTCCCAGAGGCCTCCTTTGCGTGTGGGGTCTGGGTTGCTTATGGGTGACTCCCCTCCTGACGGGGGAGTGAGCATCAGAATACGATGCTGCCCCCTTTTGGGTTTCCATAGTGACAGGGCCTCTCAGAGAGCATCTGAGGATTCTGCTGACTGCACTGGAGGTCCGTGGGAGGTCCCACTGCACAGCGCCGGCTCCACGGTGCATCTGTCACCTGGCTGGCCCCACTCCTCCCACCTGGGCTTCCCAAGGAGTTCCTGCCTCACTCACGCAAAGCCCCCTCTCACTCCCCAAGCCTTCCCTGTGGCAGTGGACATGCAGCCCCATAGGCACAGGTGTGTGTGTGTGTGCAGTGTGTATACGTGCACAGGTATGTGTGTACACATAGATGTGTGTACATATGCACAGGTGTGTGTATGTGCAGTGCAGGTGTGGGTACGTGTGTATACAAATGTGCATACGTGCAAAGGTGTGTGTACACAAGTGTGTGCAGTGTGTATATGTGTACAGGTGTGTGTGTATGTGCACATGTGCACAGGTGTGTATATGTGCGGTGTGGGCATGCAGTGTGTATACGAGCACAGGTGTGTACATGTGCACACATGTGTTTGTGTATAGGTGCGTGCAGTGTGTATATGTGCACAGGTGTGTATACGTGCGGTGTGGGCATGCAGTGTGTATACGAGCACAGGTGTGTTCATGTGCACACGTGTGTTTGTGTATAGGTGCGTGCAGTGTGTGTATGTGCACAGGTGTGTGTACGTGTGCACAGGTGTGTATATGTGCGGTGTGGGCATGCAGTGTGTATACGAGCACAGGTGTGTTCATGTGCACACGTGTGTTTGTGTATAGGTGCGTGCAGTGTGTATGTGCACAGGTGTGTGTACGTGTGCACAGGTGTGTATATGTGTGGTGTGGGCATGCAGTGTGTATACGAGCACAGGTGTGTACATGTGCACACGTGTGTTTGTGTATAGGTGCGTGCAGTGTGTGTATGTGCACAGGTGTGTGTACGTGTGCACAGGTGTGTATATGTGCAGTGTGGGCATGCATAGTGTGTATACGAGCACAGGTGTGCACATGTGCACAGGGGTGTGTGACATGTGCAGGTGTGTGTGTGTGTGCCCGCACACGCACTGGGATACTCTGGTGCAGGCACATCAATGGAACACTTTCTCAACAGAGTCATTTCTGTCCCTGGGAGGAATCCTGGGGCCAGCAGCCAGGACAAGACAGTCGCTTCACTCAGTCACCCTGCGTAGCGGGCTGAGAAGTCGGCCACTGTGCCCATTTTACAGATGAAGAAACTGAGGCTGAGAGCAGTGCAGCAACTCCCCCAGGGTCCCCCGCTGGGGAGGTGTGCCCTGAGCCTCGGGGGCAGCCCTGCTGACCTCACAGCCAGGCCTCTTCCTGCTGCAGCTCTGCCTCCTCAGAGATCCTTTGCTGGGGCTCGGCCTTGAGTATGCTTCTGTGGTGAGCCTGGCCTGGGATGGCAGAGGCTGGGGGCAACAGCAAAGCCCTGGTTTACAACAGCAATCAGATAGGAGGGACTTCACACAGGTGGTGGAAACAGAATTCAAATAGGAGCTTGAGTGCAAAAACAATTTGGAAATCCATGCATTGTTTTCCAGAAAACACATTTTCTGTGAAATTGTGAAGACCTCTGTGTGCATGAGTTCCAAGCTGTTTTTTATTTTATTTATTTGGAAGGAAGGTGACAGGGTGGGGGGTGTGAAGAGAGAGATCCTTCATTTGCTGGTTCACTCCCCAGGGCTGTGTCAAGCCGAAGCCAGGAGCCAGGCGCTCCATCCGGGTCTCCCATGTTGGAAACAGAAGCTCAAGTACTTGAGCCATCAGCTGCTGCCTCTCCCTTAGCAGGGAGCTGGACCAGAAGCGGAGCAGCCAGGACACAAATTGGCAGTTGGCATATGGGCATCTCAAGTAGCCGTCTAACCTGCTGAGCCACAAACCTGCCCTTCTGGTGGTCTAATGGGGACACAGGTGATGAACACACACACATAGACACATCTGTTCCCACAGGCGGGGTGAGGGCTGCCGGGACACACATGGCGCCATCAAGGGCATGGGGACGCTGTTTGATAACGGAGGGTTGGGAAAACCTCTGGGAAACCGGACAAGCATGTGCAGTGCCTGAGCCTGGACTGCAAGTGACAGGTGCAGGGAGCTGCGAGGTGGCTATGGGGTCTGGAGTACATGAGGCAGAGGGGTGGGGTGGGGCCAACAGCTTAGGCCTGGCCACACGTTAGGGTCCCCTGGACCCCAACCCTGGGGGGCACTGGTTGGCCAGAGCTCCCCAGGTGACACAGCAAGGATGGGCCCCTCCTGCCTAAGACCCCCGCAAGCCACGGTGAGGACTCGAGTTTTTGTGTAAGTGCAATGAGAAGTCCTTAGGGCAGGCAGGGGAGTGGTGTGATCCAGTTTACCTTTCTAGGGGGTCCTCTGCCAGCCAGGCTGCGGCAGACGGAAGGGGCATGAAAGTGGAGGCAGGGAGGCCCCAGGAGACCCCGCCCCCGCTGACCGGGCAGTGGCAGCTGGCAAGGGAACCGGGCTTGGCTCTGGTGGTCAGCAGTCGGAAAGCAAAGTGTCACCAGGGGCTGCATTCCTTCTGGAAGCTTCCAGGGTGGGGGTGGGGATCTGTTAACTTACCTTTCCCAACTGCTAGGGGCTGACTGTACTCCGGGCCTTGGGTCCTCTCCTCCATCTACAAAGCCCCTCCATGCACCCCCTGGCTCTGTTACCCCGTTTTCTGCTTCCCTCTGACCCTCGCCCTCCTGCCTGGGAAAATCCAAGCTGATCTCCTCCGCTCTCTATCATTAACTTAATCAGATCTCTCTCTCTCTCTCTCTCTCTCTCTCTCTTTCAAGATTTTTTAATTTATTTGAGAGGCAGAGTTACAGAAAGTGAGAGGAAGAGACAGAGTCTTCCGTCCGCTGGTTCATGCCCCAGATGGCCACAATGGCCAGAGCTGAACTGATCCAAAGCCAGGACCTAGGAGCTTCCTCTGGGTCTCCTGCACGGGTGCAGGGGCCTAAGGACATGGGCCATCTTCTACTGCTTTCCCAGGCCATAGCAGAGAACTGGATTGGAAGAGGAGCAGCCAGGACTAGAACTGGCGCCAATATGGGATGCCAGTGCTGAAGGCGGAGGATTAACCTACTGTGCCATGGCACCAGCCCCCTGCGGAGTTCTTTTCACCATGGAAGGCCAAGGATCGCATCTGGGGGAAGCACAGCTTGCCACGGTCAGGGTTATGACTGCAGGGGTGGGTCTGTGATGTGGAGATGTGGGGGAGCTCCCTCAATCCCTAGGGGCCCTCAGGCATCTCCCTGTGTGGGCACAGAGACACCCTGGCCCTCCTCTCCATGCTCAGACACTGTGCCGACTCCTAAGGAGAAGGCCAGCGTGCAGCCTCCAGCCCTGGCCCTAAGGGTCCTCCAGGTGCTGCATGCCCCTCCCTGGGACCCCATGGCAGCTTGGCCTCCATCTGGTCAATCAGATCACCCCCTCCCACCTCAATAGTGTTTTCAGAATGTGCCCATTTCCTGCGGCTGCTGTCCCCAGCGACCCCGAGCTCGTGTTGTCAATCACCCTACAGTTCTGCAGGCCATGGGTCTGGTGCAATCTCCAAGCCAAAGTGCTGGCAGGCAGCGCTGGAGGCGGGGTCTTTGCCTCCTGGCTCTGGGAAGCACCCAGCCCCCTGGAGTGCTCGGCCTGCTGTCCTTGTTTCCCTGCTGGCTGTGCACGGGGTGGGGGAGGGGTGCTCTCCGGGCTCCCTGGTGCCCTCACCTTCCTCCATCCTCCAAGCCAGCCCCAGTGGGCGAAGCCCTCGTCCTGCTGTGGCTGTGTCTCCCACTGTCGGGTCAGTCCAGGGGATGTTCTCTGTAGTTCCTGATTTCGTGGGGCCCACTTGGGTATTCTGGAATGATCTTTCCATCTGCAACCCCGGTCACGTCTGCAAGGTCCCTTCTGCCGTGTAGAGTAACACATCCATATCCATAGGTTCCTAGGAGTACAGCGTGGACATTTTTGGAGGGCATTAGAGTGCCATAATAACTATCATGCACTAAGGCTTACTATGCCCCAGAAGGATCCGCCACGGAAGGTGCCCATTTTATAGGTGTCGAAACTGAGGCACAGAGAAGGCAGGTGATGTGAAGGGTTGATTTGCGTTTACCCCCCCCCCCATTTATATGCTGGAATCTTAGCCCTCAGTGCCTCCAGATGTGGCTTATTTGGACATGGGGTCTTTGCACAAGCGATTGAGTTAAAACCAAGTCATTCCGGGGGCCACCGTTGTGCTGCAGAGGGTTAAGCCGCTGCCTACGACACCTGCATCCCGTATCCGAGAGCCAGTTTGTCCCTGCTGCTCCGCTTCCAATCCAGCTCCCTGCTAAAGCACCAGGGAACGCAGCAGATCATGGCCCAAGTGCTTGGGTCCCTGCCCATCATGGGAGAGCCTAGTGAGCCAATCCAACCCGCAGGCTAGAGCTGCCAAAGCTGGATTCCAATCCTCCTTGGCTCATGGCCGGTTTCCCTCTCTGCCTGGTCTCCAGCTCTCTCCTTTGTGGGTTCTTCGTCTCTGCCCCTCCCTCCAGCTCTCTCAGCCCCCTTCTCCCCCCTGCAGCCTGAGGACCCCTCCCCTGCTCCTCCACCTATGCGCCCCCTTCCCCTCCAGCCCCTGCTCCTCCCAGGGCACCCCCCGCACTGACCGAGGCCCAGCCACACGGGGGTTCTAGGATGCCCAAACTGCCCTCGATGGCTTCCCAGTCTGAGAGAGGAGGCCCGAGCTGCAGGAGGAGCGAAGCTGGGCGCTGCCCACCACCCCAAGGCATAGCTGAGGAGCGGGCACTTGGGAGGGCCCTTCCCAGCCCCATCTAGCTTCTCAGATTCCCCAACTCAAGCCGTCACCACTGCGGGCAGCCATGCTTTCTTTTCCCAGCTCTTTCTGGCCGTGCCCCTTCTGGGCGTTCTGACTGGCCCCGCAAACCGGATATGTGACCCGAGCTTCTCCCTCCTGGGACTCTGAGGCAGATCAGGCACTGCAGGGCGGAGTCAGCACAGGGCCTGGCTGGGTACCCAGGCGTGAAGTTGGGCTGCGAGGGGCACTGCCCCAGCCCCAGATGTCTCTGCTCCTCGGCCCTGCCTATGAGCGCTTCCAGGCCTGCTCAGACCTCGAGTGCCGCCCCACCCTTCAGTTGCCCCAGTGCCCACACGGCCCCTGTGGCTCCTTGGGCAGGGGCTGCTCATGGCTGCTGCAGGGCCTTTGCACCTGACCTGCCTCCTGCCTGGGAGGTTCTGCCCTTGGATCTTCACATGGCCGCCTTGTCCTCACGGAGGACACCTCGTCCGCTGGGGCACTCCATCATGCAGGCTGTGTTGTTTCATTCGGGGTGCACATCACCATCTGCTGTTTATCTGTTTGCTTGTTTACTGTCTAGCTGCCACGTTGGAACGAGAACTTCATGTCTGATTTACTACAGATTCCCCAGAGCCTCCAGCCTGTAAGTGGTGCTGAATGAATGTTTGTTGATTGAATGCAAGAAGGAAGTCAAGGGGTTAGGTAGCATGGAGTTCAGCTGATGTCATTCTCTCATGCAAGACCCCGACTGTTTCTTTTTTTTAAAGAGTGACTTTACTTACCTGAAAGGCGTAGTTACAGGAAGTGGGGGTGAGATCTCCCTTCTGCTGGTTCATGCCCCAGTTGGCCTCAACAGCCAGGGTTAGGCCAGGAGGAAGCCAGGGGACCATCTAGGTCTCCCACATGGGTGGCAGAGGCCCAAAGCACTTGGACCGTGTTCTGCTGCCCTCCCAGGTGCATTAGTCTGGAGCTGGCTGGGAAGGGGAGCAGCCAGGGGTCAAACGGGCATCGCAGGCAGCAACTTAACCTAACCCACTGCACTGGTAACACAGGCCCCAGGACCCTTACTGTTGTCTCAGGCTAAAGGAGGCTGAGTGGGGTGGGGACCGGGCTTCCAGGCTGCAGCAGGTGGTGGCCAGAGCAGGGCCCCTCTGCTTCTGCCTGAGCTGCCCTCGGGTCTCCTTCCAGCAGCCCAGTGCCTGTTCTTGGTCCCGAGGGCCCAGGAGCCTGTGTGTGGCTCTCACAGTCCTGCAGGGAGTGGGGGGCTGTGGCTGGACGAGGCCCCTTGTCTGAAGCCAATTCTCACATTGGATAAGCCGATTGAGGAGACTGTTTCATGGGAGGGTGGTGACTTGCCTTCCGTCTTCCTCTCTCTCTCTCTGGTTTGTTTTTTAAAAGCGCCATTGTATTTATTAGATCTGCCATCACAGGCTGTCCCTTGACGTGCTTCGTGCTGTGAAGAGACAGCGCCTGCCACCAAGCCTCACTCGGCGGCTGACAACATCCTTGCCTGGCGCACACACGCTCACGCGTGCACACAGGCTGTTGTCGAGCACACAGGGGCAGCCCTGGGGGCAAAAGTCCCTGTCTTTTTGCGGAAGACGGATGGGAAATTCTGCTTCCTTGCCAAGAGAAGAGGCTGCGCAGACACGGGCAATCCAGAGTCCCAGGCCCCGGCCTGGTCGAGCACCTGGGGCACCAGCAACTTGGCCTTGAAGCCCTGGAGTTATGCAAACTTCTTTTCCATGCTGGCCAGCCAGTGGAGGGGGTGGAGAGTGGCAGGAAGCCCACAGAGAAAGGAGGTGTGCGGGGAAAGCAAACGCAAAATGCCTGACTAGTTCACTCCATGAGTAATCAACCCTGAACAATTGAGGAACTGACTTGTCACTGCGAGAGTCTCAGTGTGGAGCAGCCGCTGCTGGAAGGCAGGGCCCAGACAGAAGGGCTTGGCAGGGTTTGGAGAGAGGACCCTGGATCTGCAGAACCGAGGCTGGGCTGAGGGCCTGGGAGGCTTGGGGATGTTTTTATGACATTTTCAACCACAAGGGCCAAGGCATCCCCTGGCTAGGGAAGGTGGCGGCCAGGGGAGGCGAGGCGGCCGGAGGGGAGCAATATTTCTCTCCCAACAGTAAACAAGTGCTGAATAAACCCCAGAAATGACACCCAGAGAGCGTCTGTGGGAGGCTCCGGAGCTGCTTGTCTTCAAAGAGTTATTGGTTTTGTTCAGGCTTCATCTGATGCTTGCTTAAAAAAAATTAGGTTTTGTTTCCCCTCTCACCGCAGTCTGGAGGGAAGAATCAGCACCCAGCAGTTGTCTCGTGCCATCATTTAGCCGCCAGTGAACAAACTGACAGCGACCGGGCTCAGTAAACAGATGGTGGAGTGGCGAGACCCAGCCAACTCCACGCTGCCTCCTGGGGGGGGGGGCTGTCCGCTGGGGGGCGCTGTCTCATCCCCAGGCCGCAGGGACCCCAGGCTGTGTCTTCGTGGTGGTCTAGTTTGTGAGTGCATCGTACGCACAGATGTGCAAGAGCAGCGGTCAGGAGCTTGCCTTGCCGGGGTGAGGGTGGGCAGCGCCGTGAGGAAGCTGTTCGGGAAGCCCATATCCCCTAGCTAGGTGCCTCGGTTCGAGTCCCAGCTCTGCTCCCAGCTCCAGCTTCCTGCTAAGGCAGCAAGTGATGGCTCCAGTACTTGGGTCCCTGCCACCCACGTGAGAGATCCTGATGGAGTTCCAGGCTCCTGGCTTCAGCCTGGCCCAGGCCCCTGCTGTTGAGAGCATTTGGGGGAGTGGATGAGAGATTCCTCTCTCTCTGTCTCTCTCCTCTGCCTTTCAAATACATGAAATAAATAAATAGAGAAAGAGAGGGAAGAGAAGAGAGAGAGAGAGAGAGCTGACTCTGCCCCTGGCATGCACGAGCTGGAAGCCCTGGGGCGGGGTCTCCGTTCCTCCGACCTCTGTTTCTGCAGCTGTAAGGTGGGGAAATTCTCGTTGCAGCTATGGCTGCTTTGTGTGACAGTAGCCACTCATTGCTCTGGTTTCCCAGGCTGCTTTGCCCTTGGATTGGCCACTGGACCAGACTGACCAGTTGGGTACAAGAGGAAGAGATAGATGTCACTTCTGGGCTGGGGTGAGTGAGTCTGCAGCATCGCTTTCCTATCTGAGGGACTTTAAGCAATTCTTGGGAAATTGAATGTAAAGATAAGTTTATTATGGTGCAGAAAAAAAATTGAAATCCATGCATAGAGGGATCTCCAAAAAGTCCATGGGAAATGAGTATTATGAAAAAGCTCTGTGGGTTTCAACATCTTTGCACCAAAATAAATGTCTCTTGGAATTCCATTTCCCACCAACTTTTTGAGGAACCCGTGTGTGGCACAGCTAATGCTACGGAAAGGGCCTGGGTCCCTGAGACACTGAATGGAGGAGAGGCAGGCTGACGAGGCAGCTGACAAAGAAGCCTCCATGACGTGGAGCTGTTTCTCCCAGCAGCCAGTGCGAGCTACCCAAACACATACGGCAGTACTGCCTGCAGAGTTACTGTGGAACATGAAATGAGAAAGGCGGGGCTTCTACAGAAAATGCTTGCTAATGTCAGCTAGGCGGATGAATGTGTTGACTTGTGCAGTCCGCGTCGTGGGCCAGCCATGATGGTTAGCAGTGCTTGTGAAAGCCTACTTGGGGCTGCGCACTGCACCCAGTGCATACTGTAGTCAGATAGAAAGGACTCAATCATTCGCTCCACCAGTGTTTGTTAGACCCTGGTGTGCAGCAGGCATCGTGGTGCATGGTGGGGACGTGCCCAGCATTAGGGTGCCACAGGTTTAGTTACCCAGTCCAGCTCCCCGCTGATGCTCCAGGGAAAGCAGCAGAGGATGGCCCAAGTGCTTGGGGCTCTGTCACCCATGAGGAGACCATGATGGAGTTCTGGGCTCCTGGCTTTGGTCTGGCCCAGGCCTGACTGTTGTGGGTGTTTGGGGAGGGAACTGGCAGACAGAAGATCTTTCTTTGCCCGTCTGTCCGTCTCTCATCTCTATCTCCGCCTTTCAAATAAAAATGAAAATAAATAAGGCCTGGGGTTGTGGCACATTGGGGTAAGCTGCTGCTTGTGATGCCGGCAAGCTGTACTGGGCCCTAGCTACTCTCCTTTCGATCCAGTTGCCTGCCGTGTGCCTGGGAAGCAGGACATAGAGGCCCTAGTACCTGAGTTCTTGCAACCCACTCAGGAGACCAGGATGGAGCTCGTGGCTCCCAGCTTTGGCCTGGCTCAGCCCTGGCTGTTTGCAGCCATTTGGGGAGTGACCGAGCAGATGAAAGATCTCTCTGTCTGTTTCTCTGTCTGTGTCACTCTACCTTCCAAATAAGTAAACACATCTTATAAGATATACAACTGAAGATAGGAAAGAAGGGTTTAGAAAGTCAGTTCTTAACTCTTAAATTGTTTGCAAACTACTGAGAGATATATGAGGGAATTTTAAAAAGTTCATGGGACAAAAACTGGAATTAAAAATGTTTATTTTGGTGCAAAAAAGGTTTTGAAGCCTGTGCATAGTTTTTCCATAACACACATTTTCCATGAACTTTTTGAAGACCCCACGGGTACGGAGACACATAATTCAAATGCCGAGTGACAAGGGTCATGAAGCGGGGTCTTCAGCATCACGGAATCTGCCTGGGAGAATCAGGGAGGACTTCATGGAGGAGGGGGCTGTAGAGGTCAGCCTCGAAGGTTTGGGTAGGAATTGGGCACAGGGATGGATCCGTCTGATGGGAGGCGAGAGGTGCTTCAGTAGCTGGAGCCATGGGCAGCTGTAATGGGTGGAGTGACGTCCCTCTTGTCCACCGTGTCCATATCATAAACACCAGGAGTTGGCACCGTGTTGCTTGCCCGGGGTTGAGAGGGATGCTTTTCAGAGGTGACCACATGGAGGGGTTGAGATGGAGAGGCCGTCCCAGCTGATCCAAATGGGCTCCGTCCTTGTCTCATGGAGAACTTTCCCAGCTGTCATCAGAGCAAGAGGCGCATCTGTGAAGAAGAGAGATGGGCAGGGGTGGCTTCCAGAGGGGAGGCAGGAAGGCAAAGAATGGGGGTGGCCTGGGGCGGCCAGAAAGGGCAAGGAGGTGGCACGTGCCCTGGAGCGGCCATGTGGGAACAGGGTGGTGCTGAATCCTTGGTGCTGGCCAGTGAGGCGGTAGAGTTTGAAGATGCAAACTTTGTATTGGCAAAGCCATCACGTTGGTGACAAGTTGTTACAGTGGCAGTGGACAGCGGATACAGTGTCTGGTGGGGGAATGTCAGGAGCCCACCCTGGACAGGAGGGGCCCTGGGGGCATTCAGTCCACCACAGCCGAGGGCCTTGGGTTTCAGTAGGGGGCCCCGTCTTTTGTGTAGAGTTAGCATTCGGTATAACTATTCATATTCTGGGTTAATATTCTGAGAGAGAGAGCTGTCTTGTTCATTTTAATGAAGGTGAATCTTCCAAAAATTGAATGTACATTTCTGATTTAATTAATGGAAATTTAGGTTATTTCCAACCCTTTGCTATTAAAATCAGGCTGTGACGAATGATCTTGACCTTGTGTCATTATGCGCACGTGGCAGATGAATTCCAAGAAACGAAACTGCGGTGTCACAGAGAACAGGCACCTGTAGGAGTCTGTGTGTTAAGGCAGGAGCATCCCAGTGGGAAGGCAGGCGACTGGAGGCTCCCGGATGGAAGGTGGCACATCTCAGCTCTGCAGATGTTCCTGCCACTGATGGAGGCAGGGAGGCTGGTGAGAGGCTGGGGCCGTGGAGCTGGAGAGAGGTGAGTGTGTGTGCATGCGTGTGCGTGTGTGCATGCGTGTGTGTATGTGTGAGAGAAGGAGTGCGAGAGGGAAAGGGGCAAGGAGAGGCAGGAAGGTGTGCAGGACTGGCCGGCATGGGTGAGTGTAAGCTGATTTTCTGGTGTTGCCTTTATTCTAATCAGCACGAGAGCTGCTTCTTCAGTGGTGCTGGGTTAGAGCACCCATGGGGCTGGGTCCCACGTCTAGGTTCACCTGCCAGGCCTGAGTTCTACTCTCCATTCTGTTCCGTCTGGTCCTTTTGGCTCTGGCTGGGTTAGCTAAGGGACTTTGCTGCTTTCTGGAAGGAGGAAGAGATTGTGCTGTCACTGTCTCTAAGTGGGCGTGTCCAGTATTAGATTTCTTCTAAGGAACACGCTGTGACTGGCGTCTGCCCATCTGAGTTGTGCTGCTTGTGTGGTTTTTACATGAAGATGTTACAACCACGAAGCCTCCAATGGCTTAATTTTGGTAGTGTGTTGATGTAGGCTCCATGGTGTTTTTACACCATGAATTGTTTCTATTCTTTACTGAATTTGATCAGGATTCGGCTCCACAGACACATAAACCCCTTAGTCTTATGATAGTGGGTCATGGTTTAACGGTTGGTGGATGACTTGAGGGTGGACAGCTGATCTAATCATGGTGCCTGGGAAATGTTTAGGTGATTGGGGCTTACCCTGGGAGAAGGCAGTTCCCCCAAGAGGCTTGGTTATCGAAACCCTGTGTCTCTCTGCTTCCTGGCTTGCTGTTGGGTCCCTGTCTGCACAGACACCAGCTGAATGGGTCTGTCTGATCTTGTACTGTGAACCTCCAAAAACATAAGCTGAAATAAACCTTCTTCCTTCCTAAGGAGCACCTTGCAGGCATTTTAGTTCAAGTAATGGAAAGCTGACTCACGCCCCCTGGAGCCACCAGGATGTCAGTGTCAGCTGGTTTTTTAAGGGATGGCTCCTGCCTTCCTTATTCTCCTGTCAACAGCCACCTGTGCCTTGGGACCTGAATGGGGGCTCACTGGCTGTGCATTTTCCTGGAAGGCTCCCCGGGAGTGAGTCTCCCCCGAGAGGATCCCCTGTGCCTGTTTCGTCCCTTCCTCTCCCCGAGGACAGGCTGGGGACCAGTGCTGCTTGGGCTGCCTGGTGGTGCCTGTGCTTGGAGAGGCTACAGGAGGATCCTGAATAGAAAATAATACAATTTGAAGTGAGGAACTTTGGCTGCCAACTCCAGGGCAGCCGGCCAGAAGATTCTCTCTCTCTCTCTTCCTGTGTCTGTTTGGGATACTTGTAACTCTAAAAATATCCATGGCTGCTGTGTACACTCGGGCAGGCTGAGCACTGCACGACTCCAGGGAACGTCACTGGTAGAAACCTTGATGTGAGTTGTGCACCCGTGTGGAGTGGGGACCCTGCAAGCTCTTGGCTTGGAATGGAGCCCAGAAGCGGAGAACTCACCCAGCCCTAGCCTCGCCCAGACTTCGGCCATTTTTATGTCACCTTCAGAAATTAATTCCTGTTCTGCTAGGATTGTTTGGTTGTTGTTGCTCCCCATTGACTCATGTTTGCCTTACGTAAGGACGTTTGAGAGGGAAGCTTCATATCGCGATTTGAAGTGGAAAACCAGAACAAGTTGCCATCGAGTAAAGAAACATAGACACATGCATCTTGTGTGTGCGTGCATGTGCACGTGTGCACGTGTGTATGTAAAGCAGAGATGATCCTACCGAAGTCTAGCTGGCTATGTCGGCCTTTTCTCACCCCTGTTACAATGGGTGCGATGGTAGGGGCAGGCTGGCGCAGAGCTGCAGGTTCTCCTGGAAGTGACCTGCAGGGTTGGGAGGGACAGAACAGTGACTGGCACCCCAGGAAGGCAGTGAGCGTAACTGAACGCCAACAATCCCCCAGGATGATTCCCCCCTCTCCCAACAAGGCACCTGAGGAAACCCTGGCCCATCCCCATGCTCCGCATGGTGGTCCACGCCTTTCCTAGCCTTGCTCCCTTGGGAAGTTGAATGCCACCGAGAGGAGCTTTTCTGAGGCTGGGCTGTTCTTCGATTGCTTGGACAGGTCTGTCGGGTTTGGTGCTGCCTCCTGGGTCCAAGCAGAATCAATGGCTTCCTTTCTATAAACTCTGAAATAAAGCATGAGGGCCCTGGAGCTAGAGGGCCTGCCTCCATCACATACTATGTCTGTGCTCTCTAGTAAAATCCTTAACCTCCTCGCACCTCAGTTTCTCCTTTCGTGCAATGGGAATAATAATAGTAGGTCCTGCACCTGCTGTGAGAATTAGACCAGCGAATGCACATGGAACTCGGGAACAGCACTGGGTCCATGGTACGCTCTTGGTCTCGGCCACTATTAGCGTTTTTGTAGCCAGGAATTGTGGGGCCCTTACCCTAGATCACGAGACTCAGGACTTGGCTGCCAGCTTCAGCTTGATGCCTGACGGGTGAGCTCTGAACACGCAGGCCTCCCTGCTGTTTGGCTTCTCCACCAGAAATGAGGGCGGTGCCTAATGATCGCCACTCCCTCCACCACCTGTAGCAGAGCTGGGGCGGGGGTCCCCCAGGAAAAGAGCAGGGAGGCATTGCTGGCCGTCATCTCACAGCGTCGCCGGAGTAGATCTGAGAAGGACTAGACAAGGGCCCCCTCTGTCCTCTCTCCTTGTAATTGCAGAAAGTGCTTTCGCAGAGTGAGGCTGGACGGCTCGGGAGGGATCCCTGAGAGTGACAGAAAGGGGTGGAGAGGCGGGTGCTGGCCAAGACGCTGCCTCGGAGCCTCCCATGTTGGTGTCCAGCTTCTGAGTCCAGCTCCCTGCCCGTGTGCACCCTGGGAGGCAGCAGATGACGGCCCAAGCACTTGGGTCACTGCCACCCGCGAGGGAGACTCTGATGGAGCTGCAGGTCCCTGGCTTTAGCCTGGCCCAGCCCTGGCTGTTGTGACCATCTGGGGAGCAAATCAGCAGATGCAAGACCTCTCTCTGTCTCCCTCTCTCTCTCAGCCTTTCAAATAAATAAATAAATAAATGGTTTTTTAAAAAAGAGCAGAAATAAGACTGAGATATTGGAGAAAGAGATTTGCCTTGCTGTAACCAAACCCAACATATGGGTGGCATAAAAAAAATCACAATATCCTTTATTTATTATGCCTCCTTAAAAGACGATGATAATAATAGTCAATGCATACTGAGTCTTTACCATTTATTAAGTGTGAAGGGAACCCCAAAATCTTCATGGAAAATGGCATTAAAGGAGCAGATCATTTTGAAATCAGTGCATACAAGGGATCATGAGAAAGTTCACTGAAAATGCATATTATAAAAAAAAATTGTGTGTAGATTTCAATGCTTTTTTTTTTTTTTTTTTTGCACCAAAAAAGAGAAGAGAAACGAGCCCTACTGTCATCTGAGCCAGCAACAGTCCCCTTGGCTTAACTTCCCGGCGTGAGCCAACTGGAAGGGAGACACGGCCACACTCCCTCCAAGGCTTGGGACGGCGCCCGCGAGTACTCGCCAGACATTTGCCACCTGGAGTTTCAGGCGCCTCAGGAAGCATCCAGGAGTCTTCCTTCCATAGTCAACAGGGACCTGATGGACAACTCCACCCTGGAAGCGCAACTCAAAACAGCGTTGCAAGCCGAAGCCCTCCTGCTAGAACCAGCGACGCCACAGGCAACGAAATGCCACGGAAGACAGAACTCACTTTGAGAAGCGGGGTTAAATTCCAGCACGACGAGGGTGTCCGGGCCCTGCGGGGGACGTCCACCTGCCTCCCGGTCCTCAGGAGCATCCTTGTCCCCAGTGGACAGAGGGCAGTCACCTCCAGGACAGCCCTCGGGCTCAGGCTCGGGCTCAGAGGTGACGTCTTCTTCGATAGAGTCCTAGTCATTGCTGGGACAATCCCCCTGTCTCCTCTGTGCGTTTGCACTGAGTTCCAGGCTTCTTCTCAGCTCCTGCCAAAAGCCAGGAAGAGAGATGCACAGTGAGATAAGGCACTTGGCGGGCCGTTCTTCTGAAAGTCATTTGAACCAAAGATCTGTTTCCAGCGCACTCACCTTCCACAAGGTCAAAACCAAGAGCAGAGGAAAGCCAGCGACTCTCTGGCCAGAGCAGTGCTCACAGTACCAATGGCGGTGTTTGTATACCTGAGATGCTGTGTGTGTGTGTGTGTGTGTGTGAGAGAGAGAGAGAGAGAGAGAAAGAGGGATGACCCTTAGGCTTGGTAAAACAGACTGTCGGGGAGGGCTTTTGCATTTGGTACTCAGCTTATATCATTGCTTGAGACACCTCTATCCCCTATTGGAGTGCCTGGTTCGAGTCTCGGCTCCTCTGCTTCTGCTCCAGCTTCCTGGTACTGCACACCCTGGGAGGCAGCAGGTGATGGCTCAAGTACTTGGATCCCTGCCGCCCACACAGGAGACCCAGATGGAGTTCCAAGCTCCTGGATTTGGCCTGGCCCAGCCACAGGTGTGGTGAGCATCTGGGGGAGTGAACCAGTAGATGGAAGACCTCGCTGTGTCTTTCAAATAAAAGTGAAAATAACTAGATAAATGCATACTTAGAAACACAAACATACATACAAACATAAACTCATACAAAACAGATTGTGGAGACCTATCCTCAGATTCTCTAACTCAGTGGGGCCTGAGAATTTACATTTCTAAGAAGCCAATGATGCTCAGGCTGCTGGTCCCAGAAGCCAGCTCTGCAAATGAAATCCCAAGGGCCTCCAAACGACCCTGAAAGTGCAGCCGGTGAGACGCCGGCAGGGAGCTGCTGGTGGCTGTCCTGCCTCTAGCAGGGTGCGGCACAGCATCTAAATGTGAAATGTCAGAACATTTCCCACTTGACTGTAACTGCCTGCGGATTTTTTTTTTTTTTAACGATGCTTTTGTCTTCTTGGGATTATAGGCCAAGCGTTAATATTTTTACTTTAGAACTTAACTATTAACTGCTGGATAAAACAAATGTTTATGTTTCTTTTTTCTTCCTGAGACTGTAGGTCAGGCATTAAGAACTATACTTAGAGTGACCAGAAAAATGTAGCATCCAAACCAGGACATTTCTCTGAAAGGGGAAAAAAAGGCTTGGTTAAATTTGTGATGAGATGAAAGAGGATAAACTGAACAGCCAGGGAGAGCCAGTACGTGGAGTCAACCTAGCTCTACTAGCCCTATAGCCCTTGTCGTATCTATCATACTTCTGGAGAAATGAGAATCAATCGGTGAAGGCTTGATGATTGACCAATAAACCTTTATATTTATGGTAGGCTGAATAATGGCTCCTCAAAGATACTTAGATTCTAATCTCTAGAACTTGTCAGTCAGAGAAGGCTTAGGAGGAAGTGAACTCCATATAGAAAACCTGAAATATGTCAGGGAAATCATCCTAAAATGACTGCTTGATAGAAAGACAGACATTGGGGCCGGCACTGTGGTATAGTGGGGTAAAGCTGCTGCCTGCTGTGCCAGCCTCCCATATTGGTGCCGCTTTGAGTCCCGGCTGCTCCACTTCTGATCCAGCTCTCTGCTATGGCCTGGAAAGCAGTAGAAGATGGCCCAAGTGCTTGGACCCCTACACTCATGTGGGTGACCTAGATGAAGCTCCTGGCTCCTGGCTTCAGCTCTGCCCATCCCTGGCTGTTGTGGCCATCTGGGGAGTGAACCAGTGGATGGGAGACCTCCCTCCCTCTCCCCCCCACCCCTCTCTCTGCCTCTGCTTCTCTGTAACTCTACCTTTCAAACTAATTAGATAATTAATTGAAATACAGACATCAAAGGTGCCGCTGTTGAGGGCTCAGGTCTGGGGAACCGGAAACTGGGGGAGAGGGAACCCTGCTAGGCGGCAGCAAAGCCCTCACGGAACTGTGCCTGCAGTTACAGGCTAAGCACACTGGTAAGTGATGAGCCTGGAAATGGACTCAGCAGGTTTCCACGGAAGGTGTTGAAGTTGCTTCTACCAGCTGAGAGTAGGAGGCAAGAGCAGAGAGACTGGAGGAAGAGCTGCTAAGGGAAGAGGAACTAGGATTTGACAATTTGGGCGACTCTCAGCTGGTCCAGGCTGCAAAAAGATGTGATGATTAGGAGCTTCGCTGTCAGAAAGTGTGCTCTGGCAGAAAATCAAGTGGGTGGTGCACTACCTGTGGCTAGAATCCCAGGAGGGACCAAAGTTCAGAGTGTCCAAGTACATAGTGGGCTCTTTGTCCAAGAGATAGACGGGGCCCACCGATCTCCGTCAGATCACTCTTAGAGGATTCCCAATTAGGCTCACAGCAGACTTCTCATCAGAAACCCTACAAGCTAGAAGGGAATGGCGAGACATAGCCCAGGTACTAAGAGAGAAAAACTGCCAGCCCAGAATATTATATCCTGCAAAGCTCTCATTTGTGAATGAAGGTGAAATTAAGACTTTTCATAGCAAACAGAAACTGAAAGAATTTGTTGCCACTCATCCTGCCCTGCAAAAGATGCTTAAAGATGTGTTACACACAGAAACACAGAAACATGGTCACCAATATGAAAGAAGGTAAAGGAAGGAAACCTCACAGCAAAAGATCACAGGAAGCTCAATTTCTCTTTGACATAGAATAAACTCTGATGCTCTGTTAAAGCAATGTGTTAAAGTAATCTATTATGTTCTCTTGATGTCTGTTAAATTCTAATTGTTCAAAAACAGCTGAATTTTTATTAAGAGCTATGGGTTATTTAAATATGTGCTTTTTTCAAAAATTTGAATAATCACCTTGTAACAATGATCAAATTTGGTCTATGTTATGTCATGATTTTAAGAAATCTTATTTCAACCAGATATTTTGGATTTTGAGCCTTCTTGGCATTCTTGACAGGCATTCAAAAAATCAAAGTTTCAAACAATCTGGTCTCTAAAATTTCCAGTAAATGCTGGACTTTGGTTTTTCCAGTTTGGGCCCAACTGAAAAAATCGAAGGACCTATGTCTCTCATCTTATAGAGACACCAACTAATCAGTCTATTTGGAGTATATTAGAAGTACTGTCAAGATGTGATGTGGTACCAGACTTTAAGTTTCTATAATGGAAAATGCTATTAATACAAATGTTTGAGAATTAAAAAGTCTAATGATCTTGTGTTACTAAACATGATAGTTATCTTAATGAGAAAGCCCCAGAGGCTTAAAGGGTTAAATACTTGTAAAATCCTACAGGTGCTTTCAAAAATACTGTGAAGTAAGCAAGTGCCTCTTGGTGGTTGATGAGTTTATAATTTTAAACATGGCGACTTAAAGTCTTTTGTCATCCACAGTTATATATGATCTGCTGCTCATAAAACTAAAGCGTTGTTGGTTCTGTGTTTGCTGTCCTCCTATAGGTTCCTATGGACTTTTTCCAGCCACTTATATTGTATTCAGTACTTTGGGATGGCTCTATAAACAGATGAAGCCAATAATGTATTAACAGTACCAACTGAGAGAAAGTATGGTTAACTGAGGTTACTAAAAAGAAAAAGCAATTCAAATCAATTGGCAATCTACAAAAAGAGTTAAAGATTTTAAAAGCTATTATTAAAATTGATATATTGGTCTATTATGCTATATTATATGTGTGTACATATTGTATGTCCACATGGGGAAATTTTATTAAGAGTTTTATTTTAAATGGCTTATAGATAAGATTGTCCATAAATTTAAGCTGCTAAAATCAATCAAAGATACATTTTAATTTGTGGGACCTGAATCTGTGTATCATATGTTTTAGACTTGTTGGTAGAAACCTTAGAAAAACTACTACAGAACATGCCTGTGACTATAGACTTGTAGTTCAGGCCACCGAAGATTAGAGATGGGACACGGGCACTCCCTTGACTTGCATCGTCTGGTCTGCTTTAACACAAACCAGGAGGAAAAGAAAGCTCGGCATCAGAAGCAATGGGTGGCAGGCCTATTAATGGCTGATCTGTACAGTGATCTGCCCTCAAGGAGACCCAACAGGCCAGTCCACTGCAGTGGCTTTCAATGTGGTAAGCCTGGGCTTCAGCAGAAGTCAGCTTGTGAAGAGCCCTGGCAGCTCTGCCAAGAGTTGGATCACTGGAAATGGACCTGCCCTGGAGTCGAAGGATGCCCAGGTCAGAGCCACAGATCTTATTGGCTCTAAGCTGAAAAGCCCTTCACTCAGCCCAACTTCCAAAGGGACCACTGCAGCTGAGGGGATGGTCAAGTAGGGTCAGCAACATTGCAGGCAGAACTGTAAATTTCTTGTTAGAGATGCCACCTGCCTTTACCTGGCCAGCTCTCCTCCCAGGCCAGCCAAGTAATGAAAGTCAACAGAGTGCCTTCCCCTAGGAGGTTCACACCTCCCTTAGGATGTACCCCATGTGAAGAGATAGATAGGTCTGGGCCTCTGAACTTACAAGGCCTAAAGCCCACCAGATTATTATCAAGCCCCTTCCATCAGGTTCTATTTGCCTCTCAATCAGAAAACTTAATTGTAGCTTAGACAGCACCTTGCTTAGCTCCTCTAATAATGACTCTGTCCTTTGTTCTAGGCCCTGTCTAGTGCACTTGGGCCTCATTCCTTTGTAATCATAACCTCTACTCTACCACCAATGGCTCTACTCCCAACCTGTGTGTACTGATGGTCCTCTTCCCCACTTAATGCTGTATAATTGTTCAAACCTGGTAAATGCCACTCTTAGGATCATTGGTTACTATCCTCACTCTGTCTTTTCTGACCTTGTCTAAATATGATCAGAGTCGGCAAACTTGGAAGGCTTCCATAGCCTTGGCAACTCATGATGACAGCCTAGGATGGTTACTGGCACCATAAACTAGAGTGTCAATTTGTTGGGTCAACAACAGGAGCCACTGTGCACTTGCTCCTCATGTGGGATCTCTGTCTTTAATGTGCTGTACATTGTGATTTAATGTTATAACTAGTACTCAAACAGTATGTTTCATTTTGTGTTTCTATGTGGGTGCAAACTGTTGAAATCTTTATACTAAATTGATCTTCTGTATATAAAGAGAATTGAAAATGAATCTTGATGCAAATGGAAGGGGAGAGGGAACGGGAGAGGGGAGGGTTGCGGGTGGGAGGGAAGTTATGGGGGGGGGGAAGCCATTGTAATCCATAAGCTGTACACTGGAAATTTATATTCATTAAATAAAAGTTTAAAAAAAAATGCAAAAAAAAAAAAAAAAAAAGATGAGTACTCTATGCCCCCTCCGGATCCACTTCTGTATGTAGGGTATGAGAATTTACATTTTTAATAAGCAGCCCCAGCGATTCTGATATGGGTGGTCTGGAACTGTATTTTAAGAATCTCTAAGCTAGATAACAATAACTAAGGGCTTGATTTAGCAGATGTGCTGAGAACTTTGTGCCCAAAAGAGAATGATTATTCTTTTAAAATATCATAGAGGATTCATAAAAATGATCTGGTTGACCACAAACAAAACCTTAAGAAAGGGACCAGCGCTGTGGTGCAGTACATTAATCCTCCACCTGCAGTGCCAGCATCCCACGTGGGCACCAGTTCGGGTCCCGGCTGCTCCTCTTCCGATCCAACTCTCTGCTATGGCCTGGGAGAGCAGTAGAGGATGGTCTGAGAGCTTGGGCCCCTGCACCCGTGTGGGAGACCCGGAAGAAGCACCTGACTCCTGGCTTCAGAATGGCATAGCTCTGGCCATTGCAGCCATTTGGGGAGTGAACCAGTGGATGGAAGACCTTTCTCTCTGTCTCTGTCTCTATCTGTAACTCTACCTCTCAAATAAATAAATTGGTTAAAAAAAAAAAAAAAGCCTTAGTAAACTCCAGGAAGATACAAACAGGCCATTCTCTGATTACAATGTAGTAAAAATGAGAAATTAACACAAAAGGATAGTAAAAAATCAAACAAAAACTATTTACTGGGCCGGCGCCATGGCTCAGTAGGCTAATCCTCCGCCTTGTGGCGCCGGCACACCGGGTTCTAGTCCCGGTCGGGGTGCCAGATTCTGTCCCGGTTGCCCCTCTTCTAGGCCAGCTCTCTGCTGTGGCCAAGGAGTGCAGTGGAGGATGGCCCAAGTGCTTGGGCCCTGCACCCCATGGGAGACCAGGAGAAGCACCTGGCTCCTGCCTTTGGAACAGCGCGGTGCGCCGGCCATAGCGCGCCTACCGCGGCGGCCATTGGAGGGTGAACCAACGGCAAAAAGGAAGACCTTTCTCTCTGTCTCCCTGTACTGTCCACTCTGCCTGTCTAAAATAAATTTAAAAAAAAAAAGAATGAACATTATTCGAAAATCTGAAAATAACAAATGCTATAAATATAAATATCATTATTTAAAAAAAAAACTATTTACTTAGAATGTTTAGAAAAATTTCCCTAAACATGGATAAGAAAAACAAACCCTGAAGTCACAAACCAATTAGAAATAAAAGACAATGAAAGCACTACACAGTAAAATTTGTGAGGCAAGGACAAAGCTATACAAAGAGGAAAATGTATAACCTTAAAATTCATACGCTAGGAGACTGAAAATAAATATAATTTATGAACCAGGATTACAGGGGTGAGGGTGGAAAATCCTAAAATTAAAGCAGAAATTAAACCCGTATTTTACTCAGTTTTCCTCTGAGCCGTGTGAATATTGTTTAACAAGAAAGCATTTACATATTGAGTGTTATTTTAAAAAGGCTACAAAATGATGTGAAAATGCCTAAGAACTCTAAGTAGACTACACATGCAGGCCATAAAGAAGATGCTCCATTCTCACATCAGTTCAGAGGTCATTACGTCATAGAGTTTGTTAGGCAGTTTCACATTATTTTGTAGCCTTTTTTATAACATCTAATACAAAAGTATTAATAATATTCAAGGGACTGGTGTTGTGGCATAGCAGGTAAAGCTGCTGCCTGTGACACCGGCATCCCATATGGGCGCCGGTTCTAGTCCCGGCTGCTCCACTTCTGATCCAGCTCTCTGCTATGGCCTGGGAAAGCAGTAGAAGATGGCTCAAGTGCTTGGGCCCCTGCACCCACATGGGAGACCCGGAAGAAGCTCCTGGCTGCTGGCTTCAGATCAGTGCAGCTCCGGCCGTTGCAGTCATCTGGGGAGTGAACCAGCGGATGGAAGACCTCTCTCTCTCTCTCTCTCTCTCTCTCTCTCTCTCTCTCTCTCTCTCCCCCTCTCTCAAAATAAACAAATCTTTAAAAAAAAAAAACAGTCAAACAACTCAGAAGAAAACTGAGCAAAATACAGAAAGCTCTCTCCACCCTCTGGTCCACCAGATCCGGCCTTCTGTTTTTCCACACTTCATGACTTATCATCCGTTTATTCATGTGTCTATTGCTCTATCTCATGTCATTTCTGCTTTTACCTTACCCTCTCCTCCACCCTCAGCCTTGCAACTTGGCTCCTGAAGTCAAATGTTTAATGAAGACCAGAACGCGCTTAATCCTGCGGGGCTTGTATTTCTACATGGTGACAGCTGGCTACCACTGTCCTGCACAGCCCTCTCCACTGCCCACCAGACCATGCCCTGGGCCAGGTTTGTTACTTGTTACACACCTAACTGCTTTTTTTTTTTTTTTTAAGATTTTATTTATGTATTTGAGAGGTAGTTACAGAGAGAGAGGGAGAGAGGGAAAGACAGAGAGAAAGGTCTTCCATCTGCTAGTTCACTCCATTGCTAGTTCACTCCCCAGATGGCCACAATGGCCAGAGCTGAGCCGATCCGAAGCCAGGAGCCAGGAGCTTCTTCCAGGTCTCCCACGTGGGTGCAGGGGCCCAAGGACTCGGGCCATCTTCCACTGTTTTCCTAAACCATAGCAGAGAGCTGGATCGGAAGTGGAGCATCCGGGACTCGTATCAGCACCCGTATAGGATGCCGGCACTGCAGGCGGTGGCTTTACCCACTCGTGTGATTTAAAAGTCTTTTAGGGCAGACATTCCATCTAGCAATTCCGACCCCCACATCCCACATGGGAGGGCCTGGGTTTGTTGCCTGGTTCTGCTCCCCATTCCAGCTTCCAGCTAACAATACACACCCTGGGAGGCAGCAGCTAAGGACCGAGTACTTGGGTCCCTGGTCACCCACGTAGGAGACTCGGAATGAGTTCCCAGCAGCCAGCTTCAGCCTGGCACGGCCCTGGTTGTTGCCAGCATTTGGGGAATGCACCAGCAGATGGGAGATTTCTGTCTGTCTCCCTCTGTCTCTCAAGTAAATGAAATAAAATGCCTAAAACGGTTCTTTGAAATTATCATCATGTGCCCCAAATTCCAATATTTCAGAATCCAAAATGTATCTCTCAACTGACTCCTCTACCAGAAGCAGCACAAAAATCTTTGTCGTTTTACGGGTCCTGATTCATGGTTTGGCAAATACTGTCACTATAATTATAACATAGTGATGTGATGATTGAACTCGGCTTGTGTGGGCTGGCCAGGATGTCTAACCAACAACTCCCTCCCTCCCTCCCTCATTGATTCAATCAATCAACTATTCAATTCATTTGCTTAACAAAGATTTGCATACTCCCTCTATGCCAGGCACTTTTCTAGGGACCAGAAACACGGCAGCTCATCTCTGTTCTCTATAAAGCTTAGATCTGGATCGGGGAGGAATGTTTCAGGCCCTAAATGTATACCTTACAAATGACCTACAGAAATAGACCACAGGGTGCCGGCATGGGCATGGTGGTACAGTGAGTGAAGCCACCTCTTGCAGTGTTGGCATCCTATGTGGGCACTGGTTCGAGTCTGGCTGCTCTACTTCTGATCCAACTTTCTGCTATAGCCTAGGCAAGCAGTGGAAGATGGCACAAGTGCTTGGGTCCCTGCACTCATGTGGGGGACCTGGAAGAAGCTCCTGGCTTCTGGCTTCGGCCTGGCCCAGCCTGACTGTTGCAGCCATTTGGGGAATGAACCAGCATATGGAGGATTCTTTCTCTCTCTTTCTGCTCCTGCCTCTCCTGACTTTGAAATAAATAATCTTTTAAAGAAAATAGCTCTTGGGTGGGTAAGGGCTCCATGAACTATGATGTATCCTCTACTCTATGGCTATTATCATACAGGAATAGGGTTTTCCTTTAAACTTGACCCAGAATTTATGACTTCAGACCTGGCAGGCATAGGAAACATAACCTAACCTCCCAAAACCTCCAGAGGACTGTGTGACTTGGCCAAGGTCTCCAGGCTTGCTGAGTCTAGGCCACTTGCTGTCTACTCCCCCAGGTAGGAACTGCAAGTCCAATGCCTTCAGAAGATGTAAGGTGATATAAAACATCCAGGGGAGTGGTGGCGTGGAGACCAGGGACAACTTGAGACGCGTGCTCAGAATAAGTTTCCTAATTCGCAATAAAGCAGCACCAGCGATGAGCTCAGCTCCCCGCCAGGATGGCTTACAGGTCTGGGGGCTGAGGCTGGCCCTGTTAGTCCAGGTCCAGGTCTGAGCCCTGCCCTGTGGCCATACCCCCTCCCACTGAGCACTCATTTCTGTATTTCGGCATATCTTTTCCAAGCCCTAAGAATTTTTTAAAAATTTTAAAAAGGCTTTCCTACATGCCTCTATTTTCTCCGGATTATTTTCCCTCAAGTTTGAGCCATATTTTGAATGTGACCAAAGTTAAAAAAGAAAAAAAAATTAACTGACACATTAATGCCTTCACATGACACAACATTAATTTTTTTTAATTTATCTAAGTTTACCTTTTTTAATAGTAAAGACATAGATTAATTTTATATGAAAATGTCTCAGGAATATCTCAGGACTTTCTTGCCTTCTAGAATGTACAGTAAGGGTGGGTGTTTGCATTGTGGCTAGGATGCTGCCTGGTTCGTGTCCCACCTCCCCTGCTTCAGACCAGCTCCCTGCTCATGTGGACCCTGGGAAGCAGCAGACGACGGCTCAAGTACTTGGGTCCCTGCCACTTACAAAAGAGAATCAGATGGAGCTACAAGCTCCTAGCTTTGGCCTGGTTCATCCCTGGCTGTGGTAGGCATTTGGGGGAATGAACCAGTGGACAGAAGAACTCTATTTTTGTCTCACTCTTTCCATCTCTTTAACTTTCAAATAAAATTTAAATAAATAAGTAACTTTTAAAAAGATGTATTTATTTATTTGAAAGGCAGAGTTACAGATAGGGAGAGAGGGAGAGTCAGAGAGAGAAGTCTTTTCCATCTACTGGTTCATTCCCCAAATGGCCGCAATGGGCAGAGCTGGGCTGATGTAAAGCCAGGAGCAAGAGCTTCTTCTGGGTCACCCACACTGGGGCAGGGCCCAAGCACTTGGGCCATCTTCTACTGATTTCCCAGGCCACAGCAGAGTGCTGGATCAGAAGAAGATCAGCCAGGACTCGAACCGGCACCCATTTGGGATGCTAGCACCACAGATGGAGGCTTAACCTACTACACCACAGCACTAACCCAATAAGTAAATTTTAAAAGTTCTGTAGTTCCCCCATACATGGGCGATGTGTTCTAGGACCCCCAGTGGATCTCTTTAAACCACCAAACTCTATATATACTATATTTCTCCTTATACATACATACCCAAGATAAAGCATAATTTATAAATTAGGCACAAATAAGAGATTAATACAGCAACTAACAATCAAATAGAACAACTATAACCATATGCTGTAATAACAGTTCTATGAATGCGCTTTCTCTTGCATGTGCTATACCTCAATGGTCAATCTGATAACTGAGACAGCCCCCAAGGAGTAACAGATGGGCAGCACAGACAGCGTGGATGCGTGGACAAAGAGATGATCCCCACCCACCCACCAGGCGGGACAGAAGGGGACAGTGTGAGTTCTTGTCCCGCTACTCAGAACAGCATGCAACTGAAAACTGATGAACTGTTTATTTCTGGAATGTTCCATGTATTATTTTCACACCTCAGCTGACCTCAGATAACTGGAACCACGGAAAGTGAAACCACAGATAAGAGGGAAATTGCTGTAGCTTGAAGTCATTTAGTCTTTTCTTGATACTAATGGTCAGTGATTTGTGTAGAAGTTGACCTATAGTGAGACGTTGTCAACAGCAATTTTTTTTTCTTGTCTATGTTTTTCTGTGACTTCATCTCCCACCTGAATTTCCAGAAGTGTAGGATATGGTTCCAAAGAGCAGGGCAGACCCTGCCCCCAACCCTCCCCTGCGAACCTCTGTGGATCTGTGTTGTTTTCACACTTTTTAGTCATCCTAATTTGGCATGACGCAGAAGAGTTGTTAACTTTGATTTTTAAACATCTTTCTTCTGTAGTTCCCCAAATCCAAGCCACAGAGTTCAAAGTACTCGGAAAATGTTCCTTCCATGTGAGGTGTGCTCTAATCTTCAGGCTGCTGGATCAAAATCCCTGGCAGCTCTTTTGTCAAAAAATGTGTTACCTTTTAGACACCAATTCTGTTAGCTCAAAAACCAGCCTAAAATATGCAACATTAAAATTTTTATTTATTTTTATTTCATTTGAAGGCAGAGAGAGAGAGAGAGAGAGAGAGGGAGAGAGAGAGAGAGAGGCAGACACATAGAGATCTTCCATCCACTTGGGTTTACTCCCCAAGTGCCTATAAAAGCTGGGGTTGGGCCAGGCCACAGCCAGGAGCCAGGACCTCAATGTAGGTCTCCCCTGGGGGGTGGCAGGGATCACCATCCGGTGCCTCCCAGGTGCACACCAGCAGGAAGGTGGAACTGGATGTGGGGGCAGGACTGGAACCACAACTCTCTGGTAAGGGCTGTGGGGGTACCACGCAGTGTCTTAAGCACTGTGCCAAATGCCAGGCCCTAAGATCTCGTCTTTAGCAAACATCCCAAGTGGTGCCTGTGCGTGTCAGATCTTGAGGACCGCCGCTCTCCTTTCCTTCTAACCGTGGTTCTCGAACACTGCTGCAAAGCCAGACTCGTGGGAGGGACAGGACAGAGTCCCAATCAGAACCTCCAAGGGACAGGCCCGGCACGGTCGTGTTTTCCGTGATTGTTTTTTTGCTCTAGATTTGGAGCTGCTTGTGCCATTTCACGCACAGTTTGTAAGGAGCAATCCGGAGAGGTCCCATCTATCCTCGGCCCAGTTTCTTGTCAGGGTAATGTCTTGTAACAACAGTAGTACATCATCACAACTGGGAAACTGGCATTGATACACATTCCTAGTAGGTGGTTAAACTACGTCTCTCCTCTCACTTGCCTTGTGCCTCTGCTTCTACTGATATACCTCTTTTTTTTTTTTTTTTTTTTTTTTGACAGGCAGAGTGGATAGTGAGAGAGAGAGAGACAGAGAGAAAGGTCTTCCTTTTTGCCGTTGGTTCACCCTCCAATGGCTGCCGCAGCCAGCACACCGCTCTGATCCAAAGGCAGGAGCCAGGTGCTTTTCCTGGTCTCCCATGGGGTGCAGGGCCCAAGCACTTGGGCCATCCTCCACTGCACTCCCTGGCCACAGCAGAGAGCTGGCCTGGAAGAGGGGCAACCGGGACAGAATCCGGCACCCCGACCGGGACTAGAACCTGGTGTGCCGGCACCGCAAGGCGGAGGATTAGCCTGTTGAGCCATGGCGCCGGCCATATACCTCATTTCTTTAATCTGCTAGTGTTGTATTTAATTTTACTTATTTATTTGAGAGACAGAGAGAGAGAGATAGCCAGAAAGAGAAATCCCAAACAGTCCAGGGGCTGAAGCCAGAAGCCAAGAATTCAGTCCCATGTGGGTGGCCGGAACTCAGTCACCTGAGCCACCCTGGTGCCTCCCAAGGTCTGCATTAGCAGGAAGTTGAGTCCAGAGCAGAGCTGCGCCTCTTGGTGTTACAATACGGGATGCAGGCAGGCAACCTCACCTATGTCCTAACTGCTCTGCAAAATGCCTAACCTGCTTTTTTTTCCCTTTCTATTTTGAAACCATGTAAAAGCACAGAAAATTGATCATGATCGTATAATTAACACCCAGATACCCCTAGCCTGCGTTCGCCAATTACCATGTTGCCACATTCGTCCCCTGCTTTCCCCTCTTCCGTGTTATATACATAACCTTCATTCTGACCCATTGACGCATGGCTGCTGACCACACAACCCCTCATGCCTGCACTCTTCAGTGTCCCAAGCACAGGACATTCACTCGTCACAAGGCTACCGTTAGGCTTCGCCGACAGCCTGGGGGTCCCCTAGAAGCCCATGAGTTGAAGGCTTGGTCCCTAAAGCCTTAGGTAAATGGTCAACGGATTAAGGGGGGAGACTGGATACAATTCTGGAGTCCAAAGGTGGGTCTTCTAGGAGGTCCTTTGGGTGTGGCCTTGGGAGAGGCCTGGCTATCAGCTGACTTCAGCCTAGCTTCTCTTTCTCTTCCTCACTCCCCACAGGCTCCCCCCTCCATACGTGTCCCACCACTATCAGGTGCCACACTAATGAGGCCCTGAGATCTTGGACTGTGAATGGCCCAAACCGCAAGCTGAAGTGAGCTTTCTTCCTTCCCGAGTAGCTCCTCTCACGTCTCTAGGTTGTAGTAACAAAAGCTGAGTAATATAGCCATGGTACCATGAATGCATGCAGGAAATGTAATGTTGATGCAGTATCATTTTCAAGGCCTTGTGAATTTCGGGAAACCACCCTTCAGTGGAGCAATTCCTCTGACCACGTTGCAGGAGGGTGAACTCGCTGTACCTACCTTTCATCGGGTGCGGCCCCAAGCCTTTCTCAGGTCTCAGGCCACTGGTGTCTGCAAAGACCCCAGGCCAGTTGGTTTGTAAGCTGTCCTTCAACTTGGGTCTGTCTGGTTGTTTCCTCATCGGGTTTCATTTTTGAAAAACATTTTTCATCTACATTCTCAGCTACGGCTTCACTGGGGAGCTATTTGGCTAAGGAGAGGTTCCCTCTGTTATGGCTTAAACACTGTGAAGCCGGCGCCGTGGCTCAATAGGCTAATCCTCCTTCTTGCGGCGCCGGCACACCGGGTTCTAGTCCCAGTTGGGGTGCCGGATTCTGTCCCGGTTGCCCCTCTTCCAGGCCAGCTCTCTGCTGTGGCCCAGGAGTGCAGAGGAGTATGGCCCAAGTGCTTGGGCCCTGCACCCCATGGGAGACCAGGAGAAACACCTGGCTCCTGTCATCGGATCAGCGCAGTGCGCCGGCCGCAGCGGCCATTGGAGGGTGAACCAACGGCAAAGGAAGACCTTTCTCTCTGTCTCTCTCTCTCACTATCCACTCTGCCTGTCAAAAAAATAAATAAATAAAATAAAAAAATAAATAAAACACTGTGAAGCCTAACTGATGGATGGCTACCTCTGAGCACCTCACCCCCAGGCAGAAGATCGATAATATTCACAACAGACTGTGGCACAACCTCAAGCAAATGCAGGCCTGGGTCGTTCCAAGCCTGTCACTGCTCATTCCAAGGAACAGGGAATCGTGGTGCCCGGGGTTTCTCTGAGGCCTGAGTGAACAACATCACTTCTTCCTTCTTCAATTTTTTCAAACTGTAACATGGAGCCGGAGTTTCTTCTAGGTCTCCCATGTGGGTACAGGAACCCAAGTACCTGGGCCATCCCCCAATGCTGTCTCAGGCACATTAGCAGGGAGCTGGATCAGAAGTGGAGCAGCCAGGACATAACCGGCACCCACATGGGATGCCAGCGTGGCAGGCCAGCGGCTTAACCTGCTACGCCACGATGCTTGTCCTGATAGTTAGCATTTAACTCTCAGGTCTGATGTAGTGATGGATGGTACATCCTCAATGTGGTGCTTAGCACTCAGTACACGTTCATGTACTGTGAGCTCTTGCTCTCATTTTTAAAACCATCATGAAGAAAAGGCAACTGACAGGAGAAATTATTTGTAAACTATACAACTGATAAAGGATTAATAATCAGAGTATATAAAGAGATCAAGAAACTCAAAAACAATAAAGCAAACAACTCAGTTAAGAAATGGGGAAAGGACTTGAATAGGCATTTTTCAAAAGAGGAAATCCAAATGCCCAACAGACACATGAAAAAAAGGTTCAGGATCACAAACTATCAGGGAAATGCAAATCAAAACCACAATGAGGCTTCACCTCACCCCAGTCAGAATGACTTTCATACAGAAATCAACAAACAACAAATGCTGGTGAGGATGTCAGGAAAAAGGTACCCTAATCCACTGTTGGTGGGAATATAAACTGGTATAGCCACAATGGAAGACAGTATGGAGATAACTCAGAAATCTGAATATCAACCTACCATATGACCCAGCCATCCCACTCCTGGGAATTTATCCAAGGAAAATGAAATCAGCATATGAAAGAGTGATCTGTACCCCCATGTTAATTTCAGCTCAATTTGCAATAGCTAAGACATGGAATCAACCCGAATGCCTATCAATTGAAGATCAGATAAAGAAATTATGGGATATGTACACCATGGAATACTACACAATGGTTAAAAAAAAAAGAAATCCTGTCATTTGCAACAAAATGAATGCAACTGGAAAACATCATACTTAGTGAAATAAGCCAGTGCTAAAAGGACAAATTCCATCTCTTCTCCCTGATCTGTGATAACTAATGGAGCACCTAAAAGGTAATCTATAGAAATGAAATTGACACTTTGAGATGCAATGACTTTGTATAGCCTTTGTCTCAACTGTTAATGAACAGTTTTTTTCATACTATTTGTCGAACTCTTTACTTAGTACAGAGTTAACCGTATGTGCGTAAAGTTAATTGAAAATAGATCTTGGTGAGGCCGGCACTGTGGTATAAGCAGGTAAAGCTGCTGCCTGCAGCACCAGCATCCCACATGGGCACCAGTTTGAGTCCTGGCTGCTCCACTTCCAATCCAGCTCCCTGCTAATATGCCCGAGAAAGCAGCAGAGGATGGCCCAAGTCCTTGGACCCCTGCACTCACATGGGAGACTGGGAAGCAGCTCCTGGCTCCTGGCTTCTGCTAGCCCAGCCCTGCCCTGCTCCTTGAGGCCATTTGGAGAGTGAACCAATGGATGGAAGATTCTTTGTCTCACCTCTCTCTCTCTCTCTCTCTCTCTCTCTCTGTAACTCTGCCTTTCAAATAAATAAATAAATCTTTTTAAAAAGAAAACAAATCTTAGTAAAAAATAAGAATGGGAATAGTAGAGTGAGGAGGAAGAAAGGTGGGAGTGTTGGTTGGGAGGGTGGGTATGGTTGGAAGGATCACCATGTTCCTAAAGTTGTATTTATGAAATGCATGAAGTTTGTATTCTTTAAATCAAAAGTTTCTGGGGGGAAAAAAACATTGCCAAAAAAAAATTCATGTGTTTTAAGTCTTCTGGTGGGCAGGCCAGAGTTTTTTCTGTTAGAGCCAAATCCTTTTGTTAATCTATGTGGTTGTCACAGAAGCTCTCGTGGGGCCCATCTTCTGCCCCAGCAGCTTGGCTATGGGAGAAGTGCTGGCAACTTCCTGCTTAGGGTGCTGGGACTCCACCTTACCATTACACCCTGAGAAGTTAAAAGGATTCTTTCTCTGTACTGCTGGGAGGGTCAGGCCCTTGTAGGTTCAGAAGGGAGAAATTAAAGTCACAGGGTGTGGTGCCATAGAGACAAGCACAGAGACCTAGGCATGGTAGAAGCAGCCTACAGTCCTGAAGATATGAGGGAGGTATCATTCTTCTTTTGGGGCCCCTGCCTCCCCTCTCTGTCTCCTCACCCTCTGCTCTCACTCCCAAAGGTGAACTGATTGCACTCTTGCTGTCCCGGCGCCACTGCAGGCACAGCCAATACCAACACCAGGATTCAAACTCATGCTACCAACTCCCAAAACAGCGCTCTGACCCAATGAACTGCATGATGGTTGGGGGAGTGCTGGCATGGAAAGATAGCTATGGGATGTTGTCAAGTAAATAAAGTACAATCATCAAATGGCATGGATAGTACAATCCCTTTATATTATGGTAATATTTTTTTTTTTTACAAAGGTACCCAGTTAAGGGTTATTACATGGTAGTCCCAAATGGCAGAAGTATCCAAGCAATGGAACTGCCTTAAAAGTGGTCCCTCAGGGGTAGGTGTCCCGCACAGTGGTTAAGCTGCTGCTTGGGATGCCCACATCCCATATCAGAGTCCTGGGTTCGAGTCCTGACTCTGCTTTTGATTCCAGCTTCCTGCTCATGTGCACCCTGGAAGGCAGTGGTGATGACTCAAGTACCTCAATCCCTGACACCCACCTGGGAAACCCAGGTGGGAGTTCTGGGATCCTGGATTCAGCTTGGCCCAGCTCTGGCTGTTGTAGACATTTGGAAAGCAAACCTGTGAATGGAAGATCTCTTTGTCTCCGCCTTTCAAATCAAACTAAATAGATAGATGAATAAATACAATATTATGAAAAAGCAATCCCGCATTTTTCAAGAATCACTGTTGAAATGGATGAAGGACAACTGCAGAGATTTGCTACAGGGCCCTGTGGGGTGGGGTGCGCTGATCACAGGGGACAGATGCTTGGCCCTGAGAGCTGTATGCATCTGTAATGACGTTGAATGGTGATCGTGGGAAGACCCCTGGGCCGCCAGCTCCAGAACCCACACGATGGGAACAGACTCCTGAAGGTTTCCAGGAGACGTCCATGGGATGGGGGTCACACCTTCCCCTTATTTCTCTTGCTCTTGGATAACTCCACTGGGGGAACATCAGGGGACCGGGACATCCCTGGTTGACTTTCCTTAGGTGCAAGGACACCTTTCATTTTTAGTCTGGAGGGTTTAAACCAGCTGACTCACAGTGAGTGAGAGCCCCACATCATCCCAGCCCTCAAGCCCTGTGCAACCTGATCCATGCCTGCTTCCCTGGCCGCACCTCCTCTTCCTCACCGTGCCCCCGCTCTGTAACCACGCTGGCCTCCTTGCCAGCGTTCCACCTCGGGCCTCTGCACCTGCTCCTCCAGGGGCCTGGATGCTCTGCTCTGCGTGGCTCACTCTCTCCCTTCTTATGGTCTCTACCACGATATCACCTCAGCTCTCTTTCTTAGAAGTCCCCACCACCTCCTGATCTATACTCATTTACCATCTTTTTATAATTCTTTTATTTTGAAAGGCAGAGACCCAGAAGATATGGACATACAACACACACACACACACACACACCAATGCCCACAACAGCTGGGGCTGAGCCAGGCCAAAGAAGCCAGGAGCCAGGAACTCCACCTGGATCTTCCACATGGGTGGCAGGGACCCAACTACTTGAGTCCTCACCTGCTCCCTTGCCTTCCAGGGTGCTCGACAGCAGAAAGCTAGAATCAGGAACAGAGCTTGAACTCAAGACCAGGCACTCTGCTGTGGGATGCAGGTGTCAAGTGGCATTTTTTTTTTTTTGAAGTTTTATTTTATTTATTTGAAAGAGTTACAAAGAAAGGCAAAGCCAGAGAGAGAGAGGGTTCTTCCATCTGCTGGTTTACTCCCCAAATGACCGCAACAGTCAGAGCTGCACTGATCTGAAGCTAGGAACCAGGAGCTTCTTCCGGGCCTCCCATGTGGGTGCAGGGGCCCAAGCACTTGGGCCGTCTTCTGCTTTCCCAGGCCATAGCAGAGAGCTGGATCAGAAGTGGAGCAGCCAGGACTCGAACCAGTGCCCATATGGGATGCCGGCACTGCAGGCAGTGGCTTTACCCACTATGCCACAGTGCCAGCCCCTCCTAAGTGGCATTTTAACAGCTGTACCAGATGCCTGCCCCATCATCCGTCTTATCTGCAGTGTTGAGAACTTGGTGGTGGGGACTGCGGCACACCGGGGAACACACACCTGTCCAAGGGGACACCCGCTCCCCAGCCCCACTCATTGCTATCGTAGAAGAAAGTGGCTCCTAAGCCTTCTGATTTTTCAGCGCAAGCCCCTGGCTCAGGCTTTCACACAGCATCTCCTGAGTCTTAAATGTCAGCTAGGAAATCACATCTTTGAAAAGCACCGTGCAGGTCGGCGGGGTGGAGGCCAGGAGAACATGTCTGCAGCACACAGGTTTGTGAACGCACAGCCACGGGGAAATTGAAGTTCACGGAGGGTCTGATTGAAGGCAAAGAGGCCGGTGTGTTTCAACAGCGAGGGTCGGAAGACAAGTACCTCCGCGGACACGCATTTCCTATTGCTCCATTGTGGGCTGCGCTTGCAAACAGTGAGAGGCGGCTGAGTGTGTGTGCCCACGCTTTCTTTTTCTTTCCCTATTCCATCTGCATCCCTGAAGGCTTCTGCCATCCCCGGAAAACTAGTGCTGCCATTTGCCTCTTTTATTTAGCAGGAAATTTCCAAGGGGAAATGGACTGTGAAGCCTTAAGGAGAGCCCCCTCAAGATGGGGTTTTTGGAAAAAGGGAGAGAAAGAAATACAATCAAGCACTCACAGGGAAGAAAATGAAATGCTGGCAGAGCAGCAGCCATGCCAATTCTGAGCAGGTGCACAGAGGAACACTAACGGAACCCAGGAGCAGGTGAGGGAGCCTTATGGGGCAGGGAGCTTGGGAGCTTGCGTAGGAGGGACTGCGGGCTCACCGCACAGCAGGTGCTGGATGCCTGGCCGACGGCAGACTGCTACAGCCCCTTGTCTGCAGGGCACACACGCATACTGGGGCATGGACGCGAGGCCGGCCCTGCGGCAGGTGCAACGTGGCTGAGGATCAGCCTCCCCAACAGACGAAGGCAAATGCACGGCTCCGTTTGCTCACTCTGATTCTGAGCAGAGGACAAAAGCATACTGTGTGTGTGTGCATGTGTGTGTTGTGTGGCCGGAGTTTTCAAGTCGACGAAGACCACAGCTTTTCCTACTGCTCAATTCCCGTTTCACCGGTGGGCCAGAGAAACAAGGACACGGAGTCGTTCCACAGGCAAGGACAAGGACTCTTTGTTTTTGAGGAAGACAAAAATTTGCAATTTACTCCCAGCCCCCTGGGACCCCCCACGTGGAACAACAAGGTGAGGCCCGCTTCTCGCCTGGCCCTCCATCATCAGCAGACACGGCAGTGCAGACACGCCACGGAAAGCAGACACATGTTCCCTGGACCACAGGCCACTCGCCTGGATGCCCACTTTCATTCTGTAAAAGCAGTTTGGGGGCATGGAAGCGCCGGGCGGAAGTGAGGCTTGGGCCCTGTGGTGAGGCTGTGCAATCTGCCCATTGCCCAGGGGCCAGCTTACCAACTTGACCATCACTTGCCATCTCTGGAGAATTCCACCTGTGCGTAACCAGGTAGACAATCTACTCACATACTCTTGACTATAAAAGCAATGCTCTCGGGGTAAATGCCAGGTAACCATCCTCAGGCACCCCCTCACCTCATTCCACATCCCATTGCTCTCCTATGCCTGCTCCCCAAATAAGCCCAGCCTCACACCCACTACACTTGCTGTTCCCTCTGCCTGGAATGCTTTTCCCATTGCTGCTTCCCAAGCTGCGCCTGCTTACCCATCACCATTCAGCTGAAATGTCATACCTAGGAGAGGCCCTCCTTCCCTCTCTCCCATACCATCTTACTGTCCTACCTTCCTGAGAATACATCAGTACCTGAAATGATCTCACTGCTTGTTCCTTTGGTTTTCTTTATGGTCTGTCTCCCGTTTGGAGAATAATAATGTAAGTTGTTTAAGAATAAATGTCTCAGCAGTTCTGTCCATTGCTCTGTCTCTGGTGTCTGGGACAGAGCCTGAAGCCCAATAACAGGTGCACGACAGATGCCTGCTCAAGGCAAGACTGGGATACACGAGGGGACTTGCAGAAGTTTGGGGAGGGGTGGGCATTTAGCCTAGTGGTTAAGGCACAGCGTAGGAGGCCCTCATTCCATGTCGCAGTGCCTGGGTTTGAGCCTGCCTCTGGCTCCTGACCCTAAGCTTCCTGCTAGTACCTTTCCCGGGGGGCAGCAGGTGATGGTTCAAGTGAAGCCACCCACACGTGGCTTCAGACTACGATTAGCTTCAGTGGGGCCCTGGTCCCAGCCATTGTGGGCATTTGGGGTGTGAACCAGCAGATGCGAGCGAGCTCTCTCTCTGCTTCTCAAGGAAATAATTTTTAAAAAGTTTAAAGTCCATAGAAAAATTGAATTGAAAGATTCTTATTTTTTGCATTTTTTTCCTACTCTGTGTTCCCATGAACTTAGGAAGACTCCCTCCTACTACTGCAGTTGAGAGGATATGGCAGTCTGAGTACGATGGGAGTGAGCAGCTGGCAAAGTCACGCACTGACCACGAGGACCCTGAGCCACAGCAGTTTGTGCTTGCGTTCTCTGCTGCCTACGGCGGTAACAGTGCACGTCTACATATATAGACAGACTGAGTGCCAGCTCTGCCCGCCTACCTTTCCCCACTAAACTCTGACCCAGGGCGAAGTCACTCCCTCTGGGGAGCCTTCCTGGACGCCAGTCCCCTCCTCCCTTCCCCCCATGCTTTGTCCTCACTCCTCAGCTGCTCTGTGCCATCGAGGGGCTATGTGGGGTATCAGACCCCAGCCTCACTGACCTGGGGACACCGGCATCTAGCACCCAGCCCACGTGCTCATCAAAGTGTGTTGAGATGAATACAGGAGGGAGGGACCCAGGTGCGAGTGAGGACAATGGCATGAATAACTGATGGAAAGTGTCCCAAGGGCCACCGGAGCCCTGAGCTCAGGGCACAAGGCCACGGCCAATCCCTACCTGTGGACGATCCCCAGAAACATCCATGGTCTTGGCATCGGCATCCTCAGTCGACTCAAAATCTTCCGAGTAGTCCCCGGGGGGTTCGATGTGGAGCCTCGAGCCGGCTTCTGTTCGGATCTGCACCGATCTCTATGCACAAAAATTGAGACAGCTTCAGAGATGGGGGTAGTGAACGTCTGTGTTCCTCCCAGGGACGTGGACTAGCATGGGAGGGGCTGAGCACAGGAGTCTGGCGCAGCTGGGGGGTCTCACACAGGCCGGCACCACGTGGGTCGGGCCACCTGGGCTCAGAAGTCTTCACTGCCTCTTACTGGAACTTCCCAAGTATGTGCCGCAGAGTTCTTAAAAACAACCTTTCTGGGGCTGGCGCTGTGGCGCAGTGGCGCAGTGGCGCTGTGGCGCAGTGGGTTAAAGCCCTGGCCTGCAGTGCTGGTATCCCATATGGGCACCGGTTCTAGTCCCAGCTTCTCCTCTTCCAATCCAGCTCTCTGCTATGGTCTGGGAAGGAAGTGGAGGATGGCCCAAGTCCTTGGGCCCCTGCACTCGCATGGAAGACCTGGAAGAAGCTCCTGGCTTCAGATCGGCCCAGCTCCAGCCATTGCAGCCATCTGGGGAGTGAACCAGTGGATGGAAGACCTCTCTCTCTGTCTCTACCTCTCTCTGTAACTCTTTCAAATAAATAAAATAAATCTTTTTTTTTTAAAAAAAAAAACCCTTTCCATTTGAGATGATCAGGCCTTTGGGAAGTATTCAGCTTCTCAAAAAGGGCCTTGTGAGCAAGTGATTTTGATCATTTTTTGGGGGCGGCACTTTGGCGTAGCAGGTAAGGCTGTCACCTACAGTGCCAGCATCCCATATGGGTGCCAGTTCAAGTCCTGCTGCTCCACTTCCAATCCAGCTCTCTGCTGTGGCCTTGGGCCCCTGTACCCACGTGGGAAACCTCGAGGAAGCTCCTGGCTCCTGGCTTTGGATCAGCTCAGCTGTTAACGGTCATTTGGGGAGTGAACCAGCAGATAGAAGATCTCTCTCTCTCTCTCTCTCTCTCTCTCTCTCTCTCTCCTGCCTCTGCTTTTCTGCAATTCTGCCTTTCAAATAAATAAATAAATAATCTTAAAAAAAAGATCATTTTGTGAGTTCAAGATCAGCCTAGGTTTTGTCTCTCCACTCCGGGCTCCCCCCATGATCATCGTCCACACCTCCTACGAGCAGCCTACGTGGATGCCAGCCCATGGGGCCTCCTGAGCCTGAACAACAACCTGCAAACCAGAAGCTGAAATAAACCTTCTCTTTCCCAAGACACTGTTCTGGGCTGCTTTATTTAGAGCAACACAAAGCAGAATTAATACACCTGGTGTGGCAGGCTGTGGGCTGACACCCAATATCCATGTCCCCTTCTCCTCCTGCACTGAGCTCCCAGAATCCCCTGCGGCTGGGCAGGAGCCCCGAGGTGCAGGTGGGAGGCAGGATGGGTGCCTGTTCTAGGCTGTGCCCTTAAAAGGAAGAAGCTCGGCTCCCCTGGCCCTGGGTGGAGGAGGCAGTGAGCTGTCCGGGGCTGTGGGGAGGGAGGGACATCTGGAAGATGCCACGGCACAGAGTTGGTGCCTGGCTTCTCCCATGATCCCCGGGCTGCCTGCTCCTGCCTCAGCCGTGTCCTGCCAGAGACATGAGCTTCTGTGCTGCTCAAGCCTGCGTGACCGGGGCCCTGCTGTGAGAGCAGCCAGGCCTGTGCCCTCATGGAGAAAGGCAGAGTCCTCTGTGATGCAGCCCATGGCCCCACTTCTGATTCCTGGGCACGCACTCGCACGCCTGGCAATCGGGCCAAACAGAACCACCTGCAGCCGAGGAGCACCCATCAGGAAATACCTCCACCTCCCCCTCCTGACTCGGAACACATGTGTGGCCCAAGCGTGGGAGTGAGAGTCAGGTCTGGCTGATCAGCCCATCCACCTCTCACAACAGGCCCTAGCCTGCAGATTCCGAGATGGGCCTGGAGCCACGGCAGCCAAGGAGGATGGCCCTGGGACTCCTGCTAGAGCCACGGGGAGGAGCTCTCTGCTGTAGGAGTGGTAAGATAAAGTGTGCCAGCAGCTGCTAAGGGCCGTCCTGTCCTAACACAGAGAGGAAAGGAGCTGACAGGCTGAAGTGGAGTTCTGATGAATTTGTTTAGATGCCCTGGATCCAGCTGCACCTGAAGCAAGTCCAGTGACCCTTTCTCTTTGGCTTAGACCAACATAAATAGCAATTATGTTCCTTCTGACAGTCTTGACCCTCACCTGTGCCCTAACCTCTCCGACCCCTGTGCCTTTGCTCATGCTGTTCACCCAATTTGAATGCTCTTCTCCCAAATCTCTTCCACGTACCCAAATCCTAGGTAAGTTTGGAGACAGCGCTCTCTGCCCACGCAACAGCTGTCCACTGCCTGATTCTGTGGAGGTGGCAAGATGCCTGAGGACAAGGAAGAAAGCCACATTTCAGGGTGGCCCGGAGGAAAAACAGAGGAAGCCTGGGTTGCTGGCGGCACCAACCACCCGTCTCCTATAGGCCGCCTGCCTCCACATGGCAGTCTGAGCCGTCATGGTTACTTACAGGGGAACTCAAGCCCAGTGACACTCCTGTGGCTGTATCACAGTGGGCCATGCCTGGTGAACAGCCTGAGATCTAACCTCAGGCAGACTGGCTCAGTTCCCAGAACCCTGATGCTAACTCCCTGTATGACCTAGGCAGGGCACGTCCCCTGACACCCCAGGCACCAGCTTCCCCATGTGCCAAAGCGGCACTCACGCTGTGAGGACGATACACAAGGGAGCAGGCTGGGGCTGGAGAGGCACCCACTCATGTGCCAACAGCTCTGCACAGGTGCCCGGACCTCCCCCTACCAAAGGAGGGGACACATTTCCTCCAACACGGACCCTAAAAGCAAGCCAACAACATCATCCACTCATCAGCTGGAGAAACTGCCGCGTGTTCCCAGGCTGCAGGCAGATCTGGCTGTGAGCAGGGCCCAGACTGGTGTGGGGTGAGCGTGGTGCCCAGGGCGCTATTGGAAATGGCCTCACTCTTGGGTGCCAACGTGCACGTATGCAAATCTGACTATGAGACCCCCTCAGATCTGCGCGAGGCGCCTTGCCTGTGCTTGTCCTGGTCCTGTGGCTGAGTGGTAGAAGACACAGAGCCCGAGTCCTGACTCCAGAACCCGAGTTCAAGGCAAGTCAGGCGTTACTTTCCCCGAGGCCCTGGCAAGACCCTTCCACCCCGTGTGAGGTTCTGCTGCCCCACATGCTTAGGAAATGTAGCATGTTGGAGCCTTATGGCCCCACACGACCTGCAACTCAGGCCAGGGCTCTCTTCTTCTTCAAATTCATTCATTCAATCTACTTATTTGAGGGGTAGAGAGGTAGGCAGCAAAAGATCTCCTATCTGCTGATTTAATCCCCAAATGCCCACAATAGCCAGGGCTGGGCCAGCCAGGAGCCCAGAACTCCATCCGGGTCTCTCACATGAGTGGCAGGGACCCAAGTACTTGGGTCAACACCTGCTGCCACCCAGGGTGCACATTAGGAGGAAGCTGGATGGGAAGCAGAGTCGGGACTTGAACCAGACATGGCAACACAGGACGTGAGCGTCCCAGCTGGTGGCTTAACCCCTGTGCCAAACGTCCACGGAGTGATCAAAGCTCACGCTGTGGCACGCCTCCTGCTCCCCTCAGTGCTGCCACTGCAGCTGCCACGTCACCCAATACTCCACGGTGCATTCGCTCACAACACACCCCCAGGGGAAAATGAGGCCCAAGGACATTAGACGCTCATCCAAGGTCACCCCACTAAGAAGCCGCGGAGCCTAGTGTTAAACCCCAGTGGCGTGGCTCCAGAGGCCAGACAACCCACCGCGACCGGCCAGCTTTTCCTGTAAACGGCTGGAGAGTACACATCTCACACCCTGCCAGTGTGTGCTCGCTGCTGTAATACTCAACTGTCCCACTGTAGCTCGAACACAGCCCCAGACAAAGCCGAAACAAATGGGCTGGCCAGGTTCCAATCACACTTGGTTTATAAGAACAGGCTGAGGCCGGATTCGGCCCAGGGACTGCAGTTTGCCAACCAATCCCTGTTCTAAGCCACCACAGGACACTGCCTCAGCAGGCCCAAGAGGGATAAATGTGCCCCACCTGGCGACAGCAGAGACCAAGCGGGCTTAGAGAATTGCCTGCGAAGATCTGAGGTACAGGAGGCAGGCAGCGGGTAAGCCACAGATGACTCAGGGCAAAGAGCTTGGAACGAGAGAGTGCAAGGGGCTAGAAAAGCAGCTGGGAAGTCTCTGTTTGCGAACAGAGAGAAGAGGTACAGAAGGAAGGTACCACTGTTTGCTTCCAGAACCTTCCAGAAGCCCCTCTGGACTCTGAGTGCCCTGTGCCGTTCCCTCCACCTCCTCCCACTCTGCTGTGCCCTCCTGACCACGTGCTTGGCTGCCCTGGGCTCTGGCACCAAGTGACACGTGGCTTTCTCCCGGGCTCTGCCCACTCGCTCTCAGAGCCGAGCAAGTGCCAGCAGCAAGATCTGAGGAGGGAAGCACCTCACAGGGCGCAGGTCCCCTGGAGGCTTCCAGGCCAGGACACTCCTGGAGGCCCCCTGCCTCAGCCAGGATGAGGCTGTAAAGACTCTGACTTCACTGCTGAGATGGACTCCCTGGGACATGTTCAACAAGCGCCCCCCCCTCCTCTGCAGGAACCCCTAGCAATGTCCAAATGCCAGGAGCCTTCTGGGCGGGGAGGAGAGAGTGTGAGGAAGAGGGGGGAGGACCTGTAGGTTTGAGCCCAGGCCTAAGGAGGAGCCTGACTCCCCAGCACCAGCCAGTGCCTCGGGTGGGGCCCAGCCCCTCCCGCAGGGTTCTGATATTTGGTCTAGAAAGGGAGCGGCCTTGACTAGGGCCTTGGGATTTATGAAGATGGCAGAATTTCAGTGCCCCTGGCCCCTCACCTTAGGAGTCAGCAGGTGCATTTTAACAATAGAACCACTGTGTCTGGCTGTCTGGCACGCAATGCCCTGTGTCCTAGCAAAACACCCTGCTCTTCTGGGAAATCCTCTCCTCACTCCTTGGCCTGCTAATCCAAGTGGAACTGAGTTCCCTCCCAGGGGCAGACGGAGCTGTGACGCAGGCCTGGTCAATCAGAGCATGGTTCATGGTGACTGGTTCAGGGGAACCCAAGAAAGGCAACAACAGGCGTCAGATCGGAAGCGGGAGCTTCTGGTAACTCCCGGTACTCCATGGGGCACAGGAGGAAAAGCAGAGCTGAAAGCAATGCGTCCTCTGACGTGGTCTGAGCCGCTGGGCCCAGCCACAGCTGAACGTAGGAGAGCAAGTCATGGAACCGGGATGGGGCCAGGCAGTGGGTGCAGCTAAGACAATGCCTGGGAAGCCCGCGTCCCATGTCAGAGCGCCTGCTTTGCGCCCAGGCCTCTCCACTTCCCATCACAGCTTCCTGCTAACACGCACCCTGGCAGGCAGCTCGAGAGGACTCAAGGGCTCGGGTCCCTGCCACCCACGTGGGAGACCTGGATGGAGTTCCAGGCTCCAGTCTTCAGCCTGGCCCAGCATCAGGGGATGGATGATCTCTGTTTTTCTCTCTCTCTGTCTGTCTTTCCCTTAAAATGAAAATAAATTTGAGAGAGAGAGAGTTGGGAAGAAGACAGCTTTGCCTCTGATTTGAATTTTAAAATACAGGGAAGGGCTCCAGCACTCCAGGAGAGGGCCCAGGTATCTTTTGCTTCTGCAGTTTTCCCAGCCTCGCCTCCCAGCGGTTCAACAACACACTGGTTTCACCAACATCACCAAGGGGCAAACGCAGGTTTGCAGTGGGCATTCAGGCCCAGAGTCGGCAAAGTCCTCACTGAGCACTGACTGCACAGAAGCTTCTGGAAGCATGGCAAGACGGCGAAGAACACCTAAACACCGCTCTGAACATTCTGTTCCATTTTGCTGAAAGTTCTAAAACACAGTCCATCAATTAAGTACACACACACATACACACACACAAAACAGAAATAAATAAATTTTTTTAAAAAAGAGGCCAGGATTTAGGGCCCAGAAGATCTGGTAGTTGTATTTGATCATGACCTACCAACGCCTGCTGCTCATGGGCAGGAGCTAGTATGGCCAGCTCCCAGAACCCCCTGGCTACACCTGCTCTGGCTGTCAGCCCCAGGATTCCGAGGGGGTCCTCAGGCTAGCCATATATAGGCCATACGATGCAGAGCCAGGAGCCAGAGATAGGCCTGAGCTGGCAGAGACAAAGTGGGCTGGAGGCCAGGGTGGCTAGTGGCCCAGAGAGTTCCAGCAGTGCTGAGGGGCAAGCAAGACACCGGCAGGGCCCAGAGCAAGGGCAGAGAGTGGGAAGGACACAGCCAGTCCAAGCAAGAACGTGGCCACGCCTGCAGTCTGGCCGATGCCCTTGCTTTCCTGATCACACCAGCTCCAAGGAATACAGTCCTGGACGAAGCTGACTCCCTGTGGGACCTTGGATAAGTCACAGGATCTTGTAGGGCCATAGATTCCTCCTATTTTCTTTTTCAAATGAGAGTTGGGCTGAATCATCTCTAGGTTTGCTTTTCATCTCTAAAATTCTATTACACCAATAAAGAACAGTAAAAAAAAAAAATTAAGGTGGTCCATAAAAACAAAATATTACTACAAAGAACACAGAGCTTAACTACTGAAATTTGAACGCAAATCTCTCCACTGGAGTTCATTAGAAGCTTCTTTACTCATGAAATTGGAAAATAATTCGCTTACTTTCCAATGAAGATAATTCGCTCTAATTATGAGCATTTGTTACCTAATCACCCTGGAAGACAGGTTGGCCCAGTCCCCACACCCCTGAGCCTCTCTGCTCCAGGTAGCTAGACGCTGCATCCAGGTTACACTACGCCTGTCTGTTGCACTTAGCTTCTTTGAGTATCTTCCTACCTTCTATCTCATTTATTCTCACAACAATTCAGGCAGGGAAGTGGAAGAAGGTGACATTAATATCAATATATGCCGCTTGCAAAATTAAGGGGTGTTCCTCTGCATTTTGCAAGGTGACCTGCCTGCTTGGGCTGGGAAGCAATAAATAAGATCGAATGTAAATGATACGTGCGTACTATACTTTCTAGAATAGATGTATGCCTGCAGGAAAAGAGAACGAACAAAATAAAGTGACTGCATGGAATCTTTGTAAATATAATCCTATTCTCCCACGTACGGTTTTAGAAGGGTTTTATCTGCACTCAGAATTTCCTTTCAATGGTCCCAAGACTGTGATGCGTCAGTTTTACTTTCTGTAGATACAGGTAATAAGCACTGCTTCCATTTAGAGGGGAGTCACATCGTCCTCGGAGGACTTTCAGAAGTCATCAGGCGAGGGAAAAATCAGTGTCAAAATTACCTTTGAAAAAGAGCCTTCACCTCCCGAAAAGTACAGCCTTCGGGATACAGCTTTTTATAGCCATTGCTGTGATGAATGTGCATGTGTAATTTTGGTGCATATGGAAATGTATAGTACATGATAGAAATACATATGCAAGCTATAATTTTATGGTATTCTTAATTAAACTATTCATACTGTAACTACTCCATCTTCCCTCTTCGGGTGGGAGGAGAGTGATGAGGGTGCAGGCAAGGGCCCAGCACCAAGTTCACAGAAGTTGAATGCCTGGCGGATGCAGCTTCAACATACTGGGCACCTACTCTGCGGCCAGCACCTATGCAGAGGCATCATCTCCTGCGTCTTTACCACCACTCCTTTAGACCAGCACTCAGCACACTTATTCTGTAAAGGACTGGATAGAAAATATTCTTGACTGTGAAGGCTACAAGGATATAAAGTCTCTGATGCAACTCCTCAGCTCTGCCACCAGAGCCCAAAAGCAGCCACAGGCAACATGTAAACAAACGGGTGTGGCTGTGTTCTAATACAACTTCACTTATAAGAGCAAGCAGCAAATCAGATGTGGCCCAAGGGCTGTGGCTGGCCGATTCTTGTTTTAGATGCACAGCTCTGTTCTCATGGGTACAAAGCAAAGAGGGAGAGAATCAAGCTGAGGGCCAGTGATTGAACTGCTTGTAGAAGGTCACAGAAATGCAGATTCAGGGCTCAGCATGCGGCTAACTGCCGTCATTACCATCATTATGTTAGCCTCATCACCACCGCCATCATCACCACCACCGCCATCACCATGGGAGTTCACTTTTAGTCTGGATCTACAGTGGGCCAGGCACCCGGGCTCCAGGCTGAGCAATACATCAACTCATTGACTCCCCACAGCTACCCTGTGAAACAGGCACTCTTCTCTATTCTACTTGTCAGAGGCACACAGTGAGTCCAAAGAGTTCAGGACACTTACCCGGTGTCACACAGCTGGCAAGCGGAGGAGCTTCCCTTTCCATCTGGGCAATTCGGCCTGAGCCTGCACTGCGAACCACCACAGACTAGACTTCTCTCAGCCTGGTCCTGAGACCAGTGCAAGAACGAAGTCAGTCGCAACAGTTCACGGGGAGAGGGAGCCCGTGGGAAGGAACTCTGCTGTGCTGCACCTTTTGACTGTGCTTTGATTCCCCGAGCAGTTAATAAGGGGGGTTGAGGAAAATGACTCCCCAGCGGAGTTGGGGTTCCCTTCCAGCCAGATGGTGCCCTGAGGAGCCCTAGAAGACAGCAAGGTGCCCGCCGGCGCCAAGGCTCAACAGGCTAATCCTCCGCCTTGCGGCACACCGGGTTCTAGTCCCGATCGGGGCGCTGGATTCTGTCCCGGTTGCCCCTCTTTCTGTCCAGCTCTCTGCTGTGGCCAGGGAGTGCAGTGGAGGGTGGCTCAAGTGCTTGGGCCCTGCACCTGCATGGGAGACCAGGAGAAGCACCTGGCTCCTGCCATCGGATCAGCGCGGTGCGCTGGCCGCAGCGCGCCAGCCACGGCGGCCATTGGAGGGTGAGCCAACGGCAAAGGAAGACCTTTCTCTCTGTCTCTCTCTCACTGTCCACTCTGCCTGTCAAAAATAAAATAAAATAAAAATAAAGAAGACAGCAAGGTGCCTGCAAAGCCAAATGCGGAGAGGTGGGCTTGACATTACACACTGGCTCCCACCGTGGCAGCAAAGGCTGGACTTGGGAGAACAAAGGTGGCTCAGAGGAAATCCTATAGGCAAAGAAAGCCTAGGCTGGAACCTTCCGGTCACAAAGAACATGCTTCTCTCCAGTGGGGTGACAATGCTGCCACTGGGTTACCAAAACGCGAGGCAACTTAGTCCTTTTGTTGGCCACATTGGAGGGCTCCTGCTGCACTCACCTGATATATCTATGAAATTTAATTTACATGACACACATCCCATGGAGGGACTGCTTTCTCTCACCTAGATGGATTGGTAAAAATCCAGAGATTTGCCAGTATATTCTTGGCAAGGTCTGGTGGAGCACAAAATGGCCCAGCCCTGTGGAGGGTATCTTGGCAACACTGTCAAAAGCACAAATGCATTTTCCCTTTGAGCCAGCTAAATTGCTACCAGGAATGTGCTGTGAAGAAACACCTCCACAAACGGGAAGACGCACATGCACAAGGTGTTCACGGCAGCATAATTTGCAATAGCAAAGACAGAACAAACCAGAAATCCATCCCCGTAGGGAACTGCTGAATAAATATGGTGAATCCACACAATGGCACGGGAGCTCGTGAAGCTGGAAGAAAAACCAAGCAAGCTCCTTATAGTCTACCACATATAAATCCTTAAGAGATGGCCATATTTTAAATGAAGAAAAGAGGGGGCCAGAAAGTATATGGGGCATGCACCTCTTTTCCAAGAAACCGGGTGAGGAAGACTATATACTCGTATTGATTTTATTTGTATAAACAATTACCCGGGAAGTGACTTCTCCATGTAGACTTTAATATTATTTAAATTTTTGAATGACTTATTTGGATCTATTTCCTATTCCATAAACTCAAACTTAAAATATTACACAGCCAAAAGCTGATGCTATGGTTTGGATAAGGTTTGAGCATCCTTCCCTTCCCCAAGTTCATGGTTCCCAGGGTGGCAGCACTGGATGATGGTGTAGATCTTTGGGAGCTGGAGCCTAGTAGAAAATCCTTAGGGCAACTGGGAGTATGCTATAAAAAGGGGTTCAGGTGTTTCTCATGGAATTCTGGCTGGTGTTCCCAGCCCCACGTGGGCTCCTAATTCCTCTCTTGCCACATGATTCACCTACACACACCTGCCTCTAAAATTTGCCAAAGGGCACAATAGAGGGTGGGTGTCCTCACCAGAGCCTGCACCATGCTGCTTAGACCACCAAAACTGTGACCTAACTAAACCTCTTTTCTCTATAAAGTTAGCATGCCCCAGGTGTTCTGTTACAGTGATGAAAAACTCTAATACAGCTGAACTCAATTTAAAAAAAAAGATAATAAGAGGTGCTGTAGACCCCAGAGTGGGTGGGCAGCCTGGCACAGGGAAATGGAGTGGCTTCCCTGAACCCCAGGACACTGCAGCTTGCCAGAAAGAGAAAACCTTATTTTTGGAGGACAAATTGCCTTCTTTTAAGAGATCAATCTATAATGTGTGAGAGATAAGAACAAAATGATGGCAAAATACAGTTATACAGTTTCTGGAAATTGAAACAACCGTTTCTTCGCTAAGCCAATCTGCTACTGGTGAGGGTCATGTTCTTACGAAATGGCTGGAAAAGATGAAAAAGGAAAAAAGGAACAAAGACAAAGGGCAAAAAAAAAGTCAAGATCTGTCCAAATGGGCTTTCTGGAAATCGTGATTTCACCTGGGTCAGGTTTCATGATTGCTTCGTGTGCACCTGCCACTGCAGGGTCCTTTCCTGGGTCACAGCTCCTGGGCTTTCCTACCTGTTTGTGGCAACAACAAAGCCACAAGGCTCGGAGAGGCAAAGCAACTTGCTCAAGGTTACAGAGCAAGGAACGGGAAGAACACGGGTTTACCCTGTGCTCAGGACACTCACTACACCCTGCTTCCTGTCTGCACACCAAGTTCATGAACAAAAGCAGCCCTGGACCCACTGCCCTTACTACCCGCACCCTAGCACGTCCTCAGCTCCAGCCCAACTTCCTGCAAGCTCCCTGAAACTGAGATTCTGGCACTTACTGAGACTCACGTCTGTAGCCGCCAGACAGAAGTGGCAGGGTGGGAACAGGACTGCCTGGAGAGGAGGCAGCTGCCCACCCTATCCAGGGAATAACTGGTTAGTTTCAGCTGCCAGCTTCCCCCCGACAAAACAGACTTGGTCTTGGTGAATTCAATTTTTCTTAATAAATTGTAAATCCAGTCTTCTGAGAAAGCTTCTAATGTTATTTATTTGCTTAGATAATTATTTATTTAAATGGCAGAGTGACAGAGAGAGAGAGAGAGAGAGAGAGAAGGAGAGATAGAAAGGAAGAGAGGGATCTTCCATGTGCTGGTTCACTACCCAAATGTCCACAACAGCCAGGCTGGATCAGACTGAAGCCAGAAGCCTGGAACTCCACCTGGATCTCATGTGTGAATGGCAGGGGCTCAAGCACTTGGCCATCTTCTCCTGCTTCCCTGGACATTAGTAGGGAGCTAGACAGGAAGTGAAGCAATCAGGACTTGAACTGTGGACCATATGGGATGTCAGCGTCACAGGTGGCGGCTTAACCCACTGTGTCCCAACGTTGGTAGAGGCTTCTCATGTTTAATGTGGACAAGTAATTAAAAAAAAATTTAAAGCTCAACAAATAGGCTTCTCATTTTCAATCTAGTAGGCAATTAAGACAAAAGATTAGAAAATATCCCACTTTTCAAAACCATGACAGCCGGCCCTCGATATCTGCAGGTTCTGCATCCACTGATTTAACGAACCTTGGGCTGAAAATACTGATGGGGCTGATGCTTGGCATAGCAGTTAGGATGCTCACCTCCCACACTGGATTGACAGGTTTCAGTCTTGGCTCCAGCTACTGATCCAGTTTCCTGCTAATGTACACCCTGGAAGGCAGCAGATGATGGCCCGAATACTTGGGTTCTCTACCACCCACATGGCAGAGGCTGGAGTTCCTGGCTCCTGGCTTCAGCCTGGCATTTGGGGAGTGAACCAGTGGATGAACAATCTATATCTGTCTCTCTGTCTCCTAAATTAAATGAAAATAAATGTTAAAATATGCAGATGAAAACTACATCTGTACTGAACATACGGCCTTTCTTTCTAGTCTTGGTATTAACCACTATTCACACAGCATCTACACGTAGGAGGTAATGGAAGTCGCCTGCAGGTGATTTAAAGCGTAGGAGATGTGTTTAGGTGGTCTGCTAGCACAGCACCAGGGTATATAAGGCACTTGGCCATCCTTGAATTGTGGCATAGGGAAGGGGGAAGCCTTAGCACCAGTCCCCCGCGGATAACAGGAAATGACTAATTTTTTATGTTTATTTTATTTTCATCTAGGCACAATGAGGAAGTCAGATGGACAAAAACAATCTTAGATCTTCCATCCGCTGGTTCACTCGCCAAATGTCCACAACATCCAGGGCCGGGACAGGCCAAGCCAGGATCCAGGAACTCCATCTGGGTCTCCCATGTAGAAGGCAGGGGCCCCAGTACTTGGACCACCACCTGCTGCCTCCCAGGATGCATTAACAGGAAGCTGGATAGGAAGCAGACTAGCTGGGACTTGAATCGGACACTCCAATATGGGACGCAGGTGTTGGAGGCAGCGGCTTATCCCTCTTCCCCACAACTCCGGGAATAACTGTATTTATTAAACCTGGATGCCCTGGGCCTCTTCTGAGGGCACCTCCTTAACCTCCTTAAGGCCATCCCATGAAAAGAACAGAAGTCTGCTGGACAGAGGGCAGGGCTGTTGGAACACTGGCTCTGCCGCACAACCTTTCCCTTCACTGCCGACGTGCGCCTCCCGGCTGGTTCCAAGCCCAAATTTCCATTCTTTCTGCTGAAAGCCTGAAACAATATCCCTGTCACTCGGCCGGCGCCGTGGCTCAACAGGCTAATCCTCCGCCTTGCGGCGCCGGCACACCGGGTTCTAGTCCCGGTCGGGGCACCGATCCTGTCCCGGTTGCCCCTCTTCCAGGCCAGCTCTCTGCTTGGCCCGGGAGTGCAGTGGAGGATGGCCCAAGTGTTTGGGCCCTGCACCCCATGGGAGACCAGGAGAAGCACCTGGCTCCTGCCATCGGAACAGCGCGGTGCGCCGGCTGCAGCGCGCTACCGCGGCGGCCATTAGAGGGTGAACCAACGGCAAAAAGGAAGACCTTTCTCTCTGTCTCTCTCTCTCTCTCACTGTCCACTCTGCCTGTCAAAATAAATAAAATATCCCTGTCACTCTTCCTTTGCATTTTTGCTGTAACCAGAATTCCCAGGGCCCGGTTTACTGCCAAATTACCTGAGATAAACAAGTCATGCTAAGATCCTTTTTCCCTTTCCAAACCCAAACAGCAGCTGGCAGCTAGAAACGGTTATTTATAACCTGTGCACCGCGCCTCGCACTTGCTTCGTTGAGGAATGCTTAGCCGGGCATTCTTGGGCCGGCTTCGTAATTGGATGAGAGCCTGGGGAAGACGTCGTGTGGCTGGGGACTCATTCCCTCCTGGGAGTCCTCTAAGACCCAACACTGGAGTCTGCTGTCTGGGTTAAGACAGCGCATGTCAAACACTTAGAACAGGGCTCTACGTAGTGCAGGTGCTCAGCTGCTCATCCCCTCCTCCAGAAACGACCATCAGAGGCTCTCCGTGAGTTCTAGGCAACTTGGGCTCCCAAATATATCCTGAGGGTGTCCATTCTCCCACTCTCCAAGCCCCCAGCATCCCTCCTTGGAATTTTTCACTGGGCATCTAGTAGGTCTCCAGCAGCCATAGCAAAGTAAGACCGTACCACTTGCTGGCTTGACTCTCCAACGCTTCCCTCTGTGAACACCCACACAGCTTGCCCTGGCTGCCCAGGCTCAGCATGGCCTGGCCCGGGGCACAATCCAGACTTCTCCTCTCCTTCCTCGAGGGCACGCTCCTGCAGCCCCACCTGCCCATCTTCGGCCCCTTCCACCCAAGATTCCTCCCCGCCTCCCGGCCCTGGCCTTCTCCTTTCCCTTGTTCAGGAGCCCTCGCTTCCCTCGGTCTCAGCAATCAGATCCAAGCTAGAGGGACTCGGTTCCTTGCAGCGAACTCGTCCTTCCGACTTGCATCTTCTGCACAGCACTTATCTGATCTCTTTCCTATTAATGTGTCTGTGGTCTGTCTCCCCCACTAAATATCAGCGCTACAAAATCGGAGGCAGCTGCCTGAATTTATCATCACTGAATGGCCCACACCCAGAAGAGTGCTTGGACAGGTGCAGGCACGAATGGGTGAATGGTGGGGTTTCTGAACGGACGCTGCGGAAAGGGCCGGGGGGCGGGCCTAGGAGCTGCAACAGAGATTGCATGCTCTCTCACGGTGTGCCCTCCTGCCCCTTTCCCCCTGCTCCCTCTGGGATGTGGAAACAAAATATGACAGAGGAAGTCTAATACCCCCTTGGAGATAATTGGAAAGTATTGATTTCTTTCTGTTTGAAACGGTAAAGATAAGTAAATGTCACACTTCTGTAATCGAGTCAGTGGCTTATGGGACAACTGCTTCCCAGGCGGAAATGTATTTCCGTCTGCTTCTGTATCCATCACACAAGCACCTAAACCCATGCCTGCACCGCGCTCCAAACCAGCCCCGTCCACCCACCCCAGCTCCCCACAGGATACAAGTGAGGACTGTGGGTTTGTGAAAATGGGTGTGGACGAGGGGCTTCATGAAAAACTCACGTTCTCCATTAGGTCCATTTCCTCACAAGCTTTCTGTAGCCCCCATGTGTACACAGATACAAATTAAAGTGCCTTTTTGCCCCCCCACCACAGTGATCTGTCAAACTGCCTTGAGTAATATGGGATATAGTCATGAGCTCTCCCAGAATCCTAAGGGAAAAGATGTGCTCCTGCCCCGCCGATGTTCACTGTGTGCCTACTGAGCGCCAGTACCCCTCCAAGGGCTTCAGACAGATGATGTCCTGTGATCCTTACAGCCGCCCATAGGAGGCTCCTTTTGACAACCTCTACTTGCAGTGGAAGGGCCTAGACATTGAGAGAGGGCGTGACTGATCCCTGAGGCCACAGAGCTGGGCAGAGGAGTCAGAATGCAAACCATCCACAAGCTCCACCCTTTCCTCTCCAGCACCAGGAGGGCTAGGGCTGGGCAGCAAGCCCACGGAGAGAGGGAGAGAAGGATCAACTCATCTGCTGTCCTGGTTTTTCAGTTTCCTTCCTCAGGCCTAAAAATGAAACTTCCATGTGCAGGGAAGCCAGGGGCAGAGCCTTGCACAGCACAGGCCCCTGGTGGGGGGGTTGGGGGGAGGGGAGAACAGCGTGGAAGGCACTAGACTGAAACTGATCAGGGCCTTGTGTCCACAGCCCAGGCTGCCCATGGGCAGCTACTCAACTCCCCTGGGCCTGAGCCTCTGCATCTGCCACATGACAGTGTTCAGACTTGCTCCAAAGTCCCTTACTGACTGAATCCAGCCCACACACATCTGTCTGGTCTCCATGTCAAAAAAAAAAAAAAATTAATTTTTTCAGCCAACATTTAAAACTTGGACTATCTCACATTTTAAAATCTGGAGATCTGGATTTTCTTGAAAAATCAAAAGATCTGGCAGTGCAAGGCCTGCCTTCCTGCCTGGCACCCGTCACAGGGAACCGAGAGTGGCAGCCCACCAGCTGGCATGGTGCTCTCTGATTCCCAACCCTAGCTCTTCTGGTTGTCTCCCTGCCACCAAAGTCAAGTCCAGGGTGCCATTTACCAGCAAGTCTGAGAGGTGCCCCCCAAAGAGAAGATGAAAGTGAAGATCCATGTGTCCACATCTTCAGCACAAATGAGTCCCACCATCACTGTCACCATCACCACCATCACTGTCACCATCATCACCACCACCACCATCACCATCATCACTATCATTGTCACCATCACCATTATCACTACTATTACCACCATCACCATCGCTATCACTATTATCACTACCATCACCATCACCGTTATCACCACCATCACCACAGCTAACACTAACTGTGCCAGGCCCAAACCTAAGGGCTTTGTATCTATTGACACATTTCATGCTCTAATTACACATGAAAAAAATGGAAGAGGCCACATGCTTCAAGAAATGAGCAGACAACAGATTTCTTTATGAGACTGAATAATATTCCTAGATATGCGAAGTATATTAGGTGTTGGAAGAAAACCAACAGAAGCAGCATAATGACATTAACCCTGCTATGGCTGTCATTCATATACAACCTGGCCCTGCAGGCCTCTACGTTGTGATTGTGATCCCTGCAGGGGTCTTCAGGGTTCTGAGAGACCTTGGGGGCCCCAGAATGGGAGCCTGACCATAACTATCAAGTCCTTTACAGGGTGAAGACCAAAATCCAGGAGGCAGGAACACAATTTGGGTCTCCCATGGGGGTGGCAGGGACCCAAGTGCTTGAGCCACCGCCTGCTGTCTCCCAGAGTATGCGACAGCAGGAAGCTGGGATCAAACCAAGGTACGCTAATATGGGACATGGGTGTGTTCCTACATCTAGGTAGCCTGGGCCTGTTAGAAGAGGGAACACACAGAGAATGCATGGCAAGTGCAGAGAGTTTAGCAAAGCGCTGTAGTCTCTGCAGGTGGGCAATTTCCTGCCAGATTGCATTCACCCACAGCTTTCCCATCTCTGAAGATGATTAAGTCTGGGAATCCATCAGCTAAGGGTGGTCAAGGTCACAGCGGGTTCCAAAGTGAGGCAGGAGCTGGGAGTGAAAGTTAACTTCACGGGGATTGGAAACAGGGGGAGGGTAAGAATTCCCCCTGGAAAGTAGGGGGAGAGGCTGTGGGTTCAGTAAAGGCAGCTGGGCCAGACTGTGGTACTAGGACAGGTTCCAAGTATTCAAAGGACAGTATCTAGGGGACCCCGGTTGTCCACTGGAAACAAAGGGAGCAGCAAAGGTCTCCAGAAGCGTGGGCCTTTTTTTAAATTTATTTTTATTTATTTATTTATTTTTTGACAGGCAGAGTGGACAGTGAGAGAGAGAGACAGAGAGAAAGTCTTCCTTTTCCGTTGGTTCACCCCCCAATGGCCGCTGCGGCCAGCGCACCGCGCTGATCCGAAGCCAGGAGCCAGGTGCTTCTCCTGGTCTCCTATGTGGGTGCAGGGCCCAAGCACGTGGGCCATCCTCCACTGCACTCCCGGGCCACAACAGAGAGCTGGACTGGAAGAGGGGCAACCGGGACAGAATCCAGCGCCCCGACCAGGACTAGAACCCGGGGTGCCGGCGCCGCAGGTGGAGGATTAACCTATTGAGCCACAGGGCTGGCCAGCATGGGCCTTTTTTCTGTGTGCTGTCATGAGCCTGGCTAGCCAGGTGCTAGGGGACCAGCTGGTACAGCCCTTTCCTGGCTACCATGTCGACCCAGTAAACACGTGCCAGGCTGTGTGCCAGATGTCGGGCATACAAAAGAACAAGAGCAGGCCCTGACCCTCAAAGAGGGAACAGGGCATGGAGTCCAATTCTAGGGGATCCTGCCGTCAGGGAGGGGACGCAGGTCACTGTAATCTGTAGCCAGGGGGTGGGGTGGTGGCAGGGGGAGTGACTTCAAGGAAGGACCCAGCTTGCAGATAACACAGCCTGGGCAAGGTGTGGAGGCGGGAAAGGATGTAGTGTGCTCAAGAAGTGGCTTCAGGGGCCTATGGGGAAGCCAGTATGCTTATGCAGGAAGTGAGCACCTGCTGACTGGCACCACGAGCCACAAGGAGTCAAACCATCAGCCTGTTTCCAAGGTCAAAGGAGTGAGCCCTGTTCAGCCCTGGGGGATCAGGTCTGGGTGACAATGCTGGCACGGCAGGGCCAGTTGCTTAGGAGGAGGAGCTTGGAGCTATTTAGAGAGCACTTTATCAAAGAATGAGGAAGTATGGCTACTGACATATTCAGGGCCAGCATTCTGCTTTCTTGTTTGCTTTTCTGAAAGGCAGAGGGACAGAGAGCTCCCACCTACCGGTTCACTCCCCAGATGCCAGGAACACAATCCAGGTCTCCCACGGGGGTGGCAGGGACCCAATTACTTGAGCCATCACCTGCTGCCTCCCAGGGTCTGCGTTAGCTGGAAGCTGGAATTGGTAGCTGAAGCCAGGAATCAAACTCAGGTACTCTGATATGGGACATGGGCATCCTAACTGCTACACTAAATGCCCACTCGCCAAAGCACCTTGTTTATCAGGAGACACAAGAGTTCAGATTTTTATAAGCACTATTTCTGACTCTGGGAAGATACACCTTTGGGCCCAGGGCAGTCTGGTATAAAACTTCTGGGCTTGAAGCAGGTGTCTAAAGAGGAGGCTGAAGAGGAACTGCTTCCCCACAGCAGTCTCCAGGGAAAGGTGCTATGTCCACAGGGCAAGTGTTCAGACTGCAAGGGTCAGGCTGTTCAAAACCCCATGGGGCATCAGCAGCCGCACTTTCTCACTCTTTGATAAAGTGCTCTCTAAACAGCTCCAAGCTCCTCCTCCTAACCAACACCACTGCTCCTTGTAAGGCCTCTCCTACTTGGAAACAGAGGAGTGGTCCCAGGGCCAGACCCTGCAGGAGCCAAGGCAAGTCAAGGAGTTTATTCAGCAGCCCGCGGGGCAAGCCCTGCCCATGGGCACAGCCTCCAGGGAGTGAGAAACTGGCCTTTGATGACATACTCCAGAGTGCACACTTGTCTGGGTGGAGCCCTGGCTCTGCATCCACTAGCTAACCATGTGGTGTGAAACGGGCACAATCACGGTACCATACTGAGCTGTTTCAAGAATGCAACTCACATTCTCTATGGCAGCAGTCAGCAGGTTTATCTTGCAAAAGGCCAGCCAGCGAACATTCTGGCCCCGTGGGCCAGACGGTCTCTGTCACCACAGTCACCTCGGCCAACATGCCGTGAAAACAGCCATTGACACGGGATGCCAGTGGGTACAGCTTTATTTACAAATAAAGGGACTTGACGAACGTTATCTCCTAGGGACTGCCACGCTGGGCTGTAGTTATCTATGCCTGGCTTTCCCCACCCGATTCTGAAGTTCTTACAGGCAGTAGTGACAGTCTGTCTTTCAGACCAGAAAAACCAGGCCTTGCACAGTGTGGCACACAACGAGGCCCAGTGGGACTTCCAGGGTTCTCAAAGTTGCCACTACAGCAGGCTTGTAACTTCAAATGCCGGCAGGCCCAGGCAGGGCAGAGTCGCGACTAGGGAGCTGGCCAGTGAGGCGTGCCATGGGCTGGGAGAGAGTGCCTGCCTTCTAAAGGGGGCAGTCTCCGCTCAGCTCTGGTGGTGAGTGGCTACCGGGCAGAATTCTGACTCTCTGTTAATAGACTTTACTGATATTTTCTTTTTAAAGATTTATTTATTTATTTGAAAGAATTACAGAGAGAGGTAGAGCCAGAGAGAGAGGTCTTCCATCTACTAGCCCACTCCCCAAATGAGCACAATGGCCAGAGCTGAGCTGATCTGAAGCCAGGAGCCAGGAGCTTCTCCAGGTCTCCCACGTGAGTGCAGGGGCCCAAGAACTTGGGCCATCTTCTACTGCTTTCCCAGGCCATAGCAGAGAGCAGGATGGGAAGTGGAGCAGCTGGGACTCAAACAAGCACCCTTATGGGATGCCAGCGCTGCAGGCTAGGGCTTTAACCCACTGTGCCACAGCGCTGGCCCCAGATTTTACCGATATTTTCAACAAAACCTCATAATCAGATTCTTACGAGAAATCTGCCACTGTTTCGATGTTGACAACTAATTTAAAAAACTAATTCAAAATTTAAAAAATCATCACGGGCCAAGGAAACACTTCCATGGATGACTATTTTGCAATCTGAGATAAAGGGTTCATTTTCAAGTTGGCTACATCTCTATTTTTAAGGCTAAAGTTTTTTTTTTTTTAATATTTCTTTATTCATTTGAAAGTCAGAGTTGCAGAGAGAAGGAGAAACAGAGAAAAATCTTCCATCTGCTGGTTCACTCCCCAAATGGCCACAACAGCCAGAGCTGGACCAGTCAGAAGCCAGGAGCTTCTTTCAGGTCACCCACACGGGTGCAGGGGCCCAAGCACTCGTGCCATCTTCTACTGCTTTCCCAGGTGCATTAGCAGGGAGCTGGACTGGAAGTGGAGTGGCCAGGACTTGAACCACTGCCCACATGGGATGCCAGCGCCGCAGGCGGTGGCTTTACCCATTATGCCACAGCGCCTGGCCCCCAAGGCTAAAGTTTTTAAAGACTTGTATCTTCAAACAAATTCACTCTACAGAAAAGTTCCAAGAACAGTACAGCGAGCTGCTATCTCCCCTTCCCCTGGACTCCGGCTGACTCATTTTGGCATCTCTGGATTCCAGTGCACAGAAGGCACTGAAATGCTATTCACTCACGGAACAAACACCATCAGGGAAAAACAAGCAAAACGAAGTGTGCCAGGTTCCGGCGAGCAGCAAGCTAAAGTGGCGGGGCAGAACACACGCTGAAAAACTTCGAGAGGAAAAGACAGGCATCAGATGGACAGACAGGAGCAATGAAGACAACAGGACAGACACACAGACCACGCGGAACGCACATTTATTTGGCCTACTGAATGTTTGCTTGGGTTTATTCTGTCTGGTTTTTGCCTGGTTTATTCTGAGTAGCAAGAGAAACACACAAATCACCAGGAGCCCAGGTAAATATCACACAAGACAGAACAGACCAGACACACAGACTTGCATCCAAACCTTACCAATCACCCAGCGCCTTTTTTATAGTTTGGGATTATTTGGACAAGCCGGGTGAAATTTCATGTTGGTATTATTAATTCTCTGAGAAAGTTTGCTAAGCAAATGAACAGTACAAACAGGCAAGTGTTGAGTATTTGCTCTGGGGCCAGCAAAAGCAAATGCACAGCTTTAAAATCCTCCCTAATTACACGGATGCGCTGAACTGCTGTCTAATTATTATGTTCCTCAAAGACCGAGTACTTCTTTTTTTCCCCCTAAACCATCTCATACTTTAAAAGCACTGGGGAAAACCTGACTTTAACACAAAGGTGAGCATTTTCAGAAAGAAGACTCAAGTCCTGCCAATTACCTTTATGTAAATTTAAAAAAATGTCAAACATGGGGTTTTGACTTAAGCAAAGAGTGAGCTAATGACAAAGGTCACTAATTGCTAGAGACCTTCCTCAGAAGTGCCTCCGTCTCCTCTGAGCATGGCGGAGGGAAGCTGCAGACAATCACAGCACCCGCCGCCATGTAGAACCGTGTTTTTATGCACCAGACGGGGCCGCACGCTCTTTCATCCACTCTTCACTGACGGGGGTCTTCTTCATCATCCCCATTTCACTGACAGAAAAACTGAGGCTCCAAGAGGACAAAGGACATGTCTGGGATTCAAATCCACGGCTGCACGGCCCCTAAGACCTCAGCGCATCACACACTGTGTCACCGAGACAGACAGGCGGGAGCTGCTCAAAGTCAAATCCGACGGGCCAGGGAGAATGTCCTAGAAAGCTGTAGTGATCCTGGCATGCAGAATCAATCAGACTATAACCCGGATGGGGGCACCTGCTAGACATGGGGAGGCTTTCATCAGTCTGGGAAGTAAACATCTTTTTTTTTTTTTTTTTTGACAGAGTGGACAGTGAGAGAGAGAGAGAGACAGAGAGAAAGGTCTTCCTTTTTCCGTTGGTTCACCCCCCAGTGGCCGCTCCGGTGGCGCCCTGCGGCCTGTGCACCGCGCTGATCCGAAGCCAGGAGCCAGGTGCTTCTCCTGGTCTCCCATGCAGGTGCAGGGCCCAAGCACTTGAGCCATCCTCCACTGCACTCCCTGGCCACAGCAGAGAGCTGGAGAGGAAAAGGAGCAACCAGGACAGAATCTGGCACCCCAATCGGGACTAGAACCCAGTGTGCCCACACCACAGGCGGAGGATTAGCCTAGTGAGCCACGGCGCCGGCCGGAAGTAAACATCTTTCTAAGAGGGCCAGGGTTAGCTTCTCTGGGTGGCTAGAATCACAATTCCTTAAGGCCTGCTTCACTTTACCCAATAGATACATGCCTATACAACTACGCATAAATCACAATTTTACAGACTTGGAGGGGCCGGCGCTGTGGCATAGTGTGTAAAGCCACAGCCTGTAGTGCTGGCATCCCTTATGGGTGCCAGTTCAAGTCCCGGCTGCTCCACTTCCCATACAGCTCTCTGCTATGGCCTGGGAAAGCAGTAGAAGATGGCTCAAGTCTTTGGGACCCTCCACCTTTGTGGGAGACCTGGAAGAGGCCCCTAGCTCCTGGGTTTGGATCGGCGCAGCTCCAGTCATTGCAGCCAATTGGGGAGTGAACCAGCAATAGGAGACCTCTCTCTCTCTTTCTCTCTCTCTCTCTCTCTCTCTCTCACTCTCTCTCCTTCTCCTTCTCCTTCTCCTTCTCTCTCTGTGTAACTCTGACTTTCAAATAAATAAATAAATCTTTCTTTAAAAAATGAAAAAACCTCTTTCTCTGTCTCTCCCTTTCTAACTCTACCTCTCAAATAAATAAATAAAATCTTTTAAAAATTATTTATTTACAAAAAAAAAAAAGATTGGGAAAGAAAATGGGATTCTTTGAAGGTCATAGCTAATCTCAGGGTAAATACTTTCTTAGAATAAATTATTCCCCTTTGTAAGCAATCTGAAAATCAACAGATTCCTCCACGGGGCCACAGGCATATTCTAGGACAGGCTTCTTGAAAATGGTCTATTCCAGGGCTGGGGAACCCTTTGCCACCAAAGGCCATTTGGACATTTATAACATCAGTCATGGGCCACACAAAATTACCAACTAAAGCAGCCTGCTTTAGATCTACTAAATTTCAAGTTCTACCTTGTTGGGGACAGACCAAATTTCTTGGGCCTTCCCTGGTACAGCAACGTTTCTCAAAGCGTGTTCCACAGATCCTAGGAGGAGGAGAGGAATGCAAAGAGAAAACTGCTCTCATCATAATTCTAATCCTTCTTCCCTAAGCAAAGCCAAGTAACCTGGGTTAGAACTGCTTGTAGCTTGAATCAAGGCAGCACAGCCAAACTACACCTGTAGCCATTATATTGTTTACTGTCCCAACCTCATAATACAACAAAAAATCACTTTCACTTCAGAATGTCCTCAGGAAACAGCAATGATTCTATTGAGCCTCGGCCCATGAGATTCTGCATAAAGACATGGGAAGTACACATAAAGCGTTTCTGTTACAAGCCAAGAACAATGGCTGATCCTAGAAAACCGACATGTGGTTGAGTTGCCAGCTGAACTAACCACCTTCAGTATGGAATGCCATTCTTCCTTGAATGAACAACTAACACACAAATTACAGTCACTCACAGCTGGGCATGGGGCAGACATTTTCACAAATATGAACCAAATGAGTCTGTCCCTTCAAGGTAACAACAGTATCTATGTCAATGATCAAAACTATTCAAGTGGAAAACTTGTTTTCATTACAGGAGTTCAATGGCTTCCCTATACTTAAAACTCTTTTAAAAAGTGAGATAGGTGATGATATTAACAAGTGTGACTTTGATTCCGTGCAATGACATTTCAAAAGTTAACTTGTGGAAGATTTGCATGCTTCAGTGAACCAACATTTTCCCAGTGACCAATAGTTTATGTTATAAAATCCTATGAGTGGGAGTCGGCGCTGTGGCACAGTAGGTTAATCCTCTGAGTGCGGTGCCAGCATCCTATATGGGCGCTGGTTCTAGTTCCGGCTGCTCCACTTCCGATCCAGCTCTCTGCTGTGGCCTGGGAAAGCAGTTGAATATGGCCCAAGTCCTTGGTCCCTGCACCCAGGTGGGAGACCTGGAAGAAGCTGCTGGCTTTGGATCAGCTCAGCTCTGGCCATTGCGGCCAGTTGGGGAGTGAACCAGCAGATGGAAGACCATTCTCACTGACTATAACTCTACCTCTCAAATAAATAAATAAAATCTTCAAAGGGCAAGATAGAACAGTAAATTTTACTGAAACAGAATACAAAAGCTTAATGATAAGGGTCTAGATATTGTGACTAAGCTTTAACATACTGCCACTTGCTAAGTTCTGTTATATTATCAAAGAGTGTCTACAGTTACCTAAAAAGGCAATTAAAAATATCCCTCCCTGGTCCAATGATATATCGACGATGTGTGTGTGCAAGTGCTTGTGTACTTCTTCATATGTGTGTGTATTTCTTCGTATGTATGTCTTCATCTGTATCAGCCCAAATAACATGACAAAACAGTTGGGATGCTGAAGCTGGCACAAGTCTAGCTCCTTACTATTAAACCAGACACCACAGAGATTTGAGAAAATACAAAACAATGTCAGGGGTGGCACTGTGGTGCAGTAGGTTAGCCTTCGCCTGCGGTGCCAGCATCCCCTATGGGCTCTGGTTTGAGTCCCAGCTCCTCCACTTCTGACTCAGCTCCCTGGTAATGGCCTGGGAAAGCGGTGGAAAATGGCCCAAGTGCTTGGGCTCTTGCACCCAAGTGGGAGACCCAGAGAAGCTTTTGATAGGCTTAGCTCCAAATGCTGCAACCATTTGGGGAGAGAACCAGTGGATGGAAAACTCCTCTCTCTCTCTCTCTCTCTCTCTCTCCCTCTGTCTGTATCTGCCTCTCAAATAAATAAATCTTAAAAAAGAAAAAAAAAGTCATTTTTCTTACTAAATTTTTAGCGGAAATGCAACTACTTGTCCATTAAAGATAGTATCTATATTCGGATGTAACAGGTTTATTCTTGACCTGTTTAAGTGAATCCATAAATGAACGTGTTGCGATTCTGTTTCAATTTCTGACATGGCAAATGTCACAGATGTAAAACATGTAAGCAAAGCCCTTTGGAGGCAGGAGCATAAAGGCTTTCTGAGGCCGGAAGGATTGAGTATTGTTTGGTAGCAACAGTGGGTTGTCCTTTCCAAGGAGCAAACTGGTGAGAGACATTCTAGAGCACCTCTGAAGGGCAAAGGGCAAAGGGCAAAGGGCAAAGGTATCTTGACAGCTCAAGCCAGAACGTTCCAGTAAAAGCACTCTTCCAGGCTGTGTTCAGTGTGTATCAAAGGCAGGCAATTTCTTCAGGGACAAATTCCAGAGACGCCAGGGGCAGTGGCATAAAAAGAATCTAGCGCTCACTCTAAGGCATGAGTCGGGCCCATCTATCTGCGAAGTCAAATAACACTGCACTTTACATTCATGTTCTTTCCCGTGGTCAAGGCCATGATTCCAATCAAGGATCCCTGAATGGTGGCCCACAGACCACCTCTGGCCTTCAGACGGGTGGGCCAACTGGGTATTTTGAGAAACACCCTTGAAGGACCCTTATGGGGGAGAGGGACAAGAAACTAGGCCTGGGCAGATATCAGGGGCTTCTTAAGAGGTTAGATGTTCCCCAGAGTCCAGCGGGCAGGACGTTCTCTGGGAAGGAAAAGTCAATCCCCTTCAGAGAACCTCTAGGCATGCCCAGAGCAGAGCTGCCACTCCCCTTCGGAGAGTCTCAGCACTCTCCTCAGCTGGTTCCCTCAGCACTCTCCTCAGCTGGTTCCCTCAGCACTCTCCTCAGCACTCTCCTCAGCTGGTTCCCTCAGCACTCTCCTCAGCTGGTTCCCTCAGCACTCTCCTCAGCACTCTCCGGTATGCTAATTGTCCCTCCGAACCAGCCAATCCCGTGCCACCTCTGCATTCCATATGCTAATTCGTTGCCTATATAACCTGTGTGAAACTGCCGCTCGGGGCTCCTCACCGCCTGAGGTGGGGGCCCGTTTGCGCAAACGTTCAATAAAAACCTCGTGCTTTTTGCATCAACTGGTCTGGAGTCTGGATTTTTGGGCGTCCTCCCGAGCAAGTGGGCATCTCTGCAACTGAAAGGTCCAACACCCTACAACTGGCTTGGAAGCTGCCTGACCAGCTTCCGGTTCACAGCCCCAAACCAGCCCAGGAGCCTCGTCCTTGCAGACACTCGCGTTTGTTAGCCTCTGGACTCAAGGGCTCCCCGAAAACCCTGCCACATCTCAGACTCCGTGATCCAGCTCCAGAGTCAGAGTGCCCGGGTTCCCCGCTCACTCTGCCGCTTGCTGGCTGTCCGACTTTCGGGAGTTACTGAACTTCCGGGAGCCTCCGTTTTCCTCGCTGTAAAATGGGATAACCTTGACCTCACACGGCTGCTAGGAAGCTTAGAGAGGTGCTCGTGGGCTGTTGCTAACACTAGACTGCACACTCCCGTGCTAAGTCCCTTCCCAGGAGCGACGACTGAGCTACCCACAGTCACACTTACCTCTACCCAAACTCCCAGATCCCACAGCTCCAACCTCCCGGGACACGCAAGGTCCTCCTCGGCCCTCTACTTCTCCTTTCCCGGAGACCCTGGCCAGTCCTGGGTTCCCACACGACCACAGGTTCGGTACCGCTGACCACTCCCCCAGCCGCTTCTCCCCAACCCGGACCACTAACTCTCCCTTTCCCTCAGATCGGAGACCGCCTTGAGTCAGGAATTGGCGGTCCAGGAGTCTACGGCCTAGGCCCTTGTCTGAAGAAGACTCAGGAATGTTGAAGAGTAACTGCCCGCCCTCCCGGAGGGGCCCTTAGACACTCACCGTCCATCCTTAAAGGCGGCGGTTACGGCGGTTACGGGTGCTCGAACCGGAAGCTGCCCCTACACTGTTTGCAGTTCCCCTGGTTACTGCAGGGCTCCCGACCAATGGCGGTGGAGCGCCGCTTGCTGAGCCCGCCTCCAAAGCGAGTGACGTCACGGAGGCGCGCTAGAACGCCTCCTCAGATCCCGGGGTGCGACCCGCCTCCGGCGGCCACAGATCCTTGTGCGCAGGCGCGCTGGGAAAGGCCGCCTGGCGCCGCGGTGCGCAGGCGCCGCGGGGGCTGCTAAGTGAAGCGGCAATGGACGCCTTGGAGTCGTTGTTGGACGAGGTGGCCCTGGAGGGGCTCGATGGCCTATGTCTGCCCGCGCTGTGGAGCCGCCTGGAAACGCGCGTGCCGCCTTTCCCTTTGCCGTTGGAGCCCTACACGCAGGAGTTTCTGTGGCGGGCCCTTGCCACGCACCCAGGAATCAGCTTCTATGAGGAGCCTCGGGAGCGACCAGACCTCCAGCTCCAGGATCGGTGAGCGGCCTGGGCCTGCGGGCGGGCGCAGGGCCCGGGTCCTGATAGGGTTGGGGAGGGGGCAGGGAATGGAGCGAACCGGGGCGGGAGAAACCCAGACCCGGAGTGTGGTGGGCAGCACCTGATGTGGGGACCAGGTGGGGCCCAGGAGCTGGGGATCATCTGATGGTAACCCCGTTATATCCGGGCGGGCTGCATTCAGAGAGTATTTCCATGAAATTGGACGTAGGACGGGAGCAGGAAGGCAGTTCCTGTGGAACGCTCAGGGTTGGACCAGGGCAAGTGCGCACAGCAGCCAGTTTAGGAATCGCGCTGATAACCCGAGCACGGACCAGGTACGACTCTGCAGTTCCGTTTTAGGAGCTTGGGGAGGTCGGTCCACACCGTGACCCCCTGGAAGTAGGTGCTGTCGTCTGTCCCACTTTACAGGGGTGTAAACTGAGGCGTGCACAGGGGACAAGCAAGGAGCATTGATTTGAACTCTGTATGTCTCCGGAGTCTTTTTTCTTTCTTTTCATTGATTTGAAAGACAAGAGACAGAAACAGCGGGCTGCCATCTGCTTGCTCACTCCCCAAATGCCCGCAACAGCTGGGCCTGCTGGGCTAGCCAAAGCCTAGAGCCTGGAACTCCATCTGGATCTCCCACGCGGGTGGCAGGGCCTCAAGTACTTGAGCCATCGGCTGCCTCCCAGGGTGTGCATTGGCAGGAAGCTGGACTGGAAGCTGAGGCAAGCAGGAGCCCTGGGGACTTCCATGTGGAATGCAGGCCTGGTGGTGTCTTTATCCCTGAACCAAGTGCCGGCCCCCAGAGTCTGTGCTCTTCTGCCATATTGTGAGGGTGGGGGCAGTCCCCAGAGGTGATACCCAAGACAAGGCTTGGAAGTTGGATTTAGGCAGCCGGTTGGCAAAGAGAACGGTGGACAGAGAGCGGGAATGTGAAAGGCCGAAGGAAGAGAACTAAGTTTGGCTGGAGTGTAGGGTAGAAGGACAGAACAAGGAATAAGGGTTGGCACACAGATGCATGTTAGGAGTTGGTACTGTTCTAAGATTCTTTGTTTTTTTAAGATTTATTTATTCATTTGAAAGAGTTACACAGAGAGAGAGAGAGGTCTTCCATCCGCTGGTTCACTCCCCAATTGGCGGCAATGGCCAGAGCTGTGCCAATCCGAACCAGGAACATTTTTTTTCCAGGTCTCCCACATCGGTGCAGGGGCCCAAGGACTTGGGCCATCTCCTACTGCTTTCCCAGAGAGCAGAGAGCTGGATTGGAAGTGGAGCAGCCAGGACTCAAACTGGTGCCCATATGGGATGCTGATGCTGCAGGCAAGAGGCTTAACTCCCTGCACCATGGCATCGGCCCTTAGAAGCTTAATTTGTTTTAAAGATTTATTTATTTATTTGAAAGTCAGAGTTAGAGAGAGGAGGAGAGGCAGAGAGAGAAAGGGAGGTCTTTCATCTGGTTCGCTCCCCAATTGGCTGCAACAGCACTTCATGCAGTGGCTTTACCTGCTATGCCACACTGCTAGCCCCGATTCTTTTTTTTTTTTTAAGATATATTTATTGGAATTTTGCCTCTCTTGGGGCTCCCCTCCAGGCCACTCTGGCTGGAGGTTTCTGTCTTAAATAAATTTTGCTTTTCTTTAAAAAAATTTTTATTTATTTGAAAGGCAGAGTTATAGAGAGATAAGGAGAGACAGAGAGAGGTCTTCCATCCACTGGTTCACTCCCCACAAATGGCCACAATAACCAAGACTGAGCCAGGCCAAAGCCAGGAGCCAGGAGCTTCTTCCAGGTCTTCCATGTAGGTGCAGGGCCCCAAGGGCTTGGACCCTCCTCTGTTGCTTTCCCAGGTGCATTAGCAGGGAGCTGGATGGAAAGTGGGGCAGACAAGACTCCAGTTGGTACCCATATGGGATGCTGGTTTGCAGACAGACCCAGGCTTAACCCACTGTGCCACAGGGCTCACCCCCTAAGATTCTTTTATTTATTTATTTTTTTAAGATGTATTTATTTATTTGAAAGGCAGAATTACATAGAGAGACAGAGAGGTGTTCCATTTGCTGGTTCACACTCCAAGTGGCTACAATGGCCAGGACTGGGCCAGGCCAAAGCCAGGAGCTTCATCTGGTGGGTGCGGGGGGCCTAAGCACTTGGTCATCTTCCATTGTTTTCCCAGGTGCATTAGTGGGGAGCTGGATTGGAAGTAGAGCTGGCATCTACCAGTGTCACAGACAGCACCTTAACCCACTGCACCACAATACCAGTCCCTGTTCTAAGTTTCTTACATATAGTAAGTTGTTTCATTTTTACAACAACCTTAAGAGGTGGGTAATGTTACCCCTGTTTTCCTGAAAAGAACATCAAGGCACAAAATGACTTGTTCAAGGTCATCAACTAGCAAGAGCAGAACCCACAGGGCCAGCGCTGTGGTGTAGTAGGTTAAGTATCCACCTGCAGTGCCTGTATCCCACATGGCATCGGTTCAAGTCCTGGCTGCTCCACTTCCGATCCAACTCTCTGCTATGGCCTAGGAAAGCAGCAGAAGATGGCCCAAGTGTTTGAGCCCCTGCACCCACATGGAAGACCCAGAAGAACTGGTGCCTGGCTACGCATTGGCCCAGCTCTGGCTGTTGTGGCCATTTCAGGAGTGAACCAGAGGATGGAAGACCTCTCTCTCTATCTCTCCCTCTCTCTGGCTGTAATTCTGCCTCTTAAATAAATAAATAAATAAGGAAGAACAGAACCCAGAATTTGAATGCAGAAATTCTAGGTCCAGAATCCACTCTGCCTTGCACTGGAGAAGCTAATCAACCATCCTTTATTCCCATTTCTAGAGTTTCTCCCTTATCAAAAGGACAGTGGGAAGCCACCCAAGGGAGGGTCAGACACGGACAAAGAGTGAAGCTGAGAGCCTCTTTGCAGTCTGGTCATAGCAGCGAGGCAGGGGCCAGCTTGCCATCGTAGGTGTGGAACAGAGGCTAAGGAAAAAGGATCGAGACAGCCACAACGGCGGAGTCCAGAGGATTGGTGGCTGATCGGCTGTGAGGAGAGACAGGATTCTAGGAGGATGTTGGGCCCCTGAGTGAACCCGATACCCTCCCCTGAGGCAGGGAACACAGCTGAGCAGCCTTGAGGTGTGCATCTGGTGGGGGCACACGGCTGGGGGTTGGGATGAGGCTCCTTCAGGTTGTCCAAGTGCAAGCTCTGTTTAGTGAACATCTGGCCTCACGGGAGCTAAAGCAGGTCAGAGGGAGGGACCGAGCCAGACGTCGGTGAGTCATCCCCTGTCCTTGGTGATGAAAGCCGTTGGCTGAGATGATCCCTAGGAGAGAGCGGGGCCAGTGCTCCTGGGCTTGCGTTAGGTCTGTGTCCCAGTGAACCCAGGCTAGGTTAGAAGTGCATCCAGGCCACTTACCCGGCCTGGCACCGTGGCTTAGCCAAGCCACCCTGACCGTGCTCAGGACACTTTACCTTACAACTGGGCAGAATCATGAGCACAAGCCCGGTGTGCAGTAAGGCGTTTATGGAATGCTGTACTGCAGTGACAAGCAGGGTGGTTGTGTGCGGGTTGACTTTTGCACGAGGTCAAAAGTGAAAGCAGCACGTGGTGGGGATTGTGTTCTGGTCGGCGGCCTTCAGCGGAGCTCTGAGGTGCGTGGACATTGCAGACAGAGTGGAGGATGAGGAGCTTCAACAGAAGACAGAAAGGCGTCACTGCAGAGGGGCCGGGCAGTCTGGCCAGAGTGGTTACCTGGGAGCTGGGGAGAAGTCGGGATTTGAGAACGCAGAGGGGGGCCGGCGCTGTGGTGTAGCAGGGCATCATGCATGGACACCGGTTCGTGTCCACCTGCTGGTGCGGCTGTGAGGTTCTGCAGGGGGTGGCCCAAGTGCTTAGACCCCTGCTCCCACGTGGGAGACCTAGAGGAAGCTCCTGGCTCCTGGTCTTGGCCTAGCCCAGTCCCGGCTGTTGGCAGCTGTTTGGGGAATGGACCAGCGGATGGAAGACCTCTCTCTCTGTCTCCCTCTCTCTAACTCTACCTTTCAAATGAATAAAAGTAAACAACAACAACAACAAAAATAGAAGAGCACAAAGGTCCCAGAGGGGGCAAGAAAAGGCTTGAAAAGTGGATGTGGACCAAGCCTCAGCTAGACTGGTGCAGGGTGTGAATGAGATTTCAAAGGAAAGCTCACTCTACGGGGCTGACTGGCTAGGAGAGAAAGCACGTGTCAGAGATGCTGAGGCCAAGGGACAGTGTCGCACCAGGGAGGTACTTGATTGGAGGGGGGAGGGGCACTCACAACCTTGGATTTGATAGACAACTGGAGACATTGCACAGACAGGACTGAGGGTTCAGAGGTGAGAATGGTTCACATGAGCGTGATGGTTAACACCATGGAAGTAGATAAGGGTACCCAAGAGATGGACAGATGATGTCTTAGGGGAGGAATGCCCTGAATCGCTCAGTCCCAATGTGGTGGCCTGGAGTCCCACAACCACGTTTGGAGGGAAACCAAAGGGGGCCGTGACTGGGGCCAGTAAGGCAGTTTGGGTCCCAGCACCCAACTTCTTCTTTTTTTTTTTTTTTTTTTGACAGGCAGAGTGGACAGTAGAGGGAGCCAGAGAGAAAGGTCTTCCTTTGCCGTTGGTTCACCCTCCAATGGCCGCCGCGGTAGGCGCGCTGCGGCCGGCGCACCGCGCTGATCCGATGGCAGGAGCCAGGTGCTTCTCCTGGTCTCCCATGGGGTGCAGGGCCCAAGAACTTGGGCCATCCTCCACTGCACTCCCTGGCCACAGCAGAGAGCTGGCCTGGAAGAGGGACAACCGGGACAGGATCGGTGCCCCGACCGGGACTAGAACCCGGTGTGCCGGCGCCGCAAGGCGGAGGATTAGCCTGTTAAGCCACGGCGCCGGCCCCAGCACCCAACTTCTGGGGCCAGCTTGGGAGACCCTGGGAAGGTCCGCATTCTCTCTTCTCTGTTGTTAAAAGGCAGGACCCTGCTTGTCAAGGCTGTTTGCATCTTGCAGTAGGGACACTGCAGTCTCAGCTCTTTCTCTCTGATCTCGGCTAGAGCCTGTCAGAGGCACTCACTGCGCAGGCGTCATTGCCGAAGCTCAGCTGGGTTTGCCGCCTGTGCTTTTCCCCCTAGGTACGAGGAGATTGACTTGGAAACTGGCATTTTGGAGTCCAGGAGGGACCCGGTCCCTCTGGAGGATGTCTACCCCATTCACATGATCTTAGAGAACAAGGATGGCATCCAGGGCTCGTGTCGGTACTTTAAGGAGAGGAAGAACATCACCAGCGACATCAGGACCAAGTCTCTGCAGCCGCGTTGTACGATGGTGGAAGCCTTTGACAGGTAACTGGTTCACCCCCGTCAGGAACCCCTCACGTCAGGGGTGTGGTCAGAGCACTCGGCTCGGGTCTTTGGCCCCAGCGTCTCTTGGAGGTTGCCAACCCTGCTCTAAGCCAGCTCTCAGCCCGCTTCAACTGCAGCTGGGCTGTTTGAGGTCAGGGCTCCTATCTGTCCCTCTGTTTGTGTGCATGGTTGCGGCAGGCAGCTGACATTTGGAAGTTGCCTTTTTGTTCTCTTGTCCTAGCTGGGCCCTGGGCCGCAGAGCCATCCCTGTGCAAGTCCTCAGGAGGTCAGCCTCTTGAAGGTAGAGACCGGCTGTGTTTATCGTAGCGTTCTGGCACTTGGCGCAATGCTTGGGCAGTATCTGATGTCACAGTCAGCAAACCAGAACCAGCAGGAGTCACTGAGCCAGATAATTGCCAATGATGTCCAGAGTCATTGGAATTACAATGGTGTGGGCTAGGAAAGCCATCTGGGGAAGAAAACAAAGAGCAGCAAAGCCACTCCACTGCGTTCAAACTTTCTCCCAAGTGACCTCTTAGAATTTAACTTAGTGAGGGTTTTGAGAAAAAGGATCCTGAGTTTGTCACCCTGAGCGTCATGTGGACTCTGTTTACTATGTGTTAGCATCCACTTGGAAGACAGGCCATACGGTCCTCGCTGACTTACACAGACAACTCATTATAGGCCCAAACAGTGTATTGACACAGCTTCTTCCTTTTTCTTTTTGTCTGCGTGGTGGTGGAATCAGGGGGAAGGAAAGCCATCAGGCTAGACAGGTCTGGGCGGTGTGGCCAGGCTAGGGCCGGGAAGAAGGGAGAGGCGAGGGCTTGGCAGCCCATGAGCTGTGGCATGTGGACCCTTGGTGACTCCTTCACCCAGGAAAGGGAGGCCTCTGGTCCAGTAACTTGATACCACGTGGTAAGCGAGGGGCGTGCTCTCCACAGCACCTCCTGTGCAGCTCCCTGCTGCAGGGCCAGGGCTGGGCTCCTAGAGTGTGCATGGAGAGGGTCGCTCTGCCCCAGGCATGAGCCTAACTCAGGCCAGCCTCTGCTGGAGGTAGAGCTTCAGCCATCAGTGGGAGCGGTGGACAGCTTGGACTGTGGGCCCCTGCATGGGAATGAGGCGTCTTGCAGCACCTTGCTTGCAAACTTTTTACTTCTTTCTGGACATTATCTTTGACCCATCAGATCTGTTGTGCAGCAGAGAGAAGTCACTGACAGCACAGTTGGGTGTTGCTGACTCTGAAGGTCTATCAGTCCAGTGCACTTGGCATGGTCATTCACTTAAGTACACTTGCTGAGCACCCACCCTGTGCCCAGCTCATTCTAGGCACTCAGGGTATCCTTATGAACAAGTTGGGGGTGTGCCTGTGTTTGAATTAAGGAGGATGGACGAGAATGTTGCCCGCCCCCTCCTCCCCCCTTGGCTGTTTGTGAGTGCTAGGTGCTGTGAAGAGCCTGGGAATGGTTGAGTGGGACTGGAGCTCTGGCTGACGTTTTCTGGAAGGCCTGGGTGATGGGAAGGAATCAGCCATCTGAGGATCGGGGACAGGGCAGCAGCTAGGCAGACGGAAGAGCCAGGACAGTGACCCTGACACTTCTTACTGGCACAAGAAGGCCCCTGTGGGTGAAGATGAAGTGAGCGAGGCAGGGGGGGCCTTCCAGGCCGGGGCGAGGGTGTGGATTTGGTCTGAGTGCCTTGGCGAGCCCTGCAGGGCATCAGCCAGGAAGTAACAGGTCAGCCCTGTTCATTCAGCACACTGTGGGGTTCTAGGACGGCAGACCCACTTCGGAACATGATGGCCTTCTGGGAACCCAGAAAACGATAGTTCTAAATCTGCTTTTTCAGATTTCCATTTTCATAAAATCGCTTCGACCTGTTTCTTCACGTGGGTGTTTCTGACTTGCAGGTGGGGGAAGAAGCTGATCATCGTTGCCTCCCAGGCCATGCGTTACCGGGCCCTGATAGGCCAGGAGGGGGATCCTGACCTGAAGCTCCCCGACTTCTCCTACTGCATCCTGGAGCGACTGGGCCGGTCCAGGTAGCAGGGGGAGCTGCAGCGAGACCTGCACAGCAGTGCCTTCAAGTAAGGGGGAGGATTTGCATGTGGGGCTCACTGACCACCACAACCTGCCTCCCAAATGCAGGGGCTGCTGCCTTGTCTTCCCTGGGGATTTTTAAAAATCTCTGACTGTTCTCTTGGGTTGGCTGGGTCAGTGTGTGTCGGTGCGTACGTCTGGGGGAGAGACTCCCTACACTGTGGTGCTAAAACTACCAGCAAACCAAAACGACGTGACCCACACCCTCCTCCCCTTCCCCCTCCTCCTCCTCCAGGGTCGATGCTGGGAAGCTTCACTATCACAGGAAAATCCTGAACAAAAACGGGCTCATCACAATGCAGTCCCACGTGATCCGGCTGCCCACTGGAGCCCAGCAGCACTCGATCCTCCTCCTCCTCAACCGCTTTCACGTGGACAGGTATGCTAGAAGGGAACAAAGCCTTCGGCGACTTGTACTGCAGCCACGAGCATGATGCTTTCAAAAATCATTAGAGGCCAAATGAGAATATGACTGTGGCTTTCCAAAGAAGACATTTAGTTGTCTGTTTCTGTTGAAAATAAGTCCTGCTCACTTAGAAAGCCTGGAAATTAGAAAAGGACAAAAAAAAAAAAAAATGCCTGCTACTCTGTAGCTCAACAATGGGAACTTTTATCATTTTGGTGAGAACTTTTTTAGTTCTCATTAAAGGTGAGAACCAAAGGTGTAAAAAAAAAAAAAACATCAAACTTGAGTTGCTGTGGTGGCAGAGTTGTGGTTGGATTATGTCCATTTCAGATTGGAGGTTTTTGCAACACAACCGTGATAATCCACCCACTGGGATAAGAAGGCAAGGTTCTGCCAAGTGCTTACAGTGCAGGATACTCTAGCTGGGTATCATAGCGTGGGCTGTGCTATTGCACAGGCTGTTGTAATAGGCACACTCCTTTTTGAGGACCAGGATGTCTCTGAGAGTAAGTTACCTCTCACCCGTTAATCCTTGCTGTTGGGGAGACTAATTTCCTGGCACAGCGATGGGAGAAAGAAAGCTTCCACCACCCCGCAGAGGTCTCACTCTAATTCTGGCAGCCCCATGCCCTCCTGAGTGAGAAGAACAGAAGCCAAGTGCAGGGAGTGAAGGACAAGTGGGTGCCTTTGAGTGGCCCACGCCTGGCCACCAGTGCCTGGAGTGGAGGTGGGCAGACGGACAGGGTGGTTGAGGAAGTCCCTGCCCTTGACCCTGGTGGCCAGGGCCAGCCTCCAAAAGGAAGGGGAGTGAACAGTCAGGATTAAGTGTCCCTTTCAAGTTGACAGTGCCTACTGCCTTGCCCAGGGCTTGGCCCAGACAGTGCATGATACTCATGTGCAGCCTGTCCTGACTCCAAACCTCCAGGAACAAAAGCCGCCCCTGTGCTCCGGTCACGTGTCTGGTAGTCCTGACTCGCCTTCAAGCACACCCACCATCAAAATGTCCCAGACTCCTAGTTTATCTTTCAGTCTCTGTTTTGGAAACCTGCATTGAAGAGAATTCTGTTTGGTGAATTGGTTTCTAGTTTCTAATTAGTCACACCATCCATTAGTTACATGATGCTGTTACTGCACTTGTAGTTGGTGGGCGGCCTGTAATCTACAAAGAACGTAGGGTGAGAATCCTGGGGAAGGGGAGGAAGCTCCGGATGAAGTCAGGCACTGTACTCCAGTAACTGCCTTTCCCTTGGGCAAAGGTGCTGACCACTATGGACTGTGGTTTCTTCTGTGTAAGATGGCCATGACTCAGTGCTCCTACGCATGGTAGTTCATGTGCTGTACATATCTGCCCCTTCATTCATTCTTTCACCGATTGAGAAGTGGGTGCAATGTTGAGGTCTCATCCGTGTGTTCTGCCTTCCCCTTGGATGTGAGTCAGGCCAAGCTGCCCTCATGTGGCTGACCTGTGTCCCTGCTCCGGGCTCCCCAGGGCACACGCAGCCAGGAGCCCTGAGCTCTTCAGTTGAGTCTTTTGGTGACCATGAGCTTGGAAGTATTTATTGTAACATCCGCTTCATTATAGAAATGAGCTGACAGGTGGAATCGGGCACGCTGTGAAGTCAGGTGGAAAGCAGCTCCAGATTGAGCGAAGTGTCAGGAGGGCGTGAAGTAAGCACTGGGTTTAGGGAAGGAAGACTCAGGCTAGCGTCTTGGACCTGAAGTTTGGAAAAAGCTGATTCACTTCTCGATGTAATTATCTCCATCTTTCTTTGCCGGGTGATTTATAAGGAAATGTTGTAAGAAAAGCTTCCTAGACTTCAAAGTGTTATAAAAATGTCAGGGCTCAGGGCTCACATTGTGGTGCATAGAGCATGTTGAGCCACCACTTGGAACACTGGCGTTCCATATGGGTGCTGGTTCTTGTCCCAGCTGCTCCACTTCCAACCTGGATGATGGTTGAGACCTTGAGCCTGGGCCAGACGGTGAGTTTGAAGAAGTCAACTGTGTGGTGTCTCTCGCAGGAGGAGCAAATACGACATCCTCATGGAGAAGCTGTCGGTGATGCTGAGCGCACGGAGTAACCGCATCGAGACACTGGGCAGGCTGAGGGAGGAACTGGTGAGCTGGGAGGGGGGGGGCGTGGGGGGGGGGCCCGGGGTGCCAGGCTGACCCTGACCTGTGCCCAGCCTGGCGAGCTGCCTCAGCCTAGACAAGGAATTGCAGCCCCGAACCCTGCGGTGCACCCCAAAGGATCGGGCTGTCTTCCCTTTTGGAGGGTGAGAAAAGGCTCAATGCCAGGGCCCGATTTCCCTGCCCTCCCAGCCGTTGCTCTTGGCCCAGCTGTCAAGGTTCACACGGAGAGTGGTAAATCCTCAGGTTTACACTTCCTCCCGTGATTGTCCCCAGCGGGCTTAGGCTGCGATGACGGAGCAGAAGAGGAGAGGACAGGGCCCAGAGCACCTCGGCCCTGCCTCATCTCTGGTCCAGGAGCAGTGACTGAGTCACAGAGTGAGCACGAGAGGAAGAGCAGAAGGGAGGGGGGGTGCTGCTCCCTGCAGGAGTGCACGTCAGGAACAGGAGGGCGCCAAGACAGCCCTGGAGGTTGGAGCACAGAGCGTCGCATGTGAGGTGAAGGTTCGTGGGGACCTGCTCTGTGGTCACATATCACAGCCACAAGGACTGTCGTTGCCACTGGTCCTCCTGTGCCACACTGGTGCAGCTCTGGTCTCCGATTTCCTCGTTCGGAAATCAGAACTCGCTGCAGGGTCACTGCACGCCCAAGTCTCTTCAAAGCCAAGGTTATAAACCAGAGGCTTGTGGGTCACACCTGGCTTGTGAAAAATCAATTTGACTTAGCTTTTTCTTTTTTTTGAAAATGGAGATTTCATATACACACCTAGGTGTGTATTTGGGGAAAAAAAACCTCCATTTTCCTTTCTCCAGCTTCCCTTGAAAAATCTGCAGCTCTGAGCCTGCAGCCTGTCCTGACAACAGTGAGCTGGAGCTAGGTGTGCACTGGGCAGCCCCCGCCCCCAGCCCCCTCCTTTGTGTGACCCTCAGACCCCGAGGCCGAGCGTCAGCGCCATCTGTGATCACGTGCACCGTGCTTTCTAGCTGACTAACAAAAGTAGGAAATAAAAGGCCGCTTGAGAAGGCCTCTCTCAGGAGACCCTAGCAGAGGTGAAGGAAGTCCCGACCCCCCACACTGGCCCTGGCTGACTTCGGAGATTGGAGACTTCTGCCCTGGAGTTGCTGGGGCAGGGAGCTGGGGCTGCTGTGCCCTGGGGTCAGCACTGTGGGCTGCATGAGAGACAAGAGTTGACTGCTGCAGGCCATTCTTTCACTTATCCATTCAACAAACACCGTAGCAGGTGTCTCCTTTGAGTCAGAACCGTGCTCCACCCTAAGAGGGCAACAGCGAACCAGGGTCACGGGTCTGTGTCACAGAGCTGTTCTAATGGAGGGGCAGGCGAAGAATGCCTCCGAGCTCAGTGACAGAGGCCGGGGACAGCTTCACAGGGCAAGTGACACTCCAGGGGGGCCCTTGCCCAGGCGGACAGGTGCATTGGCATTTCAGCCGAGGAGAGCAGCTCACGCAGAGGCCCGGAATTGGGGAGCCCATGGGACGTTTGTAGAGGTCACTGGGGGTGGCTGATGCTGGGGTGCTGGGGGGATGGCTGGAAAAGAAAGGGGACCTATGATGCTGGTCCTTGGGCCAAAGCACTGCTGAGTGTTTGGGGAAGATGGACAGGCCAAGGGAGGGCCATTGAAATGGGTGGGGGTGGCAGCCGTGGCCAGGGAGGCCTGAATTGTTTTGAGAAACATTTTAGGGGTGAAACGAACCGGTGAGTGGCTGAGCCAGGATGTCGAGGCGCAGGAAGCAGAAGGACCTGAAGATGAAGTCCATGTAGCTTCCATGGTCAGAGCGGGTGCTGCTGGCCAAGGTGCCTGGCCGTGTTGGGGCCTGGTGGATGTTTGTCAGATGGATGCGTGAATGAAGCACACAGCAGTTGGGAGAGAAGGAGGCACAGGACAGATTTGATTTTTTTTTTTAAAGATGTATTTATTTATTTGAAAGGCAGCATTACAGAGAGGCAGAGAAAGAGAGAGAGGTCTTCCATCTGCTGGTTCAATCCCCAAAAGGCCGCAAGGGGCGGATCTAGGCTGATTCATTCCAAGCCAGGAGCCAGGAACTTCTTCCGGGTCTCCCACATGGGTGCAGGGTCCCAAGGACTTGGGCCATCTTCAATGGCTTTCTTCAGCCACAGCAGAGAGCTGGATCAGAAGTGGAGCTACTGGGACTCGAATCGGCGCCCATATGGGATGCCAGCACTGCAGGCAGAGGCTTTACCCACTACACCACAGCACTGGCCTGACAATTTTGATTTTAAGATTTATTGAGTGTGCAGATCTTCTGGGACATTCTGCTGGCCATGGCTGTCAGCAGCAGGAGTCAGAGAAGGCTGAGAGGGGTTTGGTGAAGAGTCAGTCTGGGATGAGGCTGGGGCCATGAACTTGGGTGCTGTCTCTTGAAGAGTGAGGAGGCTCCTGCTGCTGCTCCCTCTCTTTGCTGGGCAGATGGTACGAGTCCTTGATGACAGCCCCTGGAAGGCAGGATTACATCATCCTTGCTCACTTAGGGTGGTCCAGGCCTCGTGCCATATGTTGAGGGCTGGGGGATTGATGGATAAGTTTCCATAGGGTCTTTCTGTGATGCTGGGGGCCCGGCTAGATTAACGATGGACGCCATTTACAAGCCACTGGGTCTGAATGGGCCCCGTGGGAGTCATCTGTGGTTTTGGGTGCCCATATGTTCTGCTGAGCGTCCAGCTGTGTGGAGGAAGCCACCCCGGGCGTCTGTCTGCTCACTGCCTCTCTCTTGGAGGGTAAGAGGAAGCCTAGGAGAGGCACAGAGCAGCCCTCAGTCCTGCGTGCCTCCTCCGGTCCAGTCTACCTTAGAGCAGTGGCACCTTGCCTTTCTCTTCCAGGTGCTACACAATCCAATAGCAGCAGTGGTCAGGAGGGTGGGACACAGGAGCCAGATGGGCCCAGTGTAGGACAACGCTGTGATAGCGGTCGCCTTAGGAAATGCCCTTTCCTCTCAATGACAGCTACAGAAAAGCAGCCCAGAAATGGGAATAAACAGCAGCTGACCTTCGGTTTCACCATCCGCGGTTCTGATAGGGAGCATGAAGGCCGCAGCCCTGGGGACAGCATGTCCTGCTGAACGGAAGCAGCCGGTCCTCAGCTCGCGCCAACTCCAGGGGCAGTGGGGGCTCGGGCAGCTGCACTGCTGGCACTGCTTGCCAGATCTTACATCTTAAGGGAAACCAGAATCTGGTTTCTGGTTTTTTGTCCCCCTGATATGAAATCTTCCACCCTGATGTTGGGAAGTGAATTACTTTTTTCAGAAACATGTAGCCGTGGGCATTTGGCAGAGCAAATGAGACGCTAGTTAGGATGTCTGCATCCCATATTGGCGTGCCCGGGTTCAAGTCCCAGTGCTGCTATTAATTCCTGCTTCCTAAGCTGGGGATGGCTCCAGTACCTGGGGCTCTACCGCCCACATGGGAGATCTGGATGGGGTTCCTGGCTCCTGGCTTTGGCCTGGCCCCGCCGCCATCTGTTGCAGGCATTTGGGGAGTGAATCAGTGGACAGGAGCACCGTCCTCTGTCCCTGTCTTTGACTTGCTCCCTCTTTGTCTCTGCCTTTCGAATCAATACATAAACACGTAGAGGGAAAGGCGTGCCTTTGACGGCCCCTGCGGTGAGACAGTGAATGCGATCGTTGTGGTCCTCTCCTCCTGGGCAGAAGTAGGAGCAGTACCCTGGATGTACCCTCATCGTTTGTTGTAACTTCATAGCTGAACGACTTTCTTAAAAACATCCCAAAAGGCATTTTAAGATATATTTTCTCCTATTTGTTCCCCTACCTGTAGGAGATGTATCATTAATATTCTTACATGGTTAAAAAGATCCACACACTGTGCAAGGGCCCATGTGGAAAGTCTGCTTCCATCTCTGTGGCCACCTGCCTCATTCCCACCCTGTGGTCCCCTTGGGGATCTCGTTAGGCAGACACCTGTCCACGTCTTGGCCTCAGAAGGTGGTGTTTGGAAACCAGGGCTCTGGGCCTCGTTTTATTCCTTGAGAGCATTCCTTGGCTGTGTTTGCTGGGCAGTGCCTCCAGCGTTTCTCCACTCGAGAGCCCAGTAGCTCAGGTCCTGCACTGGCTCACGTCTGCAGCTCCCCAGTGGTTTCGGATTCCTCGCTTGCGCCTGACAGTTGCTTTTGTCTTGGCAGGGGCTGTGTGAAAGGACGTTTAAGCGCCTGTACCAATACATGCTGAATGCCGGACTCGCCAAGGTCGTGTCTCTTCCCTTGCAAGAGATTCACCCTGAATGTGGGCCCTGTAAGACCAAGAAAGGTAAAGATCCGAGGCTCAGCTCTGGTCCCGGGTGGGCTGGGCTGGGCTGGCCTATGGCTCCTGTCCGTCTTCCCAGCCCAGCCTTTCTCTCCGGGTACCCTCTGCCCTGCAGTAGGATGATTCACTTATTTATGCAACTCTTTACCCCTCCGTGCCTGGCTCAAGTCCTTCCCTGTAAGAAGCGTGTGGGGAATGTTTGCCGAATGGAAGCGGGGCAGGCTTGTACCCCCCAACATGCCAAGTTCGTGGTGTCCTTTGCTCCTTTTTTTTTGGGGGGGGGACTTAAAAACATGCTATTTTATTTTTACATATTTGAAAGGCAGAGACAAAAATCTCTTCATCTGCTGGTCCACTTTCCAAATGCCTGCAACAGCCAGGGCTGGGCCAGGTGGAAGCTAGTAACCATGAAATCAATGCAGTCTCCCACGTGGGTGCAGGAATCCAAGTATTTGGCTTATCACCACCGCCTCCCAGGGTGTGCATTAGCAGAATCTGACGCCAAAGGTCGGATCCACTCTTTGCTATTTAGGTCAAGTCTCCAGAGGTCATTGAAAGCAGCATTGCAGCTACTCTGGGTGCAGCCTCCACTAAGCCTCTCTGTTCTTCAGCCAGCCTTCTCCAAGAACCTCTCTTTGTGCCACGTGGCCTTGTCGCCTGGCCCTGTAAGGTTGGTGCTGTTGTCACTTTTTCACATGTCAGAAAATTCAAGTGAAAATGCCGAGTAACTTAGGAGAGGTCAAGCGCTCTGTATGGTAGAGATAGGATCTGAAGCTTCTAAAGCAACGAAATGAAAGACGGGACGCCCTAAAACCTCCTGGGGTCCCTTCTTGATCACTGTCAGTCCGGATGAGCCAGAACCATTTTAAAAGCTGGGAGTCAGAGCTTTCAGTAAAAGAGGAGGAATAAATGCATTCATTTGCCCTCTACCCAGACACCCCGGTCGTGAAGAGAAGGGACTGGCAAGAGAAGATGGGACAGGAAGTGGCGGGGGGAGGGCTGGTGACAGGATTTTGGCGTCAGACACAGGTGGACTGATGGTGACTGACTGAGCAGCTGGGGGAGCTGGGCGCCTGTGAAGGGTGGCAGTGTGGATGGATGGCTCAGAACCGGAAATAAATGGAACAGCTGCAGGTTGCAGGCACCTTGGAAGGCGCAAGGGTGGATGGGCCTGGCGGGGAGAAGACTGGTTGGCAATCTGTGGGAGAAGACGTCCCCCTGGGCCCCTTTCCCTATAGTGCTCAGCCTTTCCCACAAAGACAGAAGTCTGGCGGTATCCCAAGGCAGACATAGGACCAGGCCGGGGCCACTGCGGTGCAGAGAATGGGGACAGTGACAGTCTCTGTTGGTGAGAGTTCCCTCAGTCTCCTTTCCCAGTGGCGCTGCCTCTTGGTCTCTCCTGTCGTTTGATGGTGACATCCTCTGGTAGCTTCCTAAGAGGGAATGTGGACTCCTGGGACACTGACAGGCAGACTGCAGCCCCCTAGACCAAGGCTGGAGGCTGGCTGTTCTGAGAGAAGAGTCCTCCCAATACTGAAATCTGGGGGTCTCCCAGCAAAACAGCCACCTGTGCTGGCTCAGCCCACACTGGTGCCCACTCGATGACAGCCTGTCTCCTCCTGCTCCCCCCACTCCACAACACAGGACCTCGGCAGTGTTTTAGTTTATGTATATATGTATATAGTTTTACTTATTTGAGAGGCAGAAAGAGAAAGAAATAGAGAAAGGTATCTCCCAGCCACTAGTTCACTCCCTAAATGCCCCAACCACTGGGGCCAGGAGGCAGGAATGCAGTCCAGGTCCCAAGTGTGGGTGGGAGGAGCTCAGTTAACTGAGCTATCTCGCTGCCTCCCAGGGTCTGCATTAGCAGCAAACTGGAGTCAGAGTCGGATGTTGAACTCCACTGTGAGGGGCAGTCCCAGGAAGCTAGGCTAGCGAGCGGTGGAACAGGTACTCTACTGTGGGATATGGGCATCTTCTTTTTTTATTTTAAAGTTTTATTTTTATTTATTTGAAAAAGTTACAGAGAGAGGTAGAGAAAGAGAGAGAGGTCTTCCATCTGCTGGTTTACTACCCAGATGGCCACAACAGCCAGAGCTGCACCGATCTGAAGCCAGGAGCTTCTTCCAGGTCTCCCATGCAGGTGCAGGGGCCCAAGGACTTGGACCGTCTTCTACTGCTTTCCCAGGCCATAGCAGAGAGCTGGATCGGAAGAGGAGCAGCTGGGACTAGAACTGGTGCCCATATGGGATGCTGACACTTCAGACCAGGGCTTTAACCCACTGCGCCACAGCACAGGCCCCATGGGCATCTTAACCACCTGACAAAATGCCCACCCCTAGGCAGCATCTTAATGCTTCACCAAATATTTGAGGAAACTAACATTAAAAGAGTGGCGGGAGCCTGTGTTGGGGCATAGCAGGTTAAGCTACTGCCTGCCATGCCGGTATTCCATATGGGTGCTGGTTCCAGTCCGGGCTGTTCTACGTCTAATCCAACTCACTGCTAATGCACCTGGGAAGGCAGAGGGAGATGGCCCAAGTGCTTGGGCCCCTGCCACCCACATAGGAGACCTGCATGGAGTTCCTGGCTCCTGACTTCAGCCTGGTCCATCTCTGGCTATTGTGGCCATTTGGGGAGTGAACCAGCAGATGGAAGAGCTCTGTCTCTCTTCATCCCTCTCTGTCAATCTGCCTCTAATTAAATAAATCTAAAAAGAAAGAAAATAACAAACAGGAAGTAGAAACAAAGTGGGGAGCAGAAGAAAATTTACAAATAAGAAAAAGATCCTCAGAAAAGAGAAGGTATAGCATCCATGAAAGTAGAGCAAGGGGCTATGAGCAGAAAATAAGAAAGAACACTTGGAAATAAAAGAATTCGGACTAATCGCAATGATAGATTTAGTGAAGAAAACCATCAGATAAAGTCAAATCTCCCAGAGAGAACAAAAACTCAGAAGAGATAGAACATGGGAGAAGCAAGTTGAAGAGACTGAGCTTAGAGGCCCTCCACCTACATAATTGGGGGTGGGGAGGAGGGAGCACACCTAGGACTGAAGAGGAGGTTATGAGAAACGACGCAAGGCGTTTTCTCGGCTCTGAAAGAACTACGTTTCCAGATCCCGAGGCCTGTCAGTGCCTGTCCTAATGAACACAAAGAAATTCACGCCCTGCAACTTCAGAAAACCTAGAGTAAGAAGCCTCCAGAGAGGAGACCTCCGAGGGCCCTGGGGTATCCGAAGCTGGGGGAGTTGGAAGTTCGAGGTGTTGAGCCTTGCCATCGGTCAGGAACCAGGACAAGTTCAGGCATGTCTATACTCAGGGCCTCCTGTTAGAGGCTCCTGGCGGATGTACACCGTGCAACGATGGGTGACACCAAGAGATGGGGAACTGTGGGGTTCTAGAAGCAGGGGCAGGAAGCCAGGCCAGCGAGTGGCTAGCGAGATGGCCCTGGGGAGAGCAAAGCCCTGAGTGACAGGTGCCTGGCTCTGTGTGTGTGTCTAGGGTTAGCTACTCGTCTGTCAGAGTCAGCATGAATTAGTGGATGGCACGCAGGAAACCAAGCAAACATGAAAAAGCAAAGGCACTGACTCCAAGGAGAAGGAAAAGGTATACAAGAAAAAACTGCTTTGGACCCATGGGCTTGGCCTTGTGGGTGGAGACTGGTTCCAGCAACGTCCTCAGTAGGATGTGCACTGAGCCAGGGCCAACCCACAGCGTCCCCAACACTTAGACCAGTGTCCTCGCCAGGGCCGGCAGCCCCATTTGTTGAGAGAGTGCGAGTGCCGGTCTATGGGAACTCTGCCCCTTGGTTTCCCGGCCACCCTGTCTAGCTTCCCTGGGGCTAAGCAGTCTTGTAGGGGAGATGGTGGGGCCTCAGTAGTACAAGGCCACAGGGGTGGGCACACGGAAGGAAGCCTCTGGGAGGTAGGGCAGCCATCCTGGAGTGGAACTTCATCTCTGGTTGTTCACACCCCCTTCAGTGCCGCGAGGACATGTGATTGACTAAATGACGGGCTCGCGGGGGGCGGGGTGCTAGCCTTGACGTGGGGAGAAGGTGAGGAGGGAGGGCTGGGTCCCATGGTGAGGAGGAAAAAGCTCCCGGAACCGAGCGGTGCCTTGGAGAACACGGCTGCTAAGGGATTCTCCAGTGCCTGCCGCAGAGGTGGGCTGATCCACTGGGGCCTGTCTTATTCCCTGACCTGCAGGATAAAGGTTGTTCGGTGTAGACTGGTTTGGGCTTTGTTTTTTTGTTTGTTTGTTTGTTTGTTTTGCTTGAAAGTGGAAAGAAAGCAAGGAGCAAGTTCAGTTCCCTAGAGAAGCCCCAGGGAAGGCTGCTGTGTGACTGCAGGCCCCTGGAGATGCAAGGAACCCCTTGAAGGTCACAGGCGCCTGAGCAGACTGACGCGAGAGCCCTGTGCGCAGAGATCTCGTCTCCTCACTTCCTGTCAGGGTGACCTTCGGCACCTCAGTTTCCCCACAGTACACGTATTCCAGGGGTGTTGTGAGGCTTACAGGCCACGGCGTACACAGAACAGGGGCCGCACACTGGCCGCCCGCAGGCCAGCTGTCCCAGTGTGTTTGTTGAGGCTCCCACTGTCTCCTTTCATGGAGTTTGTTGCGGGTATTTAAGAAAAATTTTCACCCAAAAAGTCTGACCCCGAAGTGCTCTGTAAAAATAACATGAGGCAACCTTGAGTGACAGTTTGTTAATAGCGATTGGCTGGGCAGAGAAGCACCACCCCCTTTGCTCTCTGCCTGGCCCCCGGAGGGGTATCTGTCCATAGAACCTATCCATGGGAATGGGAGAAGGAGACTTCTGGAAGAAGGGTCAGCATGACTGGGAGCACCAGGAATGGGGGCTGTGTCTCCTCGCGTGATGAAGAGGGCAGGCCTCCGGTTAGAATGAGTAACACACGTGCACGCAGAGGCTCGCCCATTCCCAGGTGGTCCCAGCACCCACCCCTGCTGGCACACGGAGTCTCAGTTACTTATCTGTGTGGCTTTTTCCCAGCTAGGACGTGAGCTTCTCGAGGGTGGTAGCCACACCCTATGTACTTTCTAACCATAAGGCCTGTGCAGTATCTCCATGGCACAGCTCAAGCGCTAAGTCGGTGCGTAGCCAGTGTGATTTAATTAAGCACCACTTCAGTTACTTTTCCTGCACAGGTGGAAGGGTTGGCTGCAGTTTACAGGGGGTTTTGCCTTGAGCCTTGTCATTCTGGTTTGCAGATTAACATAAAACCTTCCTTCTAGGCATTGTGGGGTAGCAAAGGCTTAAGTGATAAATAAAGATGATGCATCACGTCATGTAAATTTGCAGGTGTGCCTGAATACACACGAATTCGCTTGAACATTCCTGAAACAAAGAGTTTGGGTTTAGGCACCTTCCAAATGCATATTTCACTGTGTGAAGAGATGCAGTGCTCGGTTTTGCACAAAGCTTAAAAAACCTTGGTCTTGAAAACAAGCACCCTGAGCTGATCTGTTTTGCAAATCGGGATTCTTCCCTGCAAGTGTTACCAGTCATCCTGTGTTTATTAAATTGTGTAGAGAAGGAATGCAGGGAAATAGATGTGAACGTGACAGTCCCGCAGAAGCACAGTAGAATCAGGCAGTGCAGAACTGCATTGATCACAGGTGGGAGTGACTGACGGGCATCGTGCTCCTGCAGCCTGAGGCCTGCGGCTGTCATTTGTAGACTCTCCCGTTCGGTGACAAGGAGAGTCCTGCACCGAGGTGCGTGGCAGATGGTGAGGTGTCCGCACTCCCCTGGTGATGACGTGGAGTTCTGCCTTGCTGTGAGGATGGCTGGGGCCGGGCTGTTGTCTGCATTGCCAGAAGGAATTCAAGGATGTAACTTAGATGAAAGGCAGCAAGGAAGCAAGATTTAAAGAGTGATTTACAATCAAAGTGGGTGTAACAGGAAGGAGTGTGGGCGTGCTCACAGGACAGCTGCACCGCACCAGGTCAGGGTCCATCCCTTTATTTGACCTAGAGGCATACAGAGTGTGTCTGGGGCAGGATTAGGGTATAGCCTTTTCTAGAAATCGCCGAAGCGTCATGGCGTCAGGTGCCTGATGGGAGTGGGAGTGTCAGCCATGGTCATTTTAGCATAATGAGCAGAAGGTTAGCACAGGGATGCAGCCAGTAGCTGTATCGGATGCTTTTAGCCAGTGCCAGTTCTAGCAGCAAACACTGCAGAAGTTGCATTGTTTTTTGCCACGTGGACGGGGTGGAGGGTTTGGATGCCGCAGGTGGGGCTACAGCCCAGGGGAGGCTTCAGGGAAGTGCTGGTGGTGTCAGCTCCTCCTTGCCAACATCACAGCGACTCTTCAAAAATAAGCAAGTTCAACAAAATCTCAGGACACCAGATGTTTGAAAATCCACTTTATTCCTAAATACTACTAATGAGCAATCTGAAAATGAAATTTGGAGAACAATTCTGTTCCCCATAACTTAAGAATAAATTTAACGAAAGAAGAACAAAATGTATACCTTGAAAACCGCAGAACGTGGTGAGTAGAAATTTACAATTGAAGTCAATGGAAAAACATCCCATGTTCCCAGGTCGAAAGGCTTAACATCATGAGGATGGTAATTCTCCCCCAAATTAATCTGATTCCACACAGTCCATTTCAGAATCTCAAGCTGAGTCCTTTCTGGAAGCAGTCAGACTGTTTCTAAATTAAAATTCATAAGGAAAATCATAAGGGACCCAGAAAGGTAAAACAATCCTGAAAAAGAATACACCAGAAGAACTCACACTTCTCACTTTCACAGCTCACTGCAGCAGACATGGGGAGCCTTTTTCTGCCACGGGCCATTTGGGTAGTTGTGACATCATTTGCCAGCCATTCAAAATTATCAGCTTTGTTAAAATTAGCTTGCTGTAGATTTATTGAATTTCGAGTTCTGCCTGTGGTTGCCTTGGCGGGGCCAGACCAAATGGTCTTGCAGGCTGCAAACGGCTTGTGGGCTCACTGTTCCCCAACCCCGCACTGTAAAGTCACAGTAAGCAGAACAGTGCGGTCTAGCTCAAGGACAGACATGTAGATCAGTGGAGTAGAATCGAGAGTCCAGAAATCAACCCATTGGTCTGTAGTCAGCTCATTTCCACAGGGTGGCAAGGTCATTTCCTGGAGAAAGAGTGACGGCTCACAAAGGGCCATTCAGATTCTGTACGGAGTCGCTGGTAGCCTTTGATGTGGATTTTATCAGGCCCAGAACCTCAGCCCACAGTGCCCCTGGAAAGATTAACTGGGAAGCTAAGGGAGTGGCGTGATTGAGGAAGGTCTCAGTGCTGCTTCTGTAAATCAGAGCCTCTGCGAGAACCCACAGGCAGGATTGCAGGCCTTAAGGTTCATCCGTCTCTCCCAAAGCCGATATCCCGGTGTTAGACTTCAGATGTTAGACTTCGAGATGTTTTCAGGAACTCACAGCCCTGATCAAACAAACTAATATCCAGTCTACCCTTAGAGCCATATGGATTGCAGTCTACCTTTGCCATTCCAAAGGAAGCAGGCTGGCCAATCAAAGGAAGGCCACATGTACTGTGGACCAACCAGAGGCCCACACACAAGCAGATCCCACCGTGCCTCCCCAGCTTGGAACTCTAAGATTCACTGCCTTGACTCCCGTGGGGAACCCAAGTGTTGAGCCTTGGCTGCCTGACTCTGTGCTGTGTGTTATGCAATAAATGTCTCCTTTTTTCCAATCACCCGATGCCCATGATTGGTTTACTGCACTCTGGGTGTGCAGGCCCAGTTTGGGGGGTTCTTTGGCAACCCCTCAGCTAGTTTTGGGGTAATTCTGTAACAGTTCCACTTTACAGGCAAGTCCAGAATAGGGACATGTGAAAGGAATTAGTGATTGCTATTTGTTTTTATAGATTTATTTATTTATTTGAAAGAGTTACACAGAGAGAGAAGGAGAGGCGGAGAGAGAAGTTTTCCATCTGCTGGTTCACTCCCCAGTTGGCCGCAATGGCCAGAGCTGTGCTGATCCGGAGCCAAGAGCTTCTTCCAGGTCTCCCACGCAGGTGCAGGGGCGCAAGGACTTGGTCCATTTTCTGCTGTTTTCCCAGGCCACAGCAGAGAGCTGGATCAGAAGTGGAGCAGCCGGGATTCGAATTGGCACCCATGTGGGATGCCGGCTCTGCAGGTGGCGGCTTTACCCACTACGCCACAGCGCTGGCCCCGATTGCTAGTTCAAGGGTAGAGGACTGACAGTTAAATGGGTTGGAGTAATGAAAAGGTTCTAAAAGGGACAGGTGAGGAATGCAGCCTGAGAATGCACTAAGAGCCATTGCCATGTACACCTTAAATGGGTAAATTCAATAAGACTGTTAAATTTTTAAGTAAAAACAAAGTGAAGAACAGGGTGCAGTAAATTACAGTCATTAAAATGGCAAAAGGGGACATTTGTAAAGCTGTAATAGGATTAAAGTGTACAAGCTGAGAAAAAAGAGAAATGAGTCATATTATGAATGACTACAGTGAAATGAAATAAAATGTAAAGACTTATACCACTTTGAAGCCAAAGAAACTGAAAATCAAACAAGAAGGATAAAAGGTGAAACAAACATAAAAGGAATAGGGAAAAATGATCAGAAGTTTTAAAAGCCTCTCAAAGTAGTGGTGATAGTGGGAAATGGTTAAAACAATTAAAATTAGCATAATTTCTTTAAGTTAAAAGTGCCAAAAGTGGCATTAGCTTTAAAAAAAAAAAGTAATTACTGTAAGTAATTAAATGAGTAAAAGAAACAAGAACATTTTAATACCATTTTTAAAAAGTAAAAGAAAGGTAAGAACTGGAACTCAGGAAGAGTAACATTCCCCTCCTGCGGTGGAGAGGCCTGAGACGGCTCTCCCAAGGATGCCCGGGCACCCGGGAAGCGCTCTGTCAGGAACTGGGCTTTTCCTTCCTCTTCCTTAATCCTGCTTCTGTAGGTAGGAGGGTGTGCCTAATTAGCTATTCAGATGGGGTGGGGTTTGGGTGGGGCTTGTACTGCTCACTTCCCTGGCCCTTCGAGAATCTCAGGAGCATCCATGGTAACTCTGCAGGGGCTGGAGCACACCTGCCGTCATCTCTAGGGAAGGTGTCATGGGGTCTGGTGCGTGGTGGGGAATGGGTGTGGATCAGCAGGTAGGGGGCGGGGGCTGTGCAGTGTGCGGCCACAGCGCAGGTGCTGCTGGCAGGCTCTTAGTGCCTCGCTGCTTACTTAGCTACCTCCTTGCTTGCCTCAGTGGGAGCTATCACCTCTCAGCAGGAAAACGTGCTTGGCCAAACTGCTTTGGAAAGCTCCTGCTGGGGGCAGGTGGGAGGCCAGAAGGGACTGGGAAAAATCCCCGGGGATCAGACTGGGACAGGAGGGACCTTTCTAGGATGTGGCCTGCTGATGGCTTAGGGGGATTGAGAAGTGGTGCTTCCTGAGACAGGAGGAGCCAAAGGCAAGTGCAGGCCCTTGTGGGCACATGGATGTCCATCCAGGGTGACAGGTCTGGCAGCAGAGGTGTGGTTGGCTGCTGTTACCTTCTTAGACTCCGAGCCCTTGAGAAAGGTCCGCTACGGTCCTTGGGGTCAGTCACTAACTCGGCCCCCGGATTTGGAGGGGTGATGATGCACAGGGTGTCTCCTGGTGACACTGAAATGCTAGACCAAAAACGTTCAGACTCGTACAGGTCCCTAAACCTTCACAAGCCCCCGTGTGGATTATTGTCAGCACCCTTCTTTGCTCAGGTGATTAGGAAGAAAACCGTAGATTCTTGCTGTCAGACATCCCCAAAACTGGTTGGCGGGGTTGGCTTAGAACCGCAAAACTGGGTCCACTTGCCTACCGCAAAGTGAGGCAATGCCTGGCAGGGGGGTGGTGGGAAAAGATGTTTATTGCAAGGTGCAGGGCAAGGAGTCGGCTGCCAGTGCACAGTCTGGGGGAGTCAAGGCAGTTGGGTGTTGCCATTCAAAGCTGGGTTGAGCCCTGTGTGGGTAGGCTTGGGTGTGGGCCTCTGGTAGCTCCCAGTGCGCTTGGCCTGCCTTCCATTGGTCAGCGACGAGGGCCAGCTTTCCTTTGAGACGGCAAAGGTGGACTCCAGTCTGTCTGGGTCTGAGAATCGCTTGGGGACTAGTTTCTGAATTGTGACTTCCTGTGAAAACTCTCAGAATAGAGGTTAGCATTGCCATGCTCACTGTAGGGGCAATCACAAAGTTACCATAAGTGGTACATTTGTTGCCCAGTGGAAGTCTTTATAGGTGTCCTGTATATAAGACAATGGGACATAATTGCTTAAAAGAGGAAGGGACAAGGTGAGATAATGGCAGATTCTTCTGTTCTACTGTGTTCCTTCTCGGGCGGGCAAGGGAGTGGGGATAGAAAGCCCATCAAGACCCTGTGGCAGACCCTGCGGCAGGCCCTGCGCTGCGTGTTCTCTGTTTTACTCTAATCCTTCTACCAGCCCAGCCTGCCGGTTATTCTTTTCTCTCACTGCTCAGAAGGCAGAGGCACAGTTCAGTAGCCTAAAGGCCGCAGAGAGGGTGGAGTGTGTGTCTGGAGCCTGGCAGCTGTCCACACCCTGTGCTGCCTCCCTGGGACACTGGGCGGGACTCCTGAGAAAGGGGGAGTCAGGCAGGGGAGTGCCTGGGGTCTGAGCGAGGCTGAGGACAGCTCCCAGGGGCCTGAGAGTCTGCAGGCGGGGCCTCCCTTCAGCCTCCATCCCACCGGCCCGTTGTCCTCATCCACCACAGTGACAGCTGCCAGTCAGGCCTGAACATCAAGCCTACAAAATAAAAATACGGTGGCCTTTGCATGGCACGCACAACTTCCGCTGTCTGCCTTTCTCCTCGTTCTTCTCTCTCCTCCCCTCTGCCCCACCACCCACTTCCCAAGAGGCCTGGCCGTTTCCACCTCTGAGCCTTTGCTCAGACTGTTCCTCCTGCCCAGAATGCCTGTCTGCTTCTGTCTCATTAGCCCGATGTTACATGTCCTTTAATACCCCACCCAGATGTCGTCTCCCTGCTCACCCTTCCCCTGCCTGGCCCCAGCCTGTCTCTTTGTCCTTTCCAAGCTCTATGCATGCAGGAAATAAGACCCTGCAGTTCTACTTTCTTGCCTGCTTTTATTTGGCCACGGTTATACAGCCAGCAAAGACTGGTAGAAGCAGGTGCACACCACACACTGACCCTGGAGTCCGGGCTTTTAACTTGGGTGTTGCCCTCCTCCATTATTCCAGTGCCACCCTCAGTTCTGGGCTCCCGGCCTCTGATCAGGTCTCTGTGCAGTCACCTAAAGCAGTCTCCTCCTCCAGATTGTCCCTGGAGCACGTGTAGGCATTTCCCAGACTGTCAGAATGATTCCCAGCACCAACCAGCTGAGCCCTGGGTCAGGGTGTGTGTGTGTGTGTGTGTGTGTCAGGGCAGGGAAAAGGGGATGACTGTCTGCATTCCGGGGCATCTGCCTAGCTCACCAGTCAGACCTTGCCTCTGCCTGTGACCCTGGAGTCCCTCTGTTCTCATCTGGCCCTGGTTCTTCCCCGGGCTACTCACGCCCTTTGGCTAGGCACCCCGATGCGCATGCTCGCTGGGAATGTGAGAAGCGCTGGCTGCTGGGTCCCCTTCACAGCCACACTGGCTTTTCCTGGATGCTGAGCGGTGCTTTCTGGCAGAAACTGAAATTGAGATGGTAGCCTCACCAGGTGGCCTCACCTGCAAGACCCGAGCCCGACCCCACGACCCCTCAGAACCTCATCTTTTTCCCAAAATGGCGGTCATGGCACAGTTTGTGTGATAGGTAAAATTGGTTTTAAAAGCACCTTGCATGGTGCCTGGTTCTTCCTGGGCGCTCGGTAAGGATTTGCTGCATCCCCTCTCCCCCTCTGCACCATCGGAGTGTCTGGATGTAGCCTGCCCTGCCTTTGTCTTGCCAAAAGCCCCAGGTGTCTGTGAGCATGCGTGGTGGCTGGCTGCCCCCTCCAGCCTTACCTTGTGTGGGGACCAGGCAGGCCCCAATTCCACCCAGGGCCTACCTTGTAGTGGCGGAGCAGCTTAGACAGAGTGACAGGCCCATGAGCCAGACGAGAATGGTTCACCATAAAAATGGAAAACCCGAGGCTGGTACAACTCTGGACAGTGGGGAAGGATGAGAGGGCTGTGAAACTCCCTGAGCATGGCCCTGTGGACTCAGGACGTGCGGGTGGCACTGTTCTTTCTTTACCTGCTTTGTCTCGCCTGGTGCCCCCTGCAGCCCCACGAGGCTGGATATGCCATCACTAGCTCCAGTTTGCAGGCAAGATGGTAGAGGCTGCTGGAGGTCCCCCAGCCTGCCCAAGATCCCTGACAGAGGCAGGGCTCACACCCCAATCCGTGAACTGTGCTCTGCTGCCATGGATGCCAAACGACGAGGCCCCGGGAGAGAGCTCCGTGGTCAGCATGACGAGACAGACACAGCCTGGGAAGTCAAACAGGGCTTGCTTGTCTGACGGAAACAGCAGCATGTTAGAGCCACACAGCGCGTGGCCTTAAAAGCTCAGCAGCTGCCCCATGGGTGCAGCACTCCAGGCCTCCCGGAATCAGCACACCTCACTGGGCCCAGTGTGGATGTGCATGAGCAGCCCCACCCGCAGCTCTCTTCTGCGTGGCGTGCTCCTTGTCAGTCCTGGGCTGAGGTGAAGGCTGGCAACAGCTCATAGCTCTCAGCTGTCACCCTCAGCCACCTTTGTCTTCCTGAACCCCATGCTCTGAAGCAGAGCAGGAGTGAGGTCCCACTCCTGTCCAGGAGCCAGGCCACTGTGACTACTGTCCAGCAAGGGGCTTGGCCTACAGAAAGATGGGACCGATTCCATGCTAGGTGTGGTGAGCTCATAATGGCTGAGAAGCTTGTCTGGAGGCAGAGAGCCTGGGTTTAAATCCTAGTTCTGCCACCTTGAGCCATCCTCTTACCACTCTGGGCCTCAGCTTCCACTTCTGTAAAAATGGAGCCTAGAGGGTCCTGCCTGCCGCAGGCTTGTGAGAGGTTAAGTTGTGCACTGCGCTGGTATGGTGCCTGGCCCACAGCAGGTACTCGGTTCCTCCCTGCCCACACCTTCTCTCTGAGCCCCTAACATTTGTCATTGTCAGCCCGTTTACTGACCGGAAAGTGAAGGGTGTTACACTCAGGGACTCCCAGGGCCCCTGGAATAGGAGGCTGCAGAGCTGGGCTGAGAACCCTGCCTGCCTGCCCCCAGAGCCCAGTTTATCCCTGCACCCCCTGAGACACCCACCCTGGCTGTCAGTAGAGGAGGCTGTGGCGCCCTTCCAGGATGGCAGTGATGGCAGATGCTAGGGCCTGCCGTAGGGTGCGGGCAACTTGGCTCCCTTACCGTGAGAGGAGCAGGAGCCGCCAGCCACGCTGCTCCGCTTCCCCCCATGTTTCCTTTGGGGCTGTGTCCTTTCCTGGCTCATCAGCCCCCCAAGGAAGGAATGATGCTGGCTGCGGGCTGTACCTCCCAGGTCTGCCCCCCACCCCCCCACCCCCCCCGTGCTGTCTTATACCACTGCTCAGGCAGAGGCTGGAGCCCCTGGCCTCTGAGCCACTCGGCTGTCCCCAGTGCCCTCGCCCTCCTGAACCAGGGTGCACCTCATCAAAGGTTTAGACCTGAGGCTGCAGAGCCACACAGCCCGGTAAACCCCAGCCCCTCACCGTCTCAGGGATGTGGGTTTGGCAGATCCACTGCTCCTAGGTGTCACGTTCACCCCGTGGACGATGGGCATGATAGCGCCTCCCTAGGGTTGTGGGATGGTCATCGTGGGTCATAGAGAGCTGGGGCAGTGCCCAGGACCTGGTTCACGCTGACGAGTGGTCCGAGTATTGTTATCAGGAGCAGTCGGTCGCCCCTGTGAGTGCCATGGTAGGGACAAGGGGTTGGGAGGGGTTTGACCAGAGGAAGAGCCAATGGGGCATGGCTGGGTGGGTGGTGGTCAGTGCCTGCTGGCTGTGCTGGCCACCAGCTGTTGGAGGTGCCTCCCCATGGATGTCTCTGGCAGGGGACCCAATCCCAGGTACCCGAGAGCCCCTTCATCCCCGTGGCCCCCTTCCTGGTTGCTTGAGGCTCCCATCCAGAGAGAGAAATGGCAGGAGAGGGTGAGACAGGGCCTGGGCCGAAGGGCAAAGCTTGGGGAAGGGAAAGCAGGAGGACCAGGCAAGAATGGCGGGAATGAAGGCTCCCTGAGCTTTGTGTTTCTTCCGCCAAAAATTGGGGACGGGAGACTTCCTGTCTTTGTGAGCAGGGAAGCGTTCCGTGCCAAGCTGATGCCCGAGGCCATCGTCCCCACTCTCCTGTGAACCCTTTGCCCTGGGCCAGCCCTCCCAGAGGTCTCCAAAGGTGGCCTTGATGTTCAGTACCCTGAACTACTTTACTGCTTGCCAAGAGGGGTTGGGTTACAGGGCCCAGTCTCAGTGCCCCATCCTTGGTGTAGCATCCCTGTGTGTACACATCAGTCTGCTGACTAAGGCTGGTGGGGAAACTGCCTGGGCTGTTGTAACAGTGCAATGCTGTGAAGGCAGGCGCTAGTCCCAGAGAGCAGGGTGCTTGTCCCTGTGACTTCTGGTCGTCCCCCGTGGTGCTCTCTTTGTGTTATTCAACCGGGCTCAGGCCACAAGGTGCTAGAACGGACCCATCACTGCTGGAGGTAGTCTGCGCATCCCCTTGAGTTCTGAGAATCCATTTGCACCTTGGGATCGCTGTGAAGTCCCCTTGAAACGTCCTATAAGCGTATAGGTGCCCTGTCCTCTCCTGCCTCACCTTACCGACAGTAGGTATCAGCCTAAGACGAGGCAGGTGGCTTTCATTCTCTCGGCAAACACTGCCCGTGTGTGGGCTGTGTGTGGATTACTGCGGAGGCCTTGTGAAGGGACTGACAGTTTCCTGTCGCTGCGGAACCCGTCTCCAGCGGGAAGGGGTTGCTGTGTGCTTAGCAGGACCAACGCAGCACCTAAGTCCTTCCCCTCTGCTTTTCTTGGTTCCTGCATTCCATTACAAACGGAAAGTGGTTTTGCGCTGTCAAGGTTCAGGTCTTGTCCCCTCAAATGTGCAGCTTTGAAACACTCCGGCCGTGACAGTGTGGGTGACCTTCCTGGGCGGGGGGTTGTGGGGGTGTCTCTGTGTCTGCACAAGTCTGCGGTGACAAGTGAGCACCCGTCACCTCGCCCCGCACAGCCCCGTCCTGACTCAGGGCCGGGGAACTTGTGTTCCTAGGGACTGACGTCATGGTCCGCTGCCTTAAGCTGATGAAAGAGTTCAAGCGGAAGATGGATGACGACCAGGACGATGACGAGGACGAGGAGGTCATCTCCAAGGCGGTGCCGCCGGTGGACATCGTGTACGAGCGGGACATGCTCACGCAGACCTACGAGCTCAGTGAGTCCTGCCCGCCTGCCAGCTCCCTGCCAGAGACCCGAGGTGCCTGTCCGTGCACTCAGAGGGCTGTGCTCCAAGTGTGACTTGTCGAGACACGCCGGGCTTCCCTTGGAGGGTTTAGGCCTTTGCTCCAGGTTGGAACCCGTGCTCTGCTGCTAGGATGAATGACGTTGGTGAGATCTCTGAGCCTCACTTTGCTTATCTGTAAAATGGGGAGAGAGGTGGGAGTAGATTAACTGGGGCCATGGGCCCATGCAACCATGGAGGAGGCTGAGAAGTCCCAGAGAGACTGTCTGTAGGCTGAGACCCTGGGAAACCACCGTGTGGCTCAGGCCAACTCTAAAGGCCTCAGAACCAGGGGAGTCAACTCAAGACCAGGAACCCGGAGTTCTGATGTCCAAGGGCAGAGCCCTCATCCCAGCTCCAGGAGAGAGGGAGGCTGTGTCTTTCCTCTGGGTTTGCTCCCTGTGGGCCCCAGCTGCTTGGATGGCACTGTCCACAGCGAGAGCGGATCTTCCTCCACTCAGGCCTCCGATTCACAGCCCAGTGTCCTGCAGATGCACCGAGACGCTGGGTATTTCTTCGCCTGGTCACTTGATGCCTGAAATTGACTCGAGCACATTCCAAAGATAAGCAGCACAGTATTCAAGTCCCTAGGATAGGGCCTGCAGCACAGAAAGCACTCCGTGGGGTGAGCTGCTGGTGTTACTGTGCAGAGATTTCACAGCCACCTGTCACCTTCTAAGATTGGTTCCGAGTCACCACAGGCTAGGGATTCTGGTGATGAAGGGCAAAAAAAATCTGTCTCCTCCTCCTCACCCTTCTGGACCCCCTCAAATCTCTGCAGGACAGCAATGAGCCCGCGCCATAGTCCTCAGTCCCCATTTGGGAGAAGGGACCGAAGGGGGCCCTCAGAGGCACTCCCCTCACCGGCAAGGCCGAGAGCCACTGCTGGCGACAGGGCAGGAGGTGACAAACCGCAGAGAGCAAAGAGCAGAGCCCAATTAAGAAGGCCCTTCATTAAACGTCACCTTCCTTGACGCTTCATAAAGCGGCTGATTTCATTGCTCTGAAAAAGTCCGTTTGTGCAAAAGAGCTCATTTCCCATGGCAGGGCCTGGGCACAGACAATGTGGCTGGGTCGTCCACTCGCCATTGGTCAGTCTCCCTCCGCCAAGTGCGTTCCCATGGAGGAGTCAGCCAAGGCCTTAGAGATCGACCGCTGGCGCTCCTGCTGGCACAGTAGGCTGTTAGCCTCCGCGTCCTGGGTGCAGAAGGAAGGGGAGGGTTTAGTGGCTGTGCTGTGGCCGTGGGAGCCGCCCCGTGCCAACGCCAGGACTCAAGCGTGTTGTTTCCCACAGTCGAACGCAGAGGCACAAAAGGCATCTCCCAGGCTGAGATTCGTGTGGCCATGAACGTGGGGAAGCTGGAAGCAAGAATGCTGTGTCGGCTCCTCCAGAGGTTCAAGGTCGTCAAGGTAACACACACACACACACACACAGCCCCAGTTCCCTGTCTTGGGGTGTGCACTGTGTGATTATGAAGGGAGCAGGGGGTGGGCTCAGACCGGCAGGAGGTGAGACCGGCTGCCCTGTACATCAAGCCAGTAAATAGTGCACACAGGCTGCATGCAGGCCATCCGCAGGTTCTGTCTGCCCCTCGCTGTGGTTTGCACTTGATAAAACCAAAGGGATGGCCAGCGCCGCAGCTCAATAGATTAATCCTCTGCCTTGTGGCACCAGCACACCAGGTTCTAGTCCCAGTTGGGGTACCGGATTCTGTCCCGGTTGCCCCTCTTCCAGGCCAGTTCTCTGCTGTGGTCCGGGAAGACAGTGGAGGATGGCTCAAGTGCTTGGGCCCTGCACCCCATGGGAGACCAGGAGAAGCACCTGGCTCCTGGCTTCGGATCAGCGTGCCGGCCACGGCGGCCATTGGAGGGTGAACCAACGGCAAAGGAAGACCTTTCTCTCTGTCTCTCTTTCTCTCACTGTCCACTCTGCCTGTCAAAAAAAAAAAAAAAACCAAGGGGATGGTCAGCATGAAAAGTCAGGCCACATGAGTGCAGCATGGGAGGACAGTCAGCTGCATCCTCGTCCCAGGAGACAGAGCCACGCCATGCTGGCTGCACAGCCCCCACCTGGCCGCCTCTCACTGACACCTGGCTCCTGGGGACGTGATTGAGTTCTGTGTGCCAGGCACTCACTGCTCACCGACCGCTCCCTGGGGGCTGAGTGCTCTACCAGGCATTGAGGGATGACGAGACAGGAAGGCCCACTGGGGCACATGCATGGGCCTGACCAGTGGCCCAGGCAGTGAGATGGAAGGTGCTGGTGAGAGCCAGACTGTGGGGGGAACAGGTCGCTGGCCCTCTTCGGAGTGCGGTCAGCACTTCTCATCCCCCCAGGGCTTCATGGAAGATGAAGGCCGCCAGCGGACCACCAAGTACATCTCCTGCGTGTTCGCCGAGGAGAGCGACCTGAGCCGCCAGTATGCCCGGGAGAAGGCCCGCAGCGAGCTGCTGGCCACCGTGAGCCTGGCCTCCATGCAGGAGGAGTCGCTCCCGCCCGAGGGCGAAGACGCTTTCCTCTCGGAGTCGGACAGCGAGGACGAGGGCGGCAGCAGCAAGCGGAAAGGCCGAGGGCCCCAGGGGGACGCCAGGGCCTCCGGCAGCCTCGGGCTGGGGGCGCAGCCTCATCACTCCACCCCCACCAAGGGTAGGGGCACTCGGGCAGGCAGGGCGGGGGCTGTGGGCTTTCTCTGGTGCTGAGTCTGGGGTGCACAGGCTCGGTGGACATGGCTGTGTGGCCCACCCCGGCGGCTTGCTAGGCGGCTCTCCTTGGCAAATGTTCTGTAGTTTTATTATGAGAGGGGCTGAATTTTCGAAGCTTCCCTCTAACAATACTTTAAAGAATCCCTCAGGGTTTTAGCTCAGTTAGAGATTTTTTTTTTTTTTTTTTTTTTTTTTTTTAAAGCACACATGGAGGGCGGGGGCCAGGGACAAATTTGGCATCTGGAGTCCAGGTAAAGGCAGGGCTGCCTATAACGCGACCCTCCATGGGTCTCCTGGCCTGCGTGAGTCTGCTCGGGCTGCCGAGCCCAGCCGAGACGGCCTCTCGC